>NW_006432943.1:5564902-5592429 GCF_000325575.1 Pteropus alecto
CTATTGTTTCAAAGTATATAGCCCATCCTGAAGGACATACCTAGTATTACAGGGCATCAACTCTAGCTAGCAATTGGCTTTACCTTTAAGAGGGCATTCCAGTGTTCTATCAGGCTTACCGCTTCTGAATGATACTGTATCCAGTAGGATAGGGGATCCAGTGGTCACATGTCTTACTTCATTATAAAATGTTTGTATTGTATTAGTATAATCTCAGTCTTTGTACCCAAGAGCCCTGTAAATATTTGGATATTCCACTTTTATTAGTGTAAAATTTCTCCTGTAAGTGGTTATAAGTCATTCTTATAAGGGGGATCACTATTGCATAAATCTGTAGCATGCAGGCTCCTTCCTCAAGGAGATTCACTTCCCCTTTGATCATGGGCTCTGGGTCCGAGAACTGGCTGAGATTGGGAAACTGGATGAAGGGCCATGACATTTAATTGCAGTGGCTGACACCAACCTTCTGTTTACTTTCTCTTGACCTTTTTTTTTTTTTTTGATTTTACACACAAAGCAATAGACACAGTGTCAAGTTTGTCTCTTGGAAGTCCGTGGTCTATAAGCTATTGCCATATGGTTTCTCTGGGTGAGGACCCATCATTGTCATTCCAGTTTTGCTGCCTATGTCCATCTTGCTCCAGGAAGTTAAGTGTGACCACCTGGTATCTCCTATTTTGGAATCCTATTTTCCCCATTGGAACTAGGGAACCCAGTTCCATATGAGCAAGTCTCATCATCTCTGACCTAAAGAAGACTGCCACCTCTACTCAGTGATGCTGGTGCCTTATTGCTTTAAGGAAGGGAATATCCTTTGGGTCCTCTTGAGGAACATTGCTGAGGAGTTCTCTGGTTATATATAATAAATCCACTTTAACATGTCCATTTCACTGAGTCTTTTGACTTCGTCATCAATACTTTGCCAAGGCAATTCTATTGCATGTACTATAGACTGCTATCATTTCCACATTTCAAGGAGCTATCCCAGCAGCACATTTGGATTGGCTCAAAACATCTTCGTTTTCAGTGTCCTGAGTCAAGGGAGAGTCCCTACAGATCAACCAACTCAAAACTGTTTTATATCTGCTCCTCCCCTACCCTCGACCCTCAGATCATTCTTGGGCATTTTTTTTTTTTCTTGGCTCTCACTGACACATATTAGTCATGTTCTGTGGCTTTTTTTGGTAAATCACTTCTTTCTTTCCAGCATATAGTGCTTCCCTAATCTGGGCTGGGCTGAGTTGTTCCTGATTATTATTCTAAACAGTGGTTCCAAAAGTGTGATCTCCAGACCAGCAACATTAGCATCACATGAAAATTTGTTAGAAATGTAAATTCCAAAGTCCCATCTTGGACTTACTGAATCTGAAATTCTAGGGGTCATGGCTCAATAATTTGTTATTTAACAAACACTCCAAGTGATGTCGATGCATATTAAAGTTTGAGAACCACTTATCTAGAAGCCATGAGCAGAAATGTGGGCAGATCTTGAGAAATGCAGACATCACCATGTGTGTCATTTACCTTAAGTGAGGAATTTTTTATGCTCTCTGAGCAAAGAGAGATTTTGATTCTCTACCAAGGAGAGAATTGCTTTTGCTACAGAGCTTTAAAGGATTTAGTAGTTCAAGATTCTTATGTATATACATCTGGATGTTCTTATTCCAGATTTTAGGTCCCCCTTTTCCCTATTAGAAGGACTTGCCAGGGCATTGTAAATTCAGCTCTTATTTGTAACTGCTACTTTTTTTCATAAGATCTATTGCCTGATTTTAAGCACAGTCTACCTTCTGGCAGCTGGAGATGACAATCTCTTTAAATATTGTTATGACAAAACAATGGCTTTCACACTGTTTTGAGTTCATAGTTCCTTGTGAACTTCATCGCTTCCTTCATCGCTTCCTTCATCACTCTGTTGGCATACCACAGATCTTATCACCATTCTCCCCTTGCCTCTTAAAACCTAGAGATAAACTAGCATAAGCCAGTGCTTCTCTTTCACACGAATCCCATCCCAATTCACCATAGGTAGGACTCTGATTATGTTGCTACTGTACTATAGGAGTTACCACCATTTCATTGGTATCTTAATTTGGGTTCCTCTAGAAGAATATTCTCAAGCAAGGATTCAATTGCATGTAGATTTAGCAACTCCCATCTCATTGCCCAGAGAAGTGGCACCTGGCCTAATTGTATTGATGACGATTCAAGTGAGTATTTAATTTCCCTACCTGCTATAATGGGAAGCAACAAGAGAGGAGAGGGATAGAAGTGGATATTGACTCAGCCAAACAGCAATGTTTGCCCCAGAAAGTATGTAAGAAATATTACACATGAACATACACATGTAGGTTATTCTTGGGAATTCTTGCACTTCTGGATACCCAGGAACGCTAATTCAAATGTATGTAAGGAATGCTAATTTAAATAAAATAATTCAGAATAACTCACTTGAGTACTTTTTTGGTAGATAATAGTGGTCTGTGTTTACTTTGTAATCTTGCATGTAATATTCAAATTCACTTTGACAAATAAATACTTTCTTTTTCTCATAGAAAGTAGAAGCAGACAGTGGCAAGGTTTTGTGATATTTCGGATAGTGACAGATCCAGAGAAACTTCTTCCCAATCTGTTGGGGGTAGATATTTTGCTTTTTCCCCATTTTTGAAGTCTTGTTCCAAGTAGAAGGAATTTAATTAGCATGGCATTCATGCCCTCTGCCTATGGCCTTACTCCTCCCTTGGAGAGAAAAGAGCAATTTATCTGATAGTTGAGTTTCATAACTTCTCTGATATTTGAGAAACTAGCCAAGCATAGTTTATTCCTCTTATCTTTTATTTCCTTTGGGATCTAGCTGTACAGAGAAAACACACATACAGTTTGACTTCTGCCATAAGTTTTACAGGGGCACGCTTCACCTCTCCACTCGGGGATGCTGTGGCAGTAAATTGTTGCCTATGACTGAGTGAGTAAATATGAGGAAAGCCCTTGGCCTATAAACAAGTCTAATTAATAAAGTGGTATTTTGATTTCTATCTGCTTGATTACTTTTTGTTTTTCTCTTAATTAGTCCAAAATGTGGTTATAAAAAGAAGGGTGTTATCTATTATTCCCACCCCAACATTGTCCTACATTCAAGTCATAGAAACAGTTAGAAATTTCCTGACAGACTTTTCTTTTTTGCATACAGTTACTTACAAATGACAGTGATTACAATGTTATGCAATTGCTTGGGATGAATATTGCTCCTCTTCCACAAATCTCACCTCTACAGTTAGATTTGCATTTTTTTTAACCAAATGAAGCCTATATATCCACAGCTTTGCTAAAACTGTGATATGCTTTTCATCATTCTTCTATGATTTTACTTCACAAAATAATTTTTAACAGACAAAAATTATTTTTCTTTTATTTGTTAATAACATTCATGCTGCCCATGGTTAACATTGCTAAATGTTATGACAGATTGCTTTATTTTTCAGGTATTAAAATGGACTGTTCAATGACAAGACAAGTGTATTGCTAACTTTGATATACAGATACTATGCTAGTTTGAGTTCCCTTGAAGCAGAGACTGAGACAAGCACTTTAGACGCTGATATTTTATTTGGCTGAGGGTGGAGAGAGTTTCTGGTTAGAAGTTAGGAGAGTGAGGCAGGGAAGGAGGAAAAGTCTATAAAGGGCATTTACTGAGGTGATTTTTACTATGTGCAACAAGACCTCAATCTTACTCGGATCCTCTGATGAGCCATATAGAATGCACTCAGAATTGTCCCTCCAAAGGACAGGAGATCAAGAGGCCAGGTCATTTGCCTAGTTTCTCTCCTTTTTCGATTAATTGAGGGTTCTCCTTGGGTTAATTAACCACTCTCGACTTCTGGGCTGCCCTTTATGCAAAGAGAATGAAGAAAGGTGAAGTGATACAGTAGGGACTTGGGGTGGGGAGGAACTTGCAACTTGCACAGAGTCTGTTCACCATAGCCACAGCTGAAGCTCAAGATGAACTGAAGGGATGTGGCACAGGGCTTTAAAAGATTCTACTTCAGTTATTACCCAGAAAATGTTTAAAGCCAACTACTTGCTAAGTTCATCCCATCAGTAAGTGCCCTAACTGTGGACCTGGTATGACTAACAATTGTTTGCTTTTTCAAAAATTCGCGTTAAGTTCCTTTCAGTCCTTTCAAATTAGAGAGCAGTCAGATATATCTATATCTTTATCTTATCTATCTATCTATCTATCTATCTATCTATCTATCTATCTATCTATCTATCATCTATCTATCTACTCTCCACTGATTTAGTCAAAACTTCCTTTATCTTTCACTGACTTTGGGTTAGTGGTGCATATTACTGGAATAATAATTATGTATTGATGTTAATACTTAAATAACATTAATTGACTATTAATTAATTGATCTTTGTAAGGAAATTTCTCCTCCTCAATTTTGTATGTGTGTACTTCTGGCACAAAAGTTTGGGATTATCTTGTGATTTCAAGATGATGATTGTCCTGTTATGACTTACTTTACAAGAGTGAAGTCAGGGCTTCATAGGTCATGGACTACATTCCTTTTTGAATCATGCTATTGGAAGGGAAGGAAGGCAGTCCCCAGCGAGGGAGCTGAATTTGAAAGGTTAGGTTATTGAGTGGTGGGTCCTGAAAGAAACTTTTTTTTTTTGAAGCCATCCACAATCTAGATAAGATAAATAACTTATGCTCCAGAAAAAAAAAAAAATTCATAATTTATAGTCCAGATTTATAGTCCAAACCCTAGATTCAATTTCTTTCTGTGTATATTTTTCTTCCCTCTGGCATTAAATAAAATCTTGTTGAAATGTTTAAGTCCATTTTTCTCCATAAATTGTTTTATTTTAGTGATCTATTCAACCATTTAGTATTAGGAATTGGCTCACAGGCTGGTCTTATTAACATCTTTATAAATGATGTGGAAAAGGAAGTGTTCACAATGAAATCCCCAAGTTTGCCAATGACCCCAAGCTCTTCTGGTTAATGAAATGCCAAGCTGATGGAGATAAACTGCAGGAAGATCTAATGAGGCTGCATTGGTGAACAGAAAATTGACATATGACCCTCAGAGAGGACAAGGATTAGATAATGAGCCAGTGCATTTAAGAAGAAAATCCAAACTATGCTTGCAGAGTAATGGGCTTGGAGTTATCCATTACAACTCAAGGATCATTGTAGACTCTTCTCTCAGGACAGTGATGAGTCTACTAAAGGCTGATAAAATTCTGACAATCACCAATAAGGGAAGGGAAACTAAAACACAGTATCCTTCTCTTACAGAAAATGGTACAGATGTGTCTATTCTTTATTGGTCTGATCACTATATTCAAGAATATAATGAAAAAAGAAAACAATAAAGGGTAAGACATCTGAAACCACCAAGAAGAATGGCAATGCTGCCATGTAAATGTAGAATGGAAAAGTTTGAGAGAAAATAGAGTCCAAACTTTCAAAATCCTTAAGGAGTCTATTTTGTAGGTGAACACTGGGTAACTCTCTTAAAAGAGCTGAAACAAATACAAAAACCAAAGGAAGTTTTCATTGACAGATTCAGCAGAGAGCAGATATTTGAAATTTCCTAAAGAGATTGTTCTTGATGAAAGTAAAATTTCCAAAAATAATTTAACAAAATCTTGTGGTATGCGTTTAATTTATTTAAGGGGGAAATAATTATTGTGGATTTATTTCTAGCTTTTTAAGCTTACTACTCATATTACCTATCCTTTGGTGTTCATCAGAAAATAATAAAAAACAAAAAGCGACTCTTAAGGACCAGTAGTTTCATGAGTTGAGAAGTTAAAAATGGAGATGTATAATTAGTACATGAGTTTCTCAAACATCTGTCACATCATATTGTTTAGTTACTATTGAGACAAGGCAGTGAACATCTAACAGATTTAATCTTTGTAAAACAGAAACATTTCTCAACATTTTTCTTTCTTAAGCAAATTAATGAATTCTCGTCTGGGGAAGACTAGCCATTATTAGGAAAATCCCTGCTGAAACAACCTGGAAACTCAGGAATTTCTTTATGATTTGAGTTTATGGTTTAAAATAACTGGACCCCGACCTTGATTGTTTCCATACTTTTGATTTTTAATAACAAATTAAGAGTACCCTGGGGTAAAATTGGTCAACTGTAGTGTTATTCAAAAACAACTGTAGAATGGTTATTTGACAGCCATGCATAGACACAGTCCACTTCTAAGGAAATTATATTTCATTCTATTTTCATTTGTCTGAAGATTTTTAAAGATGAACTGTAGTAAAAAATCCTCTAAGGCAAGCTCAACAAACATTTTTTGAAAAGGTCCAGATAATGAACATTTTAGGCTCTCTGGATCATATGGTCCCTGGTACAGTTACTCAGCTCTGCCACTGTAGCACAAAGATAGCCCTAGACAATATGTAAACAAAGAAGCAAAGCTACTTGTTCCAATAAAACTATTTCTAATAACAGGCACCAGGCCAGATTTGATTTGTAGGTCAGGACATCTAAAGGGGTAACTAATATTAATGAAATATAATTTATGTAAGCTTTCCAAAGTAAAAACATTAAATGAAAGCATATATTTCACAGGACTCCTCTTTAGTTTAACTGGTGTATATAGTAGGCCTTTACTTTTAAGACCTGTTCTGCTCTGTCAGGGGTTTTATGTTGAAAAGAGTATGGGATCTGCAGTCAGACGGCCTGGGCTCAGGGCTCATTCTTCCGCTTGCTACCCATGTGACCTTGAGCAAGGGACTTAACTTTTCTAAGTCTTGGATCTTTATTTATAAAATGAGACTATAATAATGTTTAGTTGTGAAAATTAAATGAGATAATATTAACGACAAGTATTTTATAAAAATCATATACAAATACTTAAATACAGTAACAGATAGTTACTGTTACCACTATCCTGGGTCATTGGTTACCAAGTGCCATTTTCCTCTCTGTCACTATCTTCACAGGTGATTTAGTCTATATACTTTCCCTAAATGAGAAATAGATCAATCCAAGGGGAATCTAGCAACATAATCTATTTCACTGAAAGAATTAAATTACCCATTAATCATAAGGTTTTAAGAAATGTATATTTATAGAGAAAAAGAAACCCTGACATTTATAAAGAGAAGTTGTAGTAGCTGATGTAAATGATGATACAAATTTAAGAAGAAAAGAAAGTTTGAGGGCAAGAAATTAGAGAAAATAAAAGAAGTGGAAGAGAAACGATAGGTCAAGAGGCAAAACCAAAATAGGGCCAACAATGGAAATTTAGTGGGGAAAAGAATTAAAAAGTCAAAGTTAATGAAAATAGCTTTAATTCAGAGTAAATATCAAAGTCTTCAGGCAAAACACTGAACAGAAAGCTTGTAGCTCTGGGCTTATCTGTCCTCATTACCAGTGTAACCATTTTGCCTTCTACACTTTGTTTTAGTTATTACACTTGAGGCCTTCCCATTCGTATCTGTATTTTCTGATAGGCATCCAAAGATAAGGACCAGGGAAGCATCTCAAATAGCCCACAGTTCTATTGGTTCTGCATTTCTAATCAGAGAAAGCTTCCCTGAAAAAAATGATGTCCATGTGTCCTGACTACAAAATGAGTTAAGATAAATGAAGAATAAATAAAAGACTTGTTAATCGGGATTTGGGGTAGACTTAAATTTTCACAGTCCATTTTCTCGCTCTCACTTTCTCGCTCTCTCAAGCCTGTATTCCTGCTTATACATTCTCACAACACACATCCACACCCACGCACGCCTGTCATACTTTCTCTACCCAGATGGATAAAATGGACTGAAGTTGGGTGCACCAATGTGTCTTTTATAATAAGTATTCACTGTCTCAGAGTCAGACAAATGAGGTGGAAGTAAAAAGCATACTCTTTTTGAAAGCACAGAGAAATGACATTCCTATTTTTTTTCCTGTTATGACTCAAACTAACCTATTTAAGTACCATGTTCATATTAAGTAGATATTCAGTTCCACCATCTGGCAAACAGAAGGTTAAAAGTATGACTGTTTAAAGAGAAACAAACAATTCAAGAGGGTTTTATTTTCATCTCAAAAAAGAAGTATTTGAAATATGTCTCCTCATCCCTAAACATAGTTATTTTCAGTCACTGGATTATATGTAGACTTGGCTGTACCAGCAAAAATATAAAAACGCACTGAAGAACTCTATCTTTTGTTATTTTGGAGTTGTAGTGGAGTTGGAAGTTTGGGCTTACTGGGAAAAGAACAATTAGATACTGGGAATAAAAAGAATGGGAGTGGTTTGATATGTGAGAGAAAAGAATCGCTTTGAGGAAAAATACGGAAAATTCTATGAAATACTACCTAGGGTTCTCAAAGATAAAAATCTTTTCAGAAAAAAATTTAAGATTAAAATATTAATGACTCTGTGTGTGTGTGTGTGTGTGTGTGTGTTTTCTGCATTTAAGAATGGAGGAAAATATGTTTTGGATACTTCCTAAATATCCGGGGGAAATGCATGTTCTGGTGGTAGTACCATCTCTCTTTGTTTCATTTTCAGCAATTTAGGTATTATTCTGTAATGAAAAGCAGAATTTAATAGGGCTTTCCTGAGGCCCTAAATGCCCCATCTAAATAAGATAAATCATTTTGTAGTTTTTTTTTTACAGAACTTTCTTTTCCTGATTCCAAACGTACTTAAGCTCTTCCAGTCAAGGGAAAAAAACTCTTAAGACTATGTATATGATCCTCCAAAAGTACTGAAATAGTCTATATAAATTTCTTTATTTTTAACCCAATGATAGAGACAGGAAGAAGACATAGTGTTAACGGTCCCCCCCCAGAAATCTCCTCCTTTTGGTCAATTATGGTTGCCACCACCAAATAGAAATAGATAGCACAAGTGTATGCTCTGACTTTAAAATTTTATTTCTGTAAAAGAGTCTCATCTTATCTGTATTACTCCAATTCACTCATAAGACAGTAGTTTCCAAATATAACAAGACCATTCTTTTCATCAGTAAGTAGAGTCAGGAAGACTTGAAGGAATGACCTGAATTACATTTAAATTCTTTATCTCTGAATTGCTTTTTAGATAATTATAGATACCTGAAGTAATCAAAAACGTGTGTTTAAGCTTTGCAGAGCAGCTTGTCAAAGTCTGTTTGCTCAAGAATATCCTGTTTTTGCTCTTTTTTTTTTTTAATGCATTACGGAAGAAATACTCCATTATGGTAACATATGATGAAAGTGACACTGATTTGGAATGTAAATATATGCAGGGTGTTTTAAACTGACAGCATTTTGTATGTAAAAATACTTTTAAAATATATACTATATTTGAAATTAAATTGACAGTGAATAAAACAATAACAATCATTCTATTCTAATTCTATTCAAATTTTTAAAGTATACATTGCAAGAGGATATTTACTCAACAATATAATTTCTTACTGTTAGAAAAGAGTGAATATCTTACTCAATTCTTTTTTTATATTGCCTATGAAGGGGAGCTGTTTGAAAAATTGGCTTTTAATTAGATTGAATCAAATGAAATTGTTGATATTCAAAAATTATTTTTTAACCTACACAGAGAGTAATTTCACATGATTTAACTGAAAATCAAAGGCTGCCTCAAAGGAAGAACATCTCTCCAAAAAAGGATACTTTTCTTTTTGGCTACTTATTTATTTTTATTTTTTATTATGGTGTCATTGGTTAATGAAATTCTGTGTTTCAAGTGTACAATTCAACAGTAAGTCATATATGTTTTGCATTGTATGTTCACCGCCCATAGTTAGATTTCTTTCTGTCACCATATATTTGACCCATTTTACCCCCATGTACCTCCCCTCTTCGTCACCCCACATATCCTCTGGTAACCACTAGTCTATTGTCCATGTCCATGAGTCTGTTTGTTTGTCATGTTGTTGCTTTTTAGGTTTATATCTCACATATAAGTGATATGTGGTTTTCAACCTTTTCTGTCTGGCTTATTTCGCTTAGCATGATAATCTCGAGGTCCATCCATGTTGTCACAAATGGCAGTATTTCATCTCTTCTTACGGCTGAGTAATATTTCATTGTATATATGTGCCACATCTTCCTTATTCAATCATCTATTGTAGGACACTTTGGTTGTTCCTATGTCAAAAGTGTACTTTTTAAAACAGCAACTCTTTCATATTTTATATATTTTGAATAGCATTTTACATTTTGCAACTATACCACTTGTAATTTATCGGATAAATATTTGTTCATGCAACTTCCCAGTGTTATTTTTCTGGAAATCAGGTGGAAGCATTTGGAATCTCCATGGACTTAAGGCTCTAATCTAGGCTCACATTTTTAAGTCTTGAATTTAGCCATTGGTTTGCCAGAACTATTTAATGACTTGTATTATATTTACACAACTATGCGTTCACCACCACAATCAAAACATAAAACATTTCCTTTACCCCACCTTATGTTCCTTTATAGGCAATGCTCCCATATTGGAAGGCCATCATTGATCTGATTTCTATCACTATAGATTAATTTACCTTTTATAGAACTTACAAAAGTAGAACTATATAGTATGTTCTTTTTGTTTCTGGCTTCAGCCAGTATAATGTTTTAGAAATTCATCCATGTTGTTATATCAGTAGTTTATTTATTTTTTTATTGCTGTGCTGTAGTAGTTACTGTATGAACACATCATAATTTTATCTATTTACCTGATGATGGACTGCTATCAATTTTTGGCTATTATGAATAAAAAAATGCTATGAATACTGTGTTTTCATTTCTCTTGGACAAGTACCTAGGAGTGGAATTGCTGGGTCATATAATAAATGTATGTTTAACTTTTTAATAGATTGTCAAATTGTTTTTCAAAGTGATAACACCTAGATTTTTGTTTTCTAAATGCTCTTTTTATTTTCTTATTGCTGCTATAACAGGTTATCACTAATTTAGTGGTTTAAAGCAACACATTTATTATCTTTCAGTCTTGGAGCTCAGAAGTAGAAAATGAACCTTCTGGTGCTAAAGTCAAGGTGTTGATAGGTCTCATTCCTTAATGAGGCTCCAAGGGGAGAATTTATTTCCTTGCCTTTTTTGGCTTCTAATGGCTGCCAGCCTTGGTTCATAATTACTATATCTTACTTCTGTCTTCACATCTACTGTCTCTTTGATCTCATGTTTCCTTCTTATAAAGACCACTGTGATTACATCAGACCTACTTAGATAATTAAGGACGATCTCTTAAGTCAAGATTTTTAACTTAATTACATATACAAAATTTCTTTTGTTATAACAGTCATGGGTTCTGGGAATTAAGACCTGGACACCTTGGTGGGCCATTATTCAGCTTACTAAAACCTCTAAACTTCTGATCAAGTGATTTCAACTAAAATTATTCATTTAGTCAAAACTCTAAGGTGCATAAAAGATTTTTGAATAACTTACCTAAGCTTAATAGCTACTAGCAATTGTTGGTTACCATGTGCCAAATACTGTAGCATAGAGCTGGCAAAAATGCAGGATAATGTAGGATCAGGGTCTTTTTTTTGTCACTTAAATGAAATTCTAATCAAATGGTGGGAAGAGGAAAATATGAGAGGGCCCGACTGGTACTTTGGAGGTGCCAGAAATATTCCCACTTACTTCTGTTATTTGGAATCTAAACCCCAGAGAGAGGGCAAAGGAAAGTCTGGTTAAGTGTGTGAGGATCCCAGAACAGATGGGACCATGGTGAAGCTTCATAGGGCACAGCCTTCAAACTGATAAATTTAGAGAAGCTCCAAGTCCAATAACATGCCTGAGTTGTAGATTGGCTGTGCTAAGGGAAATGTCTGATCAATAAGTTCAAGGACACTTCTCAGAGCTCCATGCACACTAGTGGCAGAGGAGAGAGCTAAATGTAGGGGGCTGGTAGTTTATTCACTGATGACTGGAGGCTATGACAAAACAGGCTTGTCAAAGTCAGGACAGGCATCAAGTGAGAAAGTGGTACCCAAAGATAGAGCAAACAAAACATTCACCATTGGCCATTGATGACTGAGAATGGCACACTTCGTAGACATTTCTTGTCTGCTTTGGAGACACAGTGTGAGCCCCATAGGACTTAGATTATCCTTGAGGAGAGGGGAAGGAGAAAAGCATGAAATAATGGATTTTAAACCCAAAGAAATTGAGGCATATCTGGAAGTAACTGAACCACTCTGAATTAAAAAAATTGTTTTCCATTAACGCAAACTTGAGTGCTAAGTGAAAATCACTTACAGAAGAACAAAAAAAGTTACATTTTAGCAAACCTGACCTTTGGCCTGAGATTCCATTTCCTTACAAAGAGAGAAGGAAGGTATATTAAAATACTTTAACAAAGGTAATGTGATGACCAGGCTTGATGAAGATTACTTCGCTGTAAATACTTTTTCCTGGAGATTTTGGATTCCTTGTTCTTAGAATCATCAGGAGGGCTAGCCTTAGATATTTCTTTAAATTAATTTTAAAATTTTTAAATTACAGTTGGCATACAATATTATATTAGTTTCAGGTGTACAACACAGTGATTAGATATTTATCTAACTTACAAAGTGATCATCCCAATAAATCCAGTACCTATCTGACACCATACATTGTTATTACAAACTTATTGACTGTATTCCTTATGTTATACTTTACACCACCATGACTATTTTGTAACTAGCAATTTGTACTTCTTAATCTCTTCCCCTTTTCACCCACTCTCTCTCCCCACTGCTATCTGGCAACAATCAAAATGTTCTCTGAATCTATGAGTTTGTTTCCATTTTTGTTTGTTTATTTTGTTCTTTAGATTACACATGTATGTAAAATCATATGGTATTTGTCTTTCTCTGTCTGACTTACTCCACTCAGCACAGTACCCTCTAGGCCCATCCATATTGTTGTAGATGACAAGATTTCATTCTTTTTTATGGCTGAGTAATAGTCCATTGTGTGTGTGTGTGTGTGTGTGTGTGTGTGTATCACATTTTCTTTATCCATTCATCCATATCTTTACCATTATAACTAAATAATGCTGCAATGAACACATGGCTTTACATGTCTCTTCAAAGTAGTGTTTTGGTTTGTTCGGATAAATACCGAGAAGTAGGATTGCTTGGTCCTTCTTTGTCTCTTGTTATAGCCTTTGTTTTAAAGTCTATTTCATCTGGTATAGATATTGTTATCCCAGTTTTTTTTTTAATATATTCATTTTCATGAGATGTCTTTTTCCATTCCCTTACTTTCAGTCTGTGTGTCTCTCAATCTGAAGTGAGTCTTGTAGACAGCATATGTAAGAATCTTATTTTCTTCTCTATTCAATCACCTTTTTATTGGAACATTTAATCAATTTACAATACACAAATTTACAATATACAAAGTAATTATTGATAGATATGTAGTTATTGCCATTTTATTATTCATATTTTTGATCTTTTTCTTTTTCTGCTTTTTCCTCCCCTTAGCCCCTCCCTCTAACATTTCTTCTAATATTGGTTTGGTGGTAATGAACTCCTTTAGCTTTTTCATGTCCGAGAAGCTCTTTATCTGTCCTAAATGATAGCTTTGCTGGGTGGAGTAATATTGGTTGTAGGTCCTTACTTTTTATCACTTTAAATATTTCATGCCAATCTCTTCTGGCCTGCAAAGTTTCTGTTAAGAAATACCAGCTGATAGTCTTAAGGGAGCTCCCTTGTAGGTAACTAATTGCTTTTCTCTTGCCACTTCTAAGAGTCTCTCAGTTTCAATGATGATGTGTCTTGGTGTGGGCCTCTTTGGGTCCATCTTGTATGGGACTCTGTCCTTTGACTTGTGTGTCTATTTCCTTCACAAAGTTAAGGAAGTTTTCTATTATTATTTCTTCAAATAGGTTTTTAATTCCTTGCTCTCTTTCTTCTTCTTCTGGTACCCCTACGATTCTAATGTTGTTATATTTTATGTTGTCCCAGGGGCCCTTTAAATTATCCTCATTTTTCGGGATTCTCTTATCTTGTTGCTGTTTTGATTCAGTGTTTTCTGCTATCTTATCTTCCAATTACTGATTCGATCCTCTACTTCTAATCTACTGTTGATTCCCTCTAATGTATTTTTCATTTCAATTATTATATTCTTGATTTCTGACTGGTTCTTTTCTATGTTTTCTAACTTCGTTTTTATGTTTTCTATCTCTTTGTTAAAGTTCTCACTGAGGTCTTTCTCTAAGTTCTTTGAGCATTTTTATAACCAGTATTTTGAACTCTGCATCTGGTAGATTGCACGTCTCCATTTTGTTTAGTTCTTTTTCAGGAGCTTTGTTCTGTTCTTTCATGTGGGACACGTTTCTTTGTCTCCCCATTTTGGCTGTCTTCCTGTGTTTGCTTCTGTGTATTAGATAGGGTTCATATGTCTCCTGATCTTAGTAGAGTGGCTTTACATAGTGGGTGTCCTATGTGTCCCAGTGGCACAGTCTCCCTGGTTGTCAGAGTCAGGTGCTCCAGGTGTATCCCTTGAATAGGTTGTGTGTGCCCTCCTATTGTAGTTGAACCTTGGTTGCTATTTGCATGTCAATAGTAGGGATTGACCCTCGGGTTCATTGGTTGTGAGAACTTGGTGACTACAGTGGAAGAGTTGTTGTGTAAGGACTTACTCTATGGAACAGGATTCTAGTGCCATCTCAGTGTGCCCTTTGGGTGTGTTATCATCAGATGCGGTCCTGGGTGGTGCTCTGACTTGGTCTGAAATCAGAGTGCCCATCCCAGGTCCTCTTGGGAACTGCCCTGCTGTAAGACACGTTCAGTTGCAGCCTGTGCCCTGCCCAGGGCCACCTGGCAAGAGGGTCACCAAGCAATTCACAGATGGCCACAACCCATGCTGGGCTTGGAGGTGCCTGAAGAGGCCAAGCCACAAACTGAGGTAAAGGCCATGCTGAGGCCAGATAATGCTTGCTTGGGTTTTGCAAACATTTGAGAACTTCTAGGAAGGTCTGCAACATGAGCTAAGGTAGGCAATTTGCATGGAAAAGCCACTAGAAGTGGCTTGGGTGGGCCCACAAGTTGGGTGGGGTGGCATCTCAGGGAATCATCAGGGCAGGGCAAACAGTTTTAGCTAGGTTGATGGAGACTCAGATACGGTGGCCACCTGCATCTTCATTTCAGGAGGTAGGAGGGTACAACAAAGAAACAGTAGATACTTCCAGCACTTCTGTCTGGGAAAAAGCTGCCCCTCTAGCCCTTGCCCTGAAGCCAGACAATTTGGCTACTCTTCATATGTCTCTGGTGCCTTTTATGCTGTTGCCCCAGAGCTGGAGCTCAGAGAGATTGAGTACGTCAGCAGGTGAGTCCATGCATCAACCCTTTAAGAGGACTGCCTGGGACTCCAGCAGCCCTCTGTCCCACTCACCCACAATCTCCACTGGTTCTCACAGCTAGAAGTTATGGGAGCTTTTCTTCCCAGCACTGAAACCTGGGATTGGGAGCCCAGTGTGGGGCTGGCACCCTTCACTCCCTAGGTGGGACCTCTGCAGCCAAGATATCCCTTCCGAGTTTTAACTGCTACACACGGGTGTGGGACCAGTTGTTTTGTGTCTGCTCCTCCTACCAGTCTCAAAGTGGCTTTTTCTGTATGTCCTTATTTGTAGGACTTCTGTTCAGCTAGACTGAAAGTGATTCTCAGTGATGGAAATGTGCTTTAGTTGTAATTTTGATGTGGTTGTGAGAGGTAAGCACAATGTTTACCTATTCCACTATCTTAACTGAAAATCAGCCCTAGAAATTTTTTAGAGAGTAATCTTAGAGGTTAACTTTCCTTAAGATCATTGAGAAGATTGTAAGAGGTAATATGTGTAAAAAGTTAATGGAAAGTCCAAGTGGCATGTAAAAGACCATTGTTTTTAATTTTTAAATGACAAAGCCATGATCACTTAACTGCAGTTAATTTTCTATAATATCATATACATTGTCTTCTATTTCATGAATTATCCTTTCCTGCCCTGACTACTGTAAGATGACAGTATCAAATGATGCTGTCATTTGAAAAGGAAAGTGCTCAGGTTCTTCAGTCTTCAACTCACACAAAGCAAGGCAATATTAGGTGCTTGACTAGTTTGTTAAGAACAGCTTGAAAATAAGAGTGTCACTGGGCTATGAGTATTTTCTGAAGTTCATCATTTTAGCATTTTAATGTGAAATGTTTTATAGAGGAAAAGTAGATAAGAGAAGATGCAGATCTAGCTTCCATCTCCTGTTGATTGTAATCATGTTTGTTATCCACCTGCTAAAAACCTTCAGGAGCCTGACTGTAGAAGCTTCCTGTTAAGTGGGGAAAAAAAAGTCTTCCCTGCCTCTTAGCAAATCATTGTAAATATGTCAGTACATTATTGTATGTGGTAAACTTTTGAATATGTGAACATCGGATGAGGAGATCCTTTTTATCGGAACTTTTATGTTTGTTGTGTTTGTTCAATAGTTAGGACTGGTTATTTACTTTATTTATTTTTAGGTGTGTGAGAGAGGTATACACACATGCTAGGATCTGGGGTCAGTTCTCTATGAAATGTATGGAAACACATTTAATGCATGAGCTTTTGAGTCTCCCCTAACCCCTTGTGGTATTTTAAAACAGGAGGTCCTACCTCTAGGATATTGCCTAGATATTCTAAAATAGATACATTAAATCCAGTACCAAATGCAGTTAGATTTTTTTTTTTTCTGGCTGTTTGTAGCACATTTGTACAAGTTGTTAAAAGATTTGTTTTGCTGAATTTTCATTAGCACATTCTTAGTGAGATAGTAACATTCAATATCACTGACAAATACATTGGGCATTTCTAGTTAAAGTTTTTCTAATTATTTGATTTGTAGATATTCAGGAGTTGGCAGAAATTCTAAACACTGGTAATTTAAGGAATATAACAATTGTGATGACCCTATTATTCCAACTAATTATAACCACAGCTATACATTTTGAGCACTCATTATATTACAGACATTGTTCATAGTACTTTCCATGTATTAATCACAACAACCCTATTTGGTAGGTACTACTATTACCTCATTTTAAAAGTGAGGAAACTGAGGCACTGAGAGGTTAACTAGTCTGCTCTAGGTTACACAGCTAGTGAGTGGTAAAGCTGTAACATGAACAGAGTCAGTCAAGCTATACAACTAGTACCCTTAATCATGATGCTAATGGTTTACTTTTTTAGTTTTTCTAATTTTATTTTTCATTGACTTTACTTTTTTGAAGCAGTTTTAGGTTCACAGCAAAATTGAAGGGAAGGTACAGAGATTTTCTATATACCCTTGCCCTCCCTCCACCTTCAAAGTGTATAGTTTCTCTCATTATTTATATCCCTCATCAAGGTGGTATATTTATTATGATTGATGAACCTACATTGATACAGCATAATTACCGAGTCCATAGTTTACATTAGGATTTACTCTTGGTGTTATACAATCTATGGGTTTGGGCAAATGTATAATGACATATATCCATCATAATGGCATCATTCAGAGTATTTTCACTGGTCTTAAAAGTCATCAATACTCCACCTATTCATCCCTTCCTCCCCAACTCCTGAAAACTATGGATTTTTTTATTGCCTTTGTAGTTTTGCCTTTTCCAGAATGTTATTTGTTAAAATCATACAGTATGTAGCTTTTTCAGATTGGCTTCTTTCGCTTAGTAATATGTATTTAAGATTCCTCCATGTTTTTTCATGGCTTGATAGCTCATTTCTTTTTAGCACTGAATAATATTTCATTGCCTGAATGTACCACAGTTTATTTACCCACTCACCTACTGAAGAACAACTTAATTTCTTCCAAATTTGATAATTATAAATAAGGCTGCTATAAACATTCATGTACAGGTTTTTATATAGACATAGTTTTTAAATTCCTTAGGTAAATACCCAGAAGCACTATTGATGGATCCTATGGTAAGAGTGTGTTTAGTTTTGTAAGAAATTGTCAAACTGTCTTCTAAAGTGGCTGTTCCATTTTGCATTCCCAGCAGTGATAAATTCCTGTTGCTCCTCATTCTTGCGAGCATATGGTGGTGTCAGTGTTTTGAATTTTGGCCATTTTAATAGGTGTGTAGTGACAGATCATTGTTCTTTTAATGTGCATTTCTCTGATGACATATGATGTGGGGTACCTTTTTATATGCTTATTGCCATCTGTATATCTTTTTCAGTGAGGTGTCTATTAAGATCTTTGGCCCATTTTTTAATTGGGTTGTTTATTTTCTTACTCTTGAATTTTAAGGGTTTTTTTTTTTTTGTATATTTTGGATTGCACTCTTTTACCAGATGTGTCTCTTGAAATATTTTCTTTCATTCTGCCTTGTCTTCTCATTCCCTTGACACTGTCTTTTACAGAGCAGAAGTTTTTAATTTTCATGAAGTACTGTTTATCACTTATTTTTTTCATGGATCACCTTTGGTGCTGTATCTAAAAAGTCATTGCCCTAACCAAGGTCAGCTAGGTTTTCACCCATGTTCCCTTCTAAGAATTTTTGTAGTTTTGCATTTTACATTTAGATCTATGATTCATTTTGAGCTAATTTTTTGTGAAGGGTGTAAATTCTGTATCTAGATTAATTTTTTTGCATGTTGATGTTCAGTTGTTTCAGTACTATTTGTTAAAGAGCCTATCTCTGTTCTTTTGTATAGCCTTTTCTTGTCAAAAATCAGTTGACATCTGCATCTATTTCGGAGCTTCTATTCTGTTCCATTGATCTGTTTGTCTTTTTTTCACCAGTACCACACTGTCTTGATTACTGTTGCTTTTCTTTTCTCCTTAGGGCTATATTGAAAGAGAGATTTGAGTCCGATTAAGGTGAGAATGTGAAACTAATATGACTTTCACCCTTTTCTGTTCCTTGCTGTATTCCAGTCTTCTTCTTGAAGGACTTGAGAACACTGTGTATACCTGTGACAGTAAGAAAACTGTCCTGAGCCTTTCCTTTTTAAAGCTCACTGTTTTAAGACTATTTTGCCAAATTGGTCGTGGCCCTTGATAAGTAGTTTCTTTGCCGGTATCTTCTCATCAGTAAAGTATCTGGATTCTGAATCTCAGTCAATACTGGGCCATTGATGCTCCCAAGTTTCCACTAAAGTTTTAAGAGTGTTAAACTCCATCCAGTTTTTACCATCTCATATTTAAATGAATGCCTTGGAAATAATCTAGTCTTCACCTGATCCTAAGAACTGATGCTACCTAGAATTTATATGTACTCAAATAGCTTCCTGAATTTTTCCTGTCTCAGCACTTAGCCTGTATACTGTTTACTTGCTTATCTCTTCATCCAGACTCTAATAATTTGGGGGACAGAAATAGTGTCTTCCTTATCATTGTATCTTTAGGACCTAGTAGTGTTGTTTGACTAAATGAAAGCTTTATCAGGTAAGACTCTTTCAGTTGCTAATGACAGAGAACACAATTCAAACTAGCTTAAGTAAAAAAATAAAACCATATCAAAAACCCCAAGCAAATTTTCAGTTCATATAACTGCAAAGTCCAAGGCTCCAGTAATGTCATAAGGAGCTCATCTTTTTCCTTTTTTTTTTTTTTGCTCTTCTCTCTGCTATGTTTTTTTTAAAAAAAATCATTTATTTTAATTAGTTTCAAGTATACAGTACATTGGTTAGACATCTATATAGTTCATTAAATGATCCCTCCAATTGCTCCCTCCCTCCCCTGACCCTCCACCTAGCTGACATAGTAATGCTAACTACATTCCCAATGCTGTGCTCGTGACCATCCATCAGCTGCTAATTTGTAATTCTTTACTCCTTCACCCTATTCTCCCAGTCCCCCAAACTCCCTTGTCCATCACCAAATTGTCCACTATATCTGTGAATCTGTTTTTGATTAGTTTGTTCTTTTTATTCCTTAGATTCCATGTATAAGTGGAATCATATTTTCTCTGTCTGACTTAAATACCTTCTAGGTCCATCAAAGTGAAATCTTTTTCCATCCCCTTCCTTTTAGTCTCTGTGTCTTTTAATCTGAAATGAGTGTCTTGTAGGCAGCATTAGGGGCCTTGTTTTCTTATCCATTCAGCCACTTTATCTTTTAGTTGGATCACTTAATTCTTTTTCATTTGAGGTACTTATTGATAGGAATGTTGTTGTTATCATTCTTTATTCTTGTTTTCGATAAATGTTTTTTCTTCTTAAAGAAGTCCCTCCAACATTTCCTGTAATACCAGCTTGGTGATGATAAATTCCTCAGCTTATTTTTGTCTAGGAAGCTCTTCATCTGCCCTTCAACTCTAAATGATAGCTTTGCTGGATAAAGTATTCTTGGTTGTAGATCCTGGGTCTTCATCATGTCAAATATTTTTTTGCCAAACCTTCTGTCCTGCACAGTTTCTTTTGAGGAATCAGCTGCCAGTCATATGGGTGTTCCCTTAGAGGTAACTATCTGCTTTTCTCTTGCTGCTCTTAAGGTTCTTTCTCTATATTTAACTTTTGGCATTTTAATCATGATGTGTCTTGATGTGGGCCTCTCTAGATCCCTGGTTTTGTGGACTCTCTGAGCATCCTGAGTTTTTATGTCCACTTCTTTCACCAGGTTAGGGAAGCTTTCCATCATTATTTCTTCAAATAGCTGCTCAACATCTTGATTTTCTTCAGGTATGCCAATGAAACAGATGTTTTGACCTTTAATAGTGTCCCTTATGCTCCTTAAATTATTTTTATAGTCTTAGTATCTTTTTTCTTGCCATTCTGATTGAGTGTCCTTGGCTTTCTGATCCTCTAGATAAATCATTTAATCCTTTTCTTCATTCACTTTGTTTATTCCTTTGTTTATTCCTTTACTATACTTCTCATCTCAGATAATGTGTTCATTTCAGATTGGTTCCCTTTTATAATTTCCATTTCCATTTTTATGTTTTTTATCTCTTTGTTGAAGTTCTCACTGAATTTATCTACACTTTCCAAAAGTTTATTGAGCATCTTTATAACCAGTGTTTTGAACTCTACATGTTAGATTACTTGATTCCAATGTTTCTGGATCTCTGTTCTCTTCTCTCATATGGTTTCTACTTCTTTGTCCTCCCATCTTGGCTGCCTTTCCGTGTCTGTTTCTATGTACTAAGCAAAGCTCTTAAGTCTCCCGGTCTGATTAGTGTGGATTTGTGAAGTAGGTGTCCAGTGGCACAGTCCTGAGAGGGATTCAGTTGCAGGTCAAATTTAGCCCAAGCCTCTCCTCCTCTGTGGCTACCTGTAAAGATTCAGCAATCAATCCACAGATGCTGTGCTTATAGTTGCCTCAAAAGACCACACCAGAAACCCAGGCCAGCTGCCTCCAGTTGAGTCTAGGCTATGTTCATCAAGAAGCACTTGACTCACTGAGGCTACACCTGGATGTGGCTTGGATGGGGCTGTGAGTTGGGGGAGGCGGGGTTTCAGGGAATCCTCCTGGTGGAGAGACCTTATCAAGCTTATATTGTAGTGCAAATCACAATTAAATCCTCTAAGTTTTTCCACAGTGAATGAATGTGGATTAGGTTTGTAAAGAAGCAAAGTAGGTAGGATTTGATAGAAAACTGGAGAGAAAGATCCAAAACCTAAGGCAGAAGAGCCAATATTGTTTCCTTATACAGAGAGGAACAAGAAGCCACTAGATTCCTGGAGAGAAAGAGACACAGTTATAGTTCGTTGGAAGTTTAGGAAGGGAAGGGGTCATACTCAGGCTTTACCTATGTCACTATTTTTCATAAAGATCAAGCCTAGTTAATAAATAAGTACTTAATAAATAATGGTTGATTTATGTACAAGTTGGAGTTTAAGACTTGGTTCTACTGCATACTTTGAATACAGAATTTAACCTCTCTGTACTGATTTCTACATCTATAAACAAAGGTAATAACAATATAGACCTCATAGGATTGTAGTGTAGTACAAATAAAGAATTATAAGTAAAAAGCACATTTTAAATTATAAAGCAAATATGAATACCATCAGTTGTGGGATCAGAAACACAAAAGAGTGTCCAGGTTAGCAAATGCTCCTTTAGATGTGTGTGCCAGAGAAGTTCAAAGATCTTATAGAAGGTTCTATGACTATTAAATCAGTCATATTTGCTTTTCCCCCTCTATCTTTCATGCAATTAGGTCTAAACACCTTAATGGTCAAAGCTATTTGTTAATTTTGGCATCTGATACAGGTATTATCATTTTGCTATGGCTTATAGTTCATGCCTAATCACAAATGGTGCTGAGTTTTTTGTTGATAATGACATTGTAAATATAAACACAAGTAAAGCAAGAAAATGGCCCTTTCAAGAACAACCGTATAATGGTATTCTTCTCATTTGTAGACCTTGGTGTAAAAGCCTAAACCTCACTGATGTTAAATAACATGTCTCTATCACTATGTTTATTGTCTTTCTCTTTCCCCCTGTGTGCTCGAGAATGTCAAATTAAAAAAAAGAAAACAACATCCATGTGAGCCATTGTCCTCAGAACTATTAGCCAAACAAATGAGTATTTCATAGACTTAACGTGACAATGAATTACACATCCAAAACAGGTTGTGTGCGTGGTTTAGCAAAACAAAATTAAGAGTCATTCTAGGGAAGGACATTGCCACAGCTTTGGCATAATTAGGAATCATCATAATCAAATACAGGAAATTGGCACATCTGCTTTTCAGGCTGTTGATCCAACTGTGAGGCTGCCTGTGTGCACTGGCACAAGCGGTTCTGATGCAGCTCGATGTGTTCTGCAAAGCTGTCTTTGCATAAATATTTACATAATTTTCTCCAAACACCACTATAAGCAGTTGTTTTTTATCACTTTTTCTCCCTTGGGTTATTATTATTTTTTCCATTCCTACTTTTGGTAAAGGAATGATCACTTGTCATTCTAAGGATTCAAGAGAAGTTTAAAGGAAAATCTTAGAACCTGAGACTTTTATAAAATGAGTGAAGAGGTACCTTTCATTTGGTATGTTTTTCTTAATATACAAAGAGAAGGACTAGATCCAACTCAGCTGTGGAGAGTGCAAAGCAGAGGCACAAAGGAGAAGTTGGAGAGACAATCCACTCAGGGGTTGAGATTGATAAAGAACATAAGATCAGATTAGGTGAGGTGGAATAGCGTGGCCTTAAAAAGTGATTTACTTCTCTCTCCATTTTCTTTAGTTATTAAAGGGTAAAATAGTCTTTTACTGAAGCATTGTAAAAGTTGAGGAGTTCTTTTTTTCAATTCCATTTGACATTCGATTTTATTTTATATTAGTTTCAGGTGTATGATATAGTGCTTAACATTTACATAATTTACAAAGTGATTCCCCAATTAGTCTAGTACCACAATTGAGAATTTTTATTTCACTTTAAGTCACTTAATAATTCTGATAATTTCCTTTTCTTTAAAATGATCAAAAGGGTCTCTCATTTCCTCCAGTTTCGATATTTTATTTTACATTGTTGAAACTACACATTTTAAAATGACACATATTTGTTACTTTTAAAAATCCAATTTAAAAAAATCTATCATTTCTGTTTTCCACATTGTTTTGCTTACCAATGCAAAGTGTTCTATTTTAATTACTGTAAGTTTTACTAATAACATTTAAATTACAACAGATAAAATATTTGATAATTTTAAATTTTATAAGGAATCTCTGAAGTAGAAAGCATATTTTTTCTGTATTAATATGAGTTCTTTGCCTTTGATGCAGACTCGCTGGCATGTCTTAATGAGTGTGGGATTTGTACATTTGAAGGTAGCACAAGATACAGTTTAATAATAAAATAATTGGGTGATTTACATGGGGAAAGGTATGTTTATTTTCCCCCAAAGCATTAGAAAGAGGCAACTTTTCAACAATCTACGTATAAAAAAGAGAAAGGAATCAAACTAAGAAGAGGCAAGATATCCCCTGTTTCAACTTACATTAATATACACATTATGAATTATTGGCAATTATAGGTTGTGTGGTTAGTTATTTGTATATATGAATGCTAAATTATGAGTGAAGTTGTCTGTAAGATGCTTATTTTAAACTTTTTAATGAACTTTACATAGTTTGATTACAGAGTTACTTCTTTTCAATGAATTCTTCTGTTATATTAAACCATGCTGAATAATAAAAATCTCTTTAAGTAATATTAAAAAGACTTTTTCCTCTGTTAACTCTGCCATCCTTAAAGCATTGTTTTTTGTTCTCACGCTTGTTTCCTCATGGACCTCAGGTAATTGCTGTGGCACCAAAAAACACAAGTTAGGTAAAGGGTGAGAAGTGGGTTGTTTGATGGTCCCCTCTGCTGTGGACCTATTTCTGCTCTCTTTTACACTCTTCTCTCCTGGTATCTGTCTTACTCTCTTCATTCCCACATGTCTGTTTCTCCTTTAAGTTTTTCAGATGCGCTGATACTGGCTCCATGTCAACAAATGGGACCATTGAGTGCTTTCATTTTGTCCATGAGATTCTGGGAACAGAAGTACTTGAAATGATCCAATGAGTCAGAGTCAGATTTCGGAATAAAATCAGGTGTCCAGTGTTTGATTTATTGTCATCTTGTACTGATATCTCATTCGTTCTTCTATAACTATAGAGTTTTTCTAGATGTAATGCTTTTTTTGATGCACATGTACACCTGATATTTTTAAAACCTAAAAACCCTCTCACATACATGGTGGAGTGTGTGTGTGCGTGCACGTGCATGCGCTTACAAATCATTCTTATCTATCTGTTAATGAGTTGTTAAAAGTTTCAAACTTTCTCTTTCCTTCTTAGTCTGATGACTTTCCGGATTTTTTCTCATTTTCTTGCCAGGTCCTGGTAGTAAACACCTATGCTTTATCTCTAACAGATCAAGGTTGTGATCTGATTTAAGAGGCTGAGAAATTGTCAGCAACTTCTTTAATTGTATCTAATCCAATCAGCTGGCAAATTATAAATTTTTTCTGCTTGTGTTTACCTAGGGTAAAACTTTTTGAACTCTACATACACCTTATATATTTGCATTTTATAATTAGTTATTATTAATATCTCTACTTAAAGTTATTCTGAAATATATAATACATACTTCAAAATTTAAAAGATAGTGCTGTATGGTGAAAACAACTCTTTAGTGTTCATGTTTAGGAGCTCCAGTTTCTCATCTATAAAGTGAGGAAATTGAACTGGACAAGATTTTTGTCAATATTTATTGAGCAACTACCATGTACCACAACTGTTGTAGGTGCTGATAAGAGAAAGAGACAGATTCTCAGTTGGAGCTTATATTATTTGAAAAAGAGTCGATTCATAAACAATTACAATAAATTATAAAAAGTATCTATTAGGAAATGCAGAGAGAACTAGGATACATAGAGGGTACATTTGTCTTTCTCCAGAGGGAGTCAGGAAAAACTTCTTGGAGTAAATTATGTTTAAGGTGAGAATGGAGAATAATAAGTAGCAGTAAAATAAAGAGAGGCGAAGTAGTATTTAAGACAGGAGTACTCTTATGGTATAAAAATGCTATTAGTGGGTCATTTCAACTGCATTTATGTGATATAACAGTTGAGAAGATAGAATACTTACCTTTTAGAAATATGGAACTTTAGGCTTATCTGTAATGATAGATCCTCAATTATTTTTAATTTCCTGTTATATTTTTCTTCTTCAAGAGCTCCTTCTAGGTCTCCTAGTTCAGAAAAGGAGTATTCATAATTTGAGCTACATAATTGAAATAATAGAATGTTCAAGCTGGAAAGAACCTGCAAGCTTATTCAATCCAGCCTTCTTATTTTGCAGAATGTTTCTTTAAGGAATAGAGATTAAGAAACACATGGGCTAAGTTCTAATAGCTTAGTGGTTGAATTTGCACTAATAGCTTAGTGGTTGAATTTGCACTAAATGTAGTTTCTGATCTTGGTTTAGTGATGGTTCAGGTATCTTAGGCTGTCTTTTCATAGTATGAGGATAAAAAAAAATGTACATTTCCATAGAATTTTATATTCTACTATCAGGAGAAGAAAAATTTTAAAGAGGAATAGAGACAGAAATGGAATGGGATAGATATTTTTGTTTATTTGTATTGTTTTGTTTTTGGTTCTCTAGTTAGTGATTTCACCATTGTGGTAGTTATGAATGTGTTTCTAAAGTTTAAAAATGGACATATTCACTCTTGGTTTCTTCAGGATACATTTTGATGTTAATTATGTATCTGTACTAGTATTTTAATTGAGAAATAGACATTGTTTTAACTTAGTTCAGCTAATATGTGTCTGAATTTCTCTTCTTCCTAATGAAGAGAAATTTTCTGATATTATCTAATTTTCTGGTATTATCTTTTAAGTTACAGGTTACTTTAAAATTCTTATATCAGTTTGGTTGGCTTAATTTAACTATGGTTAAGAATTAAAGTTCTGGTATAATTCTTCGTTAATTCTGGGCTCAGTATTTACTTATGTGACTTTAGGCAAGTAATATATCTACTGTCTATTCTATTTCTTTATCTGTAAAATAGAGATGAGATTGTGATGAGGATTTAGTGAGATAGTTTATGTAAAATATTTAGCCTAAGCCAGAAAAGGGTTCACTGTATGTCAGTTGTTATTATTGTTGAGTCATAAAAAGTCAAATTCTCAGTAAAAATAACAGTTAGATGTGGTCTCCAGAAACACTGCTTGCAGGAGTATCTGTCAAAACCAATAAAAAACAAATTTTTACATCTGTGGAATGGACCAAACCAGTTTTGATGTTGTTGTTACCACTGCTGTTGCTAGAAACCAGATTTAGTTTCTAGGTCTTGGCTGCCAGATGAATGAAGTGGAGAGCCAATTTTGTATGAGTGGGCCCCATGATTCCTGGGAGTGTCCGGAATGTGAGGAAGGCACAATGTGTGTTTCTGTTGCAGATCTCTCTTCCTGCCAGGAATGACATTATCGGGATAGCTTGGCTCAGCTTGGTTATCCCACCCTATTGGCAGCAGGAGAATTGTGAGACAAGAACAAACAGCCTAGGCCAGGTGAAATAAACCACTGGAGAATGTGGGAAGGGGGTGCAGGAGCTTGTGGAAAGACAAATAACAACAAGAAAGAAGTTGGGGCAAGATGTGATAAAATAAACACTGAAGTATATCAACCCCATGGGATTCCAATTGGAAAACATGGGACAATGTAATTTTGAGATATTAATCGAGTTTTTCTTGGCATTTTCCATTTCCACTATCCTTCCTCCTAAGCGGATCCTTCACTCCCTCCTCATTTGTGGACTGAATCTGATTGGGATATGCCATGTGGACAGATGACACAGGACTAGATTCTACCTGTCTGGTCCTCATATATATATAAACACCTTGGTAAAGTCTCTCTGATTGTAGATGCACCCTGCAAAAGGAAGTAGGGAGTCACAGGGATTGACTGAGATTACTTAATTACTTCTGGAACTTTCTATCAGAGTTCAAATTGAGTAGTTAGAACAAAATAATAGTATTGAATTCTTGCACATCTCAGTCTGCAGATGGGATACAAATGTGAAACATACATACATTTTATTTATTTTTCCTCTTGAATTTCCAGTTTTTATCCAAAGTAGACATT
>NW_006432943.1:5595777-5596476 GCF_000325575.1 Pteropus alecto
CATTTGAAAACAACAGTCACAATAAACCTCGAAACTTTATTGCTGAAGTGAACTAAACCTATACCTGAGGGTTAGATCTTTATGTTAATTCCTTCTACATTTATTGAGCACCAATTACAGGTCAGGCAGCATGCTTGGCACTGGGGATATACTGATAAGAAGCATATATGGTCCAGAGAGAGATTATGTGCAAGTAGACAAGCTGAGATTCTATGTGAAATAGAAGTGATGAGTTTATGGTTCTTACAAGTAATTTTCACATAAGGTTATTTAATCATAGACTCAAATAGAAATTGAATAATCTGTAATTTCCTCTCACAAACCAACATCCCCATTCCTTAAATAGCTTTGGAGAAGGCCAGAATATTAACACTGTGAACAAGTATGTTCTCATTGCTTGATCTGGCTTGCTAATTCAAAGTATAAGACCTCACCTCTCAATTACTCACTTAACATTCCAGTACATTTTTGGAACAATGGATAATTTTAGAAGCTGCCAAGCAGATGGATGAGTGGTAACTGACTTAGCAGATCTAGAAAAGCTGAATCCTCAACCTACCAATAAGCTAATTAAAACTGCTAAACCCTGGAAATGCTCTCAAATTGTAACCACAAGGTGCTTTGGGAGGTGAGAATAGAGGGTGGGGCTGAAAGCGGGAGAATAGAACAGTGTTATAAGGAGGAATTCCCTTTCCTCCT
>NW_006432943.1:5596498-5620050 GCF_000325575.1 Pteropus alecto
TCCCAAGGAGAAATCTGGAAGTTAACCCGTTGAACCAAAGATGTTCTGCTCTAGAAGATACCAGATACAGTTAAGAGTGGATATGGAGGGTAGATACCATAATGAAAATGGGGAAAATGTGAAAGTCTACATTCTGAAGAATAAGACTCTTAGAACTCCTTTCCATGGGACTCTTAACATTCACAATACTGGAGGCCAAGTTTATAACCCTTAGGCAGGAGGTTGTAGGATTCATCTCTGGGGAAATAGCCCATAAAAATGACCTACAGATATTGTCACTAATACAGCTCCTCTGGGAAGATAGGTGAAAGGAAATGTCTGCATGTGAGGCATAGGTATAGGGAGCTAAATATCATCTTTTATAGAATGTTGTCATCAGTGAAAAATCAAAATATGTCACAATAAATAGGTTATTTGTTATTACATGGTATTAGAAATATAGATAACACCGGAAGATGCTTCTAAAGTATTGGAAAATAGATTTACGTATTTTGCTCCTCCAATCAAAGATTAGAAATAGGTTAAGAAATTGAAAAAATTAAAAATAAAAATATAAAAACAGTTAATATAGTTCCATGAAGTCAAACATATCTGGATTCAAATTTCAACTTCTCCACCTATGAATTCTGTGAACTTGGTCATGCTGAAAATTTTCTGAACTTCAGTTCTGTATTTGGTAAATGAATAAAAATAAAGTACCAAGCACACAGTAAGCACTCATAAACAATATCTATATCTTAGGGTTATTTTGAATATTAAATTAGATTATATTTAAACACAATACTCAATAAAGCTCAACTAATACTATTATGACAATACTTTGTGAAAGAAGTGAAGAAAAATCAACTTAGAGTAAGGAGAGGAATAAAAAGTTGACTCTAAGTATACACAAATTCACAAACACACACAGAAACACGATATATAAATAGAAGGAAAGGTGAATGAGGGATAGGCACATTAGAACTTATACAGGACAGGTATATTTGTTCGTTATGCTTAAGTTAAAATAACCAGAATAAAGGAAACAATCTTGATTCCAGTAAGAAAAAAGTAGAGAGATAAAGTTCCTCAATAATCTTTTGTTGACTCACCTTAACTCCTTTTCTCACAAGGTGACATATAAATAAGTCCAAAGGATTTACAGAATATTTACAATGTGAAGGTACTAATTTTAATTATAAAATTATGTCATTATTGTATTTAATAAAAGTACTTTCACTTTTATTCTTTCACTTAATTTTTATAATCGTCCTGTAAAATAGGTAGGATAATACTTTATAGTTAGTTTTGTTAGGAGGTAAGAATTGAGGAATAGTGGTAAAAAGAAAAGGAAACTATAGAAGTTGCCTAAATATTATAACTATGGAAGCAAGATAGAGATAATTTTATTATAATAGGTACCTATTTTTATAATTCAGTGTGACAATTTATTAATTTTCAATGAGAAGTATAACTGCCAAATGAACCAAAATACTGATGTCACCTGGTTTGCACGCTCGCTCCCCTCTAAAAAACATTTCTATGGAAATTCAAATTGGTTGGTAGAAATGCAACCAGAGCACAGTTATGGGATGATCTTAATGGCTGATATCATCAAATTCTGACACATGACGTCCCCCAACACACTGTAAGTCTGTATTTGCCAAGCAACCAGAATGTCCACATTAGCTGGCCAAGTGACCTTCATCTCTGACAGAATTGTGTTCTTTGACTTACTTCATGCAGACCATCTGGCGACACTTACTCTTCAGCTATATTTCGGTACATTTGATTAGGTTTAAGTTTTCTCTTATATCAAGTCATACTTCAGGCATGCCCTCTTGATGAATTTTACATATTTCAAATTGTAATTTGAAAACTCCGTTTCTGTAGGGATTAAAAATGAGTAATGTATCCATATGGTTTTCTAATATTTTTATAAGTGCATTAAAAGAAAACTCAACAATTAACTAAAATGAACTCGAATTCATTTTAATAAGAATGAAGCTAAAGATGATAATCTATTGAATTAAACAAATATGGCATTAGAAGCATAGGTGCTAGTGTCAGAAAATAAATGCAGCCTGGGATATTCTTTATATTATATGTAGATTTAAGATACTATCAAACTCTTTTAATCACCATCCTTATGTTAGAAGCTTTGTTTGTCTTAGCAAATGAAATGTCACTTCAACAAAACCAAAAGAATTTTTAAAAAATACCCACATGCTTAGAAAGCAGAAAATAGCAAAATGTGGGAAAAAAAAGTCATTTTTGCAAGGAAAGGTCAGCAGAAACATATGGATTCCAAGTGAAATTAAAATAAGGTTTCTGTACAGACTAGATACTGTGGCAGATAACGGTGCCACAGGCCAGACAGAAGGTTGCCAAGGCCCCAGGCTGCTTTCTTACTTCTGCTCGGCTCAAGACTTTATGCAACATTATTTTGGTGATAACACTTGTTATACATCCTCTGGATCCTCAGATGCTAAATCATCCTGTAATAGACTTCATCCAGAAAACCTAAAGGCCAGCCATATTTCATCATTTCTTAAGTTTCAGTGATTATAAAACAGCCATCTGTACATGTCTGGAAGCATATTTTTATTTGGGTTATTACTTGATAATGTACAGACAATCCTATCTCCAATCCTCTCTAATGTGTCTATTTTTAAAAAGTCCATAGGAAATTTTAAAATGGCTGTATTTTAAAATTTGTATTTTATTTAGTTGAAATCTACAGACTTCTTTCATTCATATTAAATGGGGAGAGAATAAGTAATTACATAGAATGACAAAATTATGTTCATTAAAAAATATTTGACTACATTATATCATTGAATTATTTTTTAATTAAGCAAACTGCTCATGTGCTTAGAGTTGGAGATCACACAGAAGCAATATAGAAAACCCATTAAAGCACATTCTTTTACTTTTGTCTAATATTAATGTATTACCTATCAATTTTTATCTGTTAGATGCTTCTGTCACCAACTAGATTCAGAGTTGGGAGTGAGTTAGACACTTGAAAAGTAGCTTTGAAATTCAGCCCTAGCAGCACTTTTCCTTAATTACAGATCTTTGAGCCTACATGGTTAAAAGCGCTTGACTGTAAGCCACCTGCAGCAGATGCCTGGCATTCTGCCATTACACGTTTATTCTTTGACATTTAAGCGAATATGCAAATGCTGCTGGTCAGCTTGGAGATGGACTAGAAGGAAAGGTAATACGTTAAATATTTATCAGTAATGCATATATTAGTGTGAATTTTTTTTTTTTCAGATTGTTTTCTTTTTATGAGGAAAGCTTGACATTTCTTGTCTACAGCAAGAAATGCAAGAATGGTACTTTAACAGAAACAAGAGGGAGAGAAGTTGAGGTGGAGCATGGTAGAAAAAGGAATTAGGATTGGAAACTTAACAGAAATAAGAGGGAGAGAAGTTGAGGTGGAGCATGGTAGAAAAAGGAAGTAGGATTGGAAACTTGTAGGGAGTTGGAGAATGCTGTTTAGGGGTGAGCCATATCAATCCGATTCCCAGCAGAAAACAGATAGAAGACCCTCAAATTGGATAATCTAATGGAGAGGTGATTTATAAGGGATAGGGTTGAAATAGGAAGGAATAGATTCTAGAAGCAAAGAGCTGTGTAGAGAGGGCTGCTTGATTGAAGCTGTGCTCTTTCATGGGAAGACCCTGCAGAGCAAGAGCCAAGGCACAGTGGGAAAAAAACTGCTCTGGGCAGACATCAAAACTGAAGTTTGTCCTCCGCAATGTATTAGCTGAGCCTCGGGTTTCTCAATAAGAAGATATAACATCTTTTCCAGAAAGTAATTGTGAATATCAGATGATACCATTTATATGAAAGCTATAAACACAGAATCCCACAGAGAAAGGTCAGAAAAAAATGAATGTTTAATCTCAAAAAGATGCAAAATTTAAAAGCACAAGATGAGAGAAGATCTACTTCTTTACCTGAGACAGGTCCTAAGATAATACATAGAAGGTGTTAGTCTACATGTATGTGCTCACAGACAAATATTTCAGAGACACATGTGTATAAATATGAGATAAATTAAATCAGCAAAGTTAGGAAGAGAAGGGGACCAAGAGCAAATACAAAAAAAAATCCAAAACCTTTCCCCAAAACATTAAGATAAAGAATATTAAATATCTCTTTGCTAGTGGAGGTCTGACTAAAGAGAGTGAATAATACAGACACAATCATAGGGTCCATCACCCTCACATACTAAAGATGGAATAGTTTGTAGTTTTTTGCAAAGGGGTGATTGCAAATCTTTTGTCGTATTTCTTCAGAAATTTATGTTATACTAACATATACATTTTTAGTCTGTACTGTTAGCTTTCTTATTAAGCCACAGCAAGAAGACTTAAAAATACTATTTTTTTTTTGCTTAGTTTCCCTGTGGAACTAGCTTTCAGTTTAAATCCTAGCATATAGTAACATATAAAAAATGTCAATGCACTTTATCTCCTACAAGATGCTCTTGTAAGGAATGTTACTAGTTAAAAATTCTGCATTGGGGAAAAGAGAAATTATTTGTTTGATCTCATGAGTTTGGTATTGTGTTATGATATCATCTAACACTAATGCAGCTTAAAATTCTATGTGAAGTCCCTCTGTTTTGACTGTCAATTCAGGGTGGAAAACCATTTTGTTAGAAATGTCAAGGATATGATGAATGGTGAAAATAACATCTTTGTTAGCTTATTTTTTTTGACTGCCACATGATTCTTCTTGTACTATATCATGTATGAACAAAAAAGGCATTAATTCAAAGACCAGAAATTCAATGGCTTTTAAACTAATCACCTCAAGGTGCAATGAATTTATCTGCCATATCCTTTACATATTGATGTTTGTGCCTACTTTGCTCCCTTGGTTTATATTCAGTATTTGTGCTATAGAAAGGAAATCATTAATGAATACCTTTAAAGTGCAAATTTGTCAAGGTCAGAGTTTCAAAATCAGAAGCTTTTTTTGAACCATGCACTGCATTTTATTTCTCTTTAATAGTTGGGTAGATTATCAATCAAAATGTTGACTATAATTGTTAAAATTAATTTATAAAAGCCATTACCAGCCTTTTCTTGGTCTGACTGAGCTTCATGTGAGAGAAAAATCTTTTGGACAGAGAGGAGATGAGAATAATCCATATAAAGATGCAGATATTGCACTGTATAGAACTGTGGTATTCCGTAAAACTTGAATATAAATAGAATTTTTGTAAAGTGACTCTTGCTCCCTTGATGACTCCCTTTATGAAAGAGGGGCTATGCTTCTTGTGGAGAACACTTTTTGAGACATCTTCCTAGCGCCTCATCTTTAGCAAATGTCCTCTCACCACTATGGGTGGGGCCCCATTGGCTATGTTTTGGTTACATGTTCATGCATCTGAACTTGAGCTGCAATCGAAGGTGGATACTGGATCCAAACTAGATAAATACAACAAAATCTTCTTTCCTGGGAATTTGAAATTGGGACCTTGACTTTCCAGGTTAGACTCTAGTCACATCCGTAAGTTCTATTATAGTCTTCTCCTTAGTTTCCATGAGACACTCTAGATTAATGATGCTTCCTTTTGACTATACTTAGTTCACATTGGTATCTGTTCCTATAAACAAATTTACTTCTTTCTTGGGGTGAACCCTATGGATCAGATTGAGGACTTTGGCTTAGAAATGGCAGACTCACTATTGTCAAGACCTTCTGGGACCCTATTCCAACAATGAGAGTTCCTATGTGCTGTTTCCTCTGAGCCTTCCCACCCACAGTCTCATGCACAGCTGCTCAGTCTCCCACTTTTTTCCAGGCATAGCTTACCTCCAGACTACATGTATTTCTGTGAAATTCCCTTGCCTTTCCACCCTTAAGAGTGTCATTCTTCTGATTTACTGTTAAATTTACAGTTTTGAATCAATCTAAGCCTTAATATTTCATTGGACACAAGATAAAAAGCAATAAAATAATAGTAATTTTATCTATTTTGAAAACAGTTTTAAGTGCTCTCAGCTCCTTAGTATCTTGCCTCTCCAATTTGTCTTGCCACAGCACCTGATTATCCTTCTAAAAGCATAGCTCTGTTCAAACCCCTCTGCTGTTTAAAATATATTATTGTCTCCATTTTGTCTACTCAAAAATGTTCATACACTGAAAGGTTTTTATCTTTGGAAAACTTTTTTATTAAAGGCCAGATAGTAAATATTTTCAGCTTGTGGGCCATATGACTTCTGCCTCAACTACTCAATTGTGCTACTGTAGCACAAAAGTAGCCACAGTTAATATATAAGAAATGGGCATGGCTGTGTCCAGTAAAACTTTATTTACAAAACAGGTGGTAGGCAGCATTGATCTAAAGCTAACTACATATTGGATCTTACCCAACTCTGTCACTTTACTTTCTGCTTCATCTCTACATACTCAGGGCTCCACTGAAATTAAATTTCTTTCTGTGCCCATTAGGTACTCTGTACATTCACTACTCTACAAATGTACAGAGTGGGGCATAGACTATTGTTTCTCCAAGCATATTTTTATAAGCGGTTCCTTTAATATCAGCTTTAAAGTAATGTAGTCTTACTACTTGTTAAGAAGATGCTGACAGTATTCTAGAGAAAGCATAATGAAATATATGACTAAAATTCAATACTAGTACTATGATATGTGTAATACTATGAGACAGGTAAAGAAGGTAGTCAAAAGGTTGTGCCTGTTTTTAAAAACATGCTTGCTCTTCTACCCATCTTAAATAATGATGCCACCAGCTCTTACCCTCAGATATAGAAGCTAGTTATGCCTTTTCTTTCTGCAATTTTCTTCCTCTCATTTGTGATAATCTTAAAAGCAATACCAGTCTTTCAAGATGCATGTTAAATGATCTGACCTTTATTAACCCTGATCTCTCCAACTAGGAGTAATTTCTCCCTATTCTGGATTCCTGTGGCACGCCATCACATCATTTTAATGTTGGTATTCTGGTTATTTATTTATCTTAGTTTAATAACTAGAATATCTAACTACCCTATCTCTCTTCATAGACTCTGTGTATCCCAAAAAGCACACAGAACAGTGCTTTGCAGAGACCAGGCATTAAATGATTATTTGATTAATACATTTTTTAAATTTGTAAGAATGGATTTCTTCAAATTGAAGCTCCCTTTATTTGATGAAGAAACATTAACTGTATAAAGATCAAGGTCCAAAGCAAACCTCTGGTTTACTAATCTTTAAAAAATAGCCTCAGGCACTTGTGGTCCAGAGTTGCTGAACTTAAGTCAGTATTTTTGCTAGCTAAATTTGCTACATATGAAACCCATTGGCCATTTGGGGACTGACAACTTTCCTACTGCTCCTTTCAAAGAACTTCCCAAGAAAACTGGGGTAGATAATCTATGTGCCATATGTGCTGTTAAAATAAAGTTGGATATGCACTAATCAAGCGGTTTCCATGAGAAACGCTAGGCCTCCAAAATATGAAAAATCTTTTTAATTGTAGTACTTATGGTAGGCACTCCAAATAGCAAAATTACATTTCAAACTTTTTTTATCTCAAAAAATATAGTTTATACCAAAGCTTAAATATCGTGGAGCAGAAACACCGTGGCTGTTTAAAATATTATAAAACAAGTTTGAAACAAGTAAAAAAAAGTTTTCTCTTTTATGTTGTCTGCAGTCTTTAAATTAGTGCTTTGCTTAAAAGAGTTGATTTTTCTTTTTGGAGATGGTAGAAACATAGGTGTAGGGGGACCCTCTCCCACAGCAGATTGCAAGCCAGAAAGCAAGAATAGCCAGATCTGAATTCCCTTAGTTGGAAGGATTGGCTAAGGATATCCTAAGTTAGGTAGCATACCCAGGATAAGTCAGTCTTTTTGTTTCTTTTGAGAAAGGTTATAGATAAGGAGGAATTGAGATCAAATACAGTTGATTTCTAATGCACCCAGTGTTTAAAGGCAGCTGGTTGAAAACTGAAAGTATTTGTCAAAAAGACAATAGAGACAGAATGCTGTAAAACCTTTAAATGGTTATCTAAATTTGTTTCTATTATTATTTTCCAAGTATTATACATTACAACATATTGTAAAATAGATATTCCAATGATAATTTAAAATCTTCTAATTTATTCTATAGTGTAACCTCTTAGAAGTAGGTATAAATGTGTAATTTATTTGTTTAAAGTAATCTGGGAGTGGCAGATTGAAAGATTACTTATGTCCTTTGCAATTAATCAATTTTAGCTGTAACTTGTTTCGTCTCCCTTCTGAGTTACCTGTTTCTAGCTATAGTCTCTTTCATTCTTTGAATTTTGTTATTTAAAATTTCTACCTCTGTGTCCATAGTAGCTAAATAGATTTGTACTTGTCTTGCAATATTCTCAAAGAAGTAGATTGAATCTTTTTTTTTTAAATCTAATTTCTCTTTTTCCTCCAGGGGTATCTGAGTTTACTAAGGAGAGGAATAATAGCAAATGAGTGCAATGGATAATTTTAAAATTCACAATTTCTTATCTCTCTTCTTTCATTTATAACCTTTTATCATAATTATAAATGCCAACAAAATGATTAATTTAAGGTTCACAGAGATTGTAGAATGTTAGGATTCGTCAATGTCTTTGAAAACAGAATCTATTCTAGTCGCTTTAAAAGAAAGGGGTTTATTAAGGGGCATAAACACCTCACAGAGTCATTTGGATTGCTGAAGGAGAGTGAAGGCTGACTTTCAGGAACAACTCCCAAAGTACACTCCAGCACTGAGCTGCAAAGGAACTACCCTCTCTGCTGCAATCAGGGAGGGCATGAAGTACAAAGACATCTAATGAGCCCCAGCTGCTGCCTTCATACTGCCTCTGTCATGACCCCTACCAGTAAAAAGGACACCCCATGTCCCGCCTCTCTCCTTTTGTAATTCAGTTCTGAACAATGTCTGGCATGAGCATATATGAGTGGATTTAGATCATGAGGAAGCTTACCTGTAGGAGAGTCTAGGAAATGTCCATTTAAAGTGTTTTTCTAGCATGTAGAAAGACGTGTTAGTTGGATTAGTGTTGAGTATATCCACACAGCTACCACTTCAAGCAACTTTATTTTCTCTTTTCTTTGATTCCCACCTGTCCCCGAGCTGGGATGCTCATAAACAAGCAAAATGACTAGAATTTGAAAACTGGCTTATGAATCAAGTTGTGTCAATATGCATCAAGGACCTATGAGAAGAATAACCATTTTCTCATTTCCTTATGTGTAATTTCCTTCTCTGATGGGGAAACATGGCTCCTATAATCTATATTTACTTAATTTATCAACCCCCCTGTATGTAACCAATTTCTCATGAGCATTATTAGCCTTCCCACCACCAATGATTCCCTTAGCTGCAGGTGTTCTGACACTGTCGCCACCCTGCACCCTGACTCAGTCTCTGACACTCTGTACTTAGCTGCCATACTGCCTGGCAATTTCTGCAACCTATCTCCAGATTTTCTGTTACCCTCTAGGGGGAAATTGATCTCTGATGAAAAGCCTTCCATCCATTACTTGAGTTTCGATCTCCTACGCCCCGCTGCTCCTTGTCCTGAAGCTCCCCTTACCCTGCATGAGTTCAGCCCCACACCAGCCTGTGCACAATTCCTCTGCACACTGCTCTGCTCAGGCTCTTAATACCTGTACTGTGCTGCTCTGCTTGCTGCTCACTCATATTCCGCTGCAGACCCTCTTCTCTCCTCATTCATGCTGGCACCCTGCAATGGGCAAGCCCATTTTTGTTTGCGGACTCTGCTCCACGATGAGCTTCCCCACTGTACAGAAGTCTTTCTCCTCTTAATCTCAGAAACCACATATTGCTCAGTGCCACAACTACACACACACACACACACACACACACACGCACGCACACTATCCTCTTCACCTGGCTTGTTCTCTGACTCAAGTTGGGCCACTGCCCTCCTGTGTGGACATCTTCCTTACCCTTCTTGGGCTTCATTACTCCATGTCAACCTTCCTCTCCCTGCACCAGGAAGACACTCTCCAATCTGCTTCACCTCTGACACCCTGTGTTGGACTACTAAGCTCCTCTCCATCCTGACACCATGTGCTTGGCCCTACCTAGTGGCTTTTGACCTGAATTTTTCATTCAGGGAATGAAAGGGAAGAGAAATAGGAGACAGAGTTTGACATGTGAAACATGGTGTCAGGGAAATGGTACAAAATGAGGTAAGACCCAAAGGTGTAATTGTGTAAGTATATGAGTGACACAGTGACTACCCTGGTTTCTCTGGAGCATAGAGTACATGAAGGGACTTAATTTGTTAGTGGCGAGGAGAGCTAATTTGTAAAGCTGTGGAGGACCTTAAGTTGTAAACAAATGATATCTCATTGGCAGTTACAGGTAGGTGATTAATGTGCTTGGCTTTACAGTTACTGAAGTGTGTAGGAGGTGTGAGAAGACAGTATATATGAGAATAACTCCACTGAGAATTGAGAAACTGACCTGGACCAGGTCTGTGATAATGGGCCTGAGAGGAAGGGATGCACTTACAGGACTTTATCACTCCAGGATGCCATTCTGATCCTGACCTAGTTCATGATGGTGTGACATTGCACATGAGATATGACTTACATCAAGCAAGCTGCCAGGTGTCTTGGCTTTTGGTGGATATTCTAAATGCTGTGGTTGCATCACTAGATTCCTCCTTCAGGACTGGGGCACTCATTCCCATAGACAGGAGCTTTGCTACTGACAGCTCACCACTGAGTTCCTCCTCATAATTGCCCTAAGGCAAATGAAGCTGCCTTGCCCCAAGGTTATCTCCCTCTAAAGGGAGAGCCCACACTAAATGACTGGTCCATGAGGGGACACAAAGCCCTGGTCCCATTGCTGCAATCAAATCAGAACAACTGTGAATCAGAACTACCACTGGAGTCTGCTGAGGCCTCCTTAGCCATTGCACCACATCCACCTTTCCCTCTGACCATTCCTGCGTCTCTCACCCCTTGTGGTATTTGCCAGAGAGCATGGTCCAGTATACCTTCTGCATGCACAGCTGAGTCTCAGGTGTGTTTGGGGACTCTGGATTTAAAACATGTTCAATCCCAAATGCAGACGTTGGTAGTCATTCTTTGTCTTTGGTTGACATCTCTTGTTGTCATACACGGAGATATTAATTTAGAAGTCATTGCACTTTCCAAAAGCATTTTGTTCCCTCTCAGGAACTAGTTCAGACATTGGGGAAATCTAGCTCTTTAATGACTATACCTGATAAAAGTTTAAATAAGCTTTGTCACCTACAGGTTTACTAAAGATTTATTTGCTTCCTCCGTGTCACTGTAGATATCATATAATGAATCATTCCATATGTAATGTGAATATGAATCACATCCAGTATGGTACTTAACTTCCAGGAGAGTCATGTTTGTCATTGTGAATGTCATATAAAGATATCTACTTGTAAATAATATAGATTATGTGATTTTTTTTTTACACATAAAGGACACATTTTTCTCATTTTATTTTCCTGTTTATTGTTGTTGTTTATTTGCCCCTCTTGTTTGTTGTTTGTTGGGGTAGGGAAGAGATAGAAATAAATTAATATTAGAATGTTGGTAAGGTGAACTCCTGAGAGGAGAGGGTATGATATTTCTGCTTAGAACATTACCAGATACATAGTTGGTAGCGATAAATATTTGTTAAATAAAAGTTATTAAAGAAATAATTAAATAAAAATGAACAAGAAATTTATAGGTGGTCTGCAGCTCAAAGAGAGAGACAGTGATAGAGGGCCTAGTGAACATCTTTAGTCATCAGGTGTCACCCTCAAGCTATTCTAACTGGGATTAAAATAGTTTTGAATTTAGTGGTGTATTTTATGCAATGAGGTGATAAATTCTAACATAGAATTTAGAGTTTGGTTTGATACAAAGAATTTTCAAAGAGTAAGGGCTTGTATGGATTGTGAGGCAAAATACTTCAGCAGAAATCTAGATAATTTGATAAAGACAAATATTTTAGATTTATTTATCTAAATAATTCAGTCTGGTCCCTCTCTCTCTCCTTCTCTATCCCCCCGCCCCCACCACCTCTCTCTCTCTGCTCAAAAACCTCCATTCCCTATCCCATTCATGATTTAAAATTGAAAGTTAAACAGAGTTCCAGAATGTCTGTCATGGTGCTATAATAAGTTTGAAACCTTACCTGACTAGGGTCCAGGAATCACAGTTCCATAGTCTTCTCACTTGATAGAGGAGAAGAGAAAGTATTATTGTTATTGCTCCTTCTTCATGGCTTGCTGAGAGTTCCAAGTCGGCCTTCATTATTGCTTGGAAATCTGGTAACCAACAGCCTTCTTTGCCAGGTACTATCCCAGGGACTGCCCCAGTTGTAGCACTGAAAGTCCCCTGTCCCTGGACACCTCTCGTCTGGGGCAAATCAGGACCTTTGTTTGCCCAATAATTAATGACTTCCCCACTGAATTTTATTACATGAAAGTGATTCTGATAATTGTATGACTATTGATTAATTATTGGTCTGTGCTAAGTAAGGTCATTTCCCTGCTTTGCTGAGGATATATATGAGCCAGGAAGTAAAATGAAAAGAGTTACAGAACTGGGCTGAATTAATTACACAAATGAACAAACAAAAGAATGGTGATATGCTTTAGTATGTTAATCACCTTTACTGGCCTTATCAGGAAAGAAGAATTGAGTGGGAGGACTGAGGAGGGCCTGGGAATTTTGAGGAAGTACAAATTTTAAGTTCAAAGTATTCTGCTTTAGTTTGGGCCTATGACAAGAAAGTTTCTTAGATCAGTTTATGGAGGTCCAGCAGATAAACAGACAATGAGTCAAGAAGCTAGAAGAAAAGGCAGTCAAAGAATGTGAGTTTAAAATACTTCATGAGGATATAGTACATGGTTAGCATCACATTTCATATTTTTTCACTTTCTGTCTCCTGCTAACTTGAAACCAGTTGTCATTACAGATTTTTTCCCCAGATTTTATTCAGTCATATACTGGTAAGGTATTAATTGCTAAAGGTATATATCTTTGATTCTGTCTTGATTAAAACTAAAGTTGAAAATGAAGACCAGTTTTAGCCAACAATAAGTGATAAAAACCTTGAAAAGAAACTTTAACAAGCTTTTTCGATACAAGTTTCCTGGAAATGTCAGTCTGTTTCAGCTTCGTTATAAGAAGTCAAGGAGATTAACATATCCATGGTTGGGCCCAAACGTGAAATGAGAGGTGGCAGCACATCCTCGGAGTCCTAATGGCTGCAGAAAATCAGAATTTCAGAACCTCAAGTAAAGATGAAGCTGAGGAGGACAGAATTAGGACGATTTTCATATAGCCATCCCTCTCCTTGGACTTTCTTCTAGAGCTCAGTTTCTTTCAGTTCTAATGAAAGGTCAAGCAGCCAGTTGCCCCATCAGTACCTTTCCTACCCCACCAGGTGGATCCAGAGGATGAGATCGGAATTTCCATCTCCAAGGGGCAGATATTTCCAAACTGAGGATCATTTGTATTTATTGAAGCTCTCGTCCATTCATTTCTCTCAGCTTAGCCTCTATAGGGATAATAGTCCAAGGTACCATTTTATTGTGCCCTGCTCTCCCTGCTTTCATTGTCGCTGTCTCTAAGTCCATTGTATTGTATCAGCCCGAATGATCTTTGAAAAACATAGATCATATCACTTTATCCCCTACCCCACCCTCAGTGTTAAACTCTATTGGGCTCCTATTACACTTAATATGAAAGATCTGATTTTTTTTTTTATCACAGTTTATAAAGCAGCACATAATGTAGCCCTGCTAACCCCTCTTCATCTTACCCATGAAGCTCCAGCTACTCTGCTTTTCCTTCTGTTTCTTGACTATGCTAAGTTGATGCTTTATGGAGACTTGCAGGAGCCAGGAATGTTTCTTCTTTTAGCTCTTGGAATAGCTGCCTTCTTTTTGTTAGTCATCTCTTCAGTCATTCTCTATCATATTAGCATATTTTAAACCTCTGCAATCCACCTTCTAATATGGGCATTTATTTATTAAGTTTTGTCTGTTTTTCCTCCTCAACCAGACTACAAGCTTCATGAAAGCAGTGACTTGTCATCTTGTTCTGTACATTAACTGTAAGTCCTAGACCAGTGCCTGATAGATAGTTGATACTTAATAAATTTTTGTTAAAGCGAATGGTTTCTATCCTCAAAATGCTTATAAATCTGGTTGTATATCAAAGATAAGGTAAATGAAAAGTTATATACATATGACAAGAGATTAAAAAGCAATACGTGATTAAGTACTATGTGAACTTTTTATCATAAAGCATTGATTTAGTGAAAAGACAAAGGAGGAGGTGACACCTCATATTACTGTTAATGATCCTAAATTCTAAAAGCCAATTTAGAGATTGTAAGTTCTAAAAACCAGTTTTAACAAAGGGAAGGTAGAAGTCATGGGGAGAGAGGAAGGGAATGGGAGGAGTGTGGAATGAGTACTTCCAGAATGTGAGTGCATGCAAACTCCAGCTCCTTCACAAGTCTGGCATGGGTGGCCTAGTTTGCTCAGAGACGAAGTTCTTAATATCTGGATCTTGGGATGAATGACAGTGAAATGAAATATTCGGAAGTAAAATTTTCCACTCCTAAAGAGTTTTGTGCGCACCTTCTCCCCCCACCTTTTCTTGGCTTGGTGAAATGAAAGTACAAAGTAGCTTTATAATAGAAAAAGAGGAAGTTGCCTTCCTAGGTAGCAGTTTCAAAGTAAAAAACTGTGTGCTTGTGGTAGTGAGGGTGGGGTTGAGTGAGGAGACCATCGCCTCCCTTGAAATTGCTAGTTTTCAATCTCCCAGCCACACAGAGGACTGTTCTGCACAGCTGCTGAAATAAGCCAGCCCTGCAGTATCTATGGGTATGTTTAGTTTCTACAGGACATTTGTTTTGCTAAAGTCCTTCTCTCCTTTCCAAAATTTGGCAAGCGTTAGTCATTTTCAGCTCAGGCACGAACCCACAATTGTGCGTGTGTGGCTTGCAGGCTTCAGATCAGGCCCCGCCCTCGCCCTCAGGCGCACACTGACACACTTAGATGAGACTTGGCCAGATCGCGCTTTTGGCTTTAGTTGGAGTGGCTTGTCCGAACCACTAGCCCAGGGCCCGCTCAGCCTCCTCCCCTAAAGAGGACCGCCCGGCTGCGTTGTGCCAGAGCAGAGCACAAGGAAGAAAGTTTGGAGTGCAGAGGGGAGTTGGATCGCCGGAGGAAGGGAACCAGAAGACAGGGACTTCCACTCCAAGTTTGTGCTGCCGTCGCCGCGACCCGGAGGCGCCCGCCCCGCAGCGCGCCGCAGCAGCCAGACTTCAGCCCACCCAGAGAAATGGGACTCTCGGTCCGGGTCCGAGGCAGGCGCTAGACGCTGGGCCAGAGGCGGGGGAGGAACTTCTCTTGAGAGCTGTCGCCGTGGGCCCTCATTGTCTGCAGGAACTCTCCGGAATCCGGAGGGGAAGGACTGGATCGCTCTTCCACTGGGATTCGTCAGGAGTTCCGGCGGCAGCTGAAGCAGTCGGTTGCAGAGTCTCCCTTTGTCCTCCTAGGACCTCCCTCCTTCCATTTCTCCCTCCGTCAGTTAGTGGGTTCCGCTGCCCCAGGCGCCAGCGACCTAGTTGCTCGCTGTCTCCCACCCCAGGATCCCTGGTAACTCCTACCACCGTAGTGTCCTCACTGAGTCGAGCCGAGGGGGCTGCGAGCAGGACGGAATCGCAGGCCCCTGGCCGCAGGATGGTGGCGGGACTGTCCCTGGCCCACAGTCCCGGGAGCTGGCTGGTCCCGGGGCTGTGGCTGCTGGCGCTCTGCGGTCCTGGGGGGCTGCTGAGAGCCCAGGAGCAGCCCTCCTGCAGAGGAGCCTTTGATCTCTACTTCGTCCTGGACAAGTGAGTGCTAGAGGGAGGTCCAGGGTCTTCTGGTGTGGGTGGCATTGGATGAACTGTGGCTGGGGAAGAAGCTGAAATGTGTGTGCGCCCTGGGGAGGGGTGTGTTAGAAACCCTTTGATGGGTGCCCTGTTGCAGTCTCCGTGCGGAGGGCAAGTGCTTTCGGATCTGTGGCGGCCTGAAAGAGTCGGGGTGATAGGACCCTGGAGCTGCTAGATTCTGAGGGGAGATGAGGTAGTCACTGCTTGCCAGTCAAGGGGCCTTTCGGAAATGGAAATGGAACCCAGACAGGACTCTTCCTCGGCCTCTCTGTCCTTACTCTGCTGCACTGGCTAAAGTTTGCCTGGTCTTATACTAGGAAAAGCCAAGGGTTAGCGTACCCAGCGTGGTTTGCATTTCCGGCGTAGGAAGGCTGTGTTTAAAGAGCTGGGATCCTACTCCAAACAGTTAGCAGGCAGGTGTTCCTGAAGTTGGGTTGACTTTCTTGATTCTTGTAGCACCTAAGTTTCAGCTAGTGATATTGTTACTTTGCTTTTAGAAGAGGCCAGTTTACCTCAATGTAAATGTTTGTTTTTTTCTGATATGTTCAATTTCATTTTTCAGGTCTGGGAGTGTGGCAAATAACTGGATTGAAATTTACAATTTTGTCCAGCAACTTACAGAGAGATTTGTGAGGTATTTCTCCCACTTTACTTTTCTAGGCAGGGGAGTTAGAGGAGGAGGGAAGTAGACCAAAATGTAGGGTTATCCCTTTTTTGAAACCTTTTGCAGGAAAAGCCTTTACTGAAATGTCGATTATTAAGTTCCTCAAGATCGTTATTACACATAAGTAGTTATTAGGACAGTCTTCAGTTGTTGAGTGCTTATTTCATCTGGATCTCCAAAACTTGGCCCAGGCTATGAGGAAGCATCTTCAAATACTATTCTAAATGTATTTTCCTTTCTGAATTTTCATCTGTGTTGAATTTCAGTTATGCTTCCTCATAACTTATCACATTAAAATATTTTTATGCTAACAGTATCCATAATATATTTTCCTTTCCACACAATCCTTAGCACTGTAGAGGTCCTCATTAACAACAACAACAACAAAAAAAACCAAAAAAAAACAAGTGTTGGTAAACTTCGAATGAACATGTGTTAATAACCCACTACTAGAAAAGGCATTTGTGTATATGTTTAAAGAAATGACTTGTGTTTACACAATGCGTGGGTGTGTGGCTGGTTTAAAATTTAACTGTTCTTTATATGCAATAAACCTTACTAAGAAAGACTAGTTTCTTCTCCTATAAAAAGCATAGCTGCTATGAAATCCAGCTGACTCTCTTATTTAGAGGTAACTAGGAATTAGTGGCATTCCTATTTAAAAATAGCCCCAGGACACCAGGCTTTTGAGGCTTTTTTCCCTCTCCTTTTTCTTAAAAAAATAAAATAAAATGCAATGAGTAAATACAAGTTTATCAAGATAATGGAAAGGACATGAAAACGAGCTGTATCATTAAATATTGCTTCTTTCAGTCTTGTTAGCCCAAATGTTTTCTGTAAAACAGGCTTGGATGATCAAAACATTTTGAAAGTCATGTTGCAAGTAACTTCAACAATCTGTAGAGGCCTAGGCAATCCTTGCTTTCAGTTATTGGCAGCAGTAAACTCATCCCTATAAAAATGTATGCTTGTCCATGTTCAATCATCAGTCTCCTGTTTAAGAAGCCAAGTATAACATTTATTTCTGAATAGAATCTAAGGTAAAACTGTCTAAGAAATAAAAATAAGGCCCTATATCCTTCAATGTCAAAGGCAGAAGAGACAGTTGTTTATAAATTTTCTAATTCAAGAGTATCACATAGATTCTGATTGAAAGCAATGAATCATTACGATATAGCATTTTAAAGAAGTGAGGCTCTTATTTATTTGGTCTGGTTTGCAAGTTGGAATTCTGTCATACCCAGTTCTCTGGCTCAAGGTTACTTCCTTGGTTACTAACAGTATATTGTAGTAAGTAAATAAAGGGTGACTACTGAAGAGAATTACTTTCAAAGTTTGTATGAGCCTTTGAGATCATTTTCATCTTCAGTTTATAAATGTTAGTTTCATATCTTCAGTTTCAATTCTTAGTAATGGTTGTAAAGAGTGTCTTAGAAATAAGAACCATTCTGTGAGATAAATGCTTAAAGCTTAGAAGATGTAGCTAACTGGGGCAATTGTTGACGATCAGAACTATGACGTTAGAGACTTAGAAAATTGAAAATGCTTACTTAAAATGGGATTTGTTAGTCTCTTTCACATTGTCCATGGCACTCCTTAAGTATCCTTACTTCAGAATAACTTTTCTGTGAACTCATGTCATCATTATGGTAATTAAATCAAACTGACTGCTCTCCAGCCTAAATATTGCTAACAGTAATCACTCTGAAGGGTCTGGCCTCCTTTAAAAAGATGAGGAAGAACATCTAGCATTTTCTACAAAAGAATTTTTTTGCATTAGCCTAGAATTTATCTTTCTAGTTAGACTCCTCCTAAAAGGTCCAATGAGTCATGGAGGAGTGCTTGGGTGTTAGAAGCACTGACTAAATCCAAAGTGACTTATGCAGTAATGTTAAGCAGAGTTAGTGTATCTACTTAGGGAGTTCCATTTAAAAGGAGCCTGGATCATTCAGTGAGACATATTTTAAATGAGACTCCCTAGCTATACGTTTGTATTGTATCAATCTTTCTTTTAAAAATGTTTTAACTGCCTCTCTTCTTATTTTGCAGCCCTCAAATGAGATTATCTTTCATTGTGTTTTCTTCTCAAGCGACCATTATTTTGCCATTAACTGGAGACAGGTTAGTGCATTATCATTTCACTGCAAGCTTTTAGTACAGACTAATCTTAAAAGAATGATTGATATTCCAAGTGGCGATTCAGGCCTCTCAGTGGAATCAAGCAAATGCACAGACAATTCAGTTCTCTTCACTAATAGAGGGGAAAGGAGGTATGAGTAATACAAAATAACAGATAATCTGAAAATCAATATCATTCATATTGGTTGTGGAATGCACAATGAAACCCAAAACTCTGCCTTAGTTTTATATTCACTACTTCCTACCTTTCTCCTGTTACTGTAAGTAGTTCTATAGCTTTCTTGTTTAGATGTAATATATTAATGAACTAGGAATTTGAAGAACATTAGGCAGGAGAAAGATATGGATCTATTTGGATAGTTAACTAGATTCAGCAGACATCCTGGATTTCCAGTCTTACTCTGAGGTCCACTGATGCTAAATATATTTACCTTTAAGAAGAAACTTGTTTTCTGTTATACCATATATATATATATATGTATTATATATATATAATATATATGTAATCAACATATATAATACGCATACGCACACATATATCACATCTTTTATAAGATATATATTTTTTGTAAAAGGTGCAGCTTTTTCCAAGCCAATGTCATTGTATTTCATATGATCATTTCTATGTCGTTCGAACCCATTGTGGCAAGTAGGAAGTAGTCATTGCCATATTTCAAAGAATGGCTGCTTTCCATGGGGTCAGTTTTGTTTACTAGACTCTGAGTTCCATAGTGGAAGGGAGATTTTCTTCTTCATTTTTATATCTACATCATTTAATGCAAAGTATGCAAGATAGTTCTTGCTCAGTTCTTGTAAAATTAATGAATGGGTTAGCATCATTTCAAAATCAAATTTCTCCAAACTGTAGTTTTACCAGGGGAGGTTGGTATACTTTGTTTTGCATAATATGTGGATTTCTCAAAAGTTATGTGTGAATACAGTTTTTTTAATAAATTGATTTTTTTTTCTTTAAAAATGTCAAGAAAACATAATATTTAAACGGACTCAGGGAGAGAACTTATATAAACTTTTAATTTATTTGTGCTTGAAGTATTACTTTTCCTGGACAGGAAATCTCTCTATTGGTGGGGAGTCAAGCTTACAACCTCAGTCTTCTTATTGATGACTTCCCTTCCATTCTTTCTTATGTGCACCTGGATTTCTTCAAGGGCCAGAACAATAATATTGCCTTATAACCCATATAAAACAGTGTGCTTGCCTTAATGAAAATAAATTTTCTCTACTGCCCAAGTAAATTTACGAAGAGATGGATTTGGATCTAGCCTATCCATTAGGAGAAAAAGGAAAAATGTTAACGTTTATGGAGTGAAAATATAGAGAAAAGCACTTAGCATAATGACAAACACATAGTAGACTCTCAGTAATTATCACCTGCATATGCTGTGCCAGTTTCTCTGTTAGACACTTTACATGTGGGTCTTCCAGCACTTTGAAGATGAAGTGTAGTCGCTGATTGACAAGATTAACATTGCTTAGAGATGCACATAAAAAGTTTAAATTGTTAATCTAAATTAGAGATTCTTTCTTTATCATTGATTGAATCTAACAGGGGAGAGATTGGACTTGGGTAACAAGGCTTCCATTTCAAGAGGCAGCATAATATTGCTGTTAAGAGTCACCGAATCAATTTACTAGCCAAATGGTCATGGACAAGTTACTTAACCTCTTTATGCTTCTGTTTTTTCCATCTATATAATGATGATGATTATGATAACAATCAAAAGATTGATAATAATGATGATGATGATGATAACAATCATAAGATTGTTGTTAAGAACTGAAGTCAACGAATGTGGAAAATGTAGGATAGAGTCTGACACATATGTATTCAAGAAATGAAAGCCTTGTTATGATTAGCTGGAGCAAGGGAATGTGTAGTATTTTAATGGTTAGGGGAATATTGTGCTTATATAAAGAGATTATGGTCCTGCTTGAAAGGATTTATAATATTCCAGGTAGAATTTTAATAATGCTATTTGCAACTTATTTATACATAGTTTGCACACCTGTCTTTAAATAGAAATTCATGCAGTTTTAATGAATTGCTCAATTTGTGGCACGTTAAATTAGTTTGGGGTGGCAGAAAGTTCACTAAGAAGATTTGAGCTAAAGTTCCAGTTTTACCATTTACTGATTTAGAGAGCTGGGTCAAATCATCTACTCAGCATGGTGGGGTTTTTTTTTTTTTCTATATACTGCAGATATAAACTACGAGGTTTTCTTAAGAGAAATGTTATAAAGATCAGAAAAAGACAATGCATAGAATGTTGTATATCACAGAATAGTCTCCATTAGAGGATATTGTTTTTTGTACCTCATTGTTCTTTTACTAATTTTATTTAATTAAATGTGTAACTTCTCAAATTTCTCAGTCCTCTATATTTGGGTATAGAGTCACTTTTCATCCATTATACATTTTCAAGTGTGTAGAAACAGTTTGCATATTTAGATGAAAGATAATTGTTAACAAATGTTTCCACAAGTATCATGGATCTTTGTTTCAAAGCCTAGAAATTGGAATTCCACATATCAATTTTCTCGATGTCACATATCACAGTGACAAGTAGATCTGAGTACATGAGACACTCAAAGGTTGAGTGCAGTAGGTTTCACAATTTTGGTTGTATTACTTGTAATTCTTCAATACCTTGGTAAATGTGAGAAGTACCTCTTTCTTGTTTCTCAGAATGTTGCTAAATATTTTCAGTAGAGATGAAGCAAGATTAGAAGGCAGTAAGTACTTATGTGTCTTCTGTTAGGGTTTTAGCATAATGTCTGGTACTATGTAAATGCACAAATAGAATAATAAACACAGCAAGAAATGATCAGTTATACATTTTATACACTCATCATTTAAAAACTTTATTTTTAAAAAATATTTTAATTTAAAACACTCCCTTCTTTTCTCTTGTCTTTATGATTTTTAATCTCCACATATCTGTTAATCCCTTCTTCCACCTACCTACCTGCTTGCCTCCCTTATATAGAATGTACTGAGCATTGAGGCTCTAGCGGTAATACAAATACATACAATCTAGTATGTATGAATATAAGGGGCTGTATTATAGGATCAGCAAAAAAGAAGGGACTGAATGTTGATTCAATAATGAAATATCTAGACTTTCAATATTAGAGAATTTGAATCGGACTAATTTTAAAGGATATTTTTTATTATGTTGCATAATTGGGGATAATGAATTATGCTCAGTTCTGTTCAATATTATCTTAATGATATAAAAGTGATTTAGTTGAGATCATTTAGTGAACAATTATTATGTTCTAGGCAATGTGCAAAATGCTTTTCATCCATTACCTCACTTAATCCTCAGATCAACTCCATGTAACACATAATATTATTATCTCAACTTTACAAATGAGGAAACTGAAGCTAAGAAAGGTAATGTAGCTTGTCCAAGGACATGCTTAATAATAAGTGGTGAGCAGTATATTAGCCAGAATTGTCTCTTAATGTAAAGTAGATCATGCCACTTTCATGCTTAATACAATCTAGTGGCTTAGAATAGAAAGCACACGTCTCCCAATGGCCTAAAAATCCTACCTAATTGCCTCACCCAATTATCTCCTACAACATCGAATGTCACAGGCTAGCCCACTAGCCTTCCGAACAGGCTGAATGTGTTTCCACATTAGGAATTTTGTTCTTTCTCGGCTTCAGATCTTGCCCTGGCTAGCTCATTCCTGTCATTTAAGCCTCATCCCACATGTCAATTTCTCTGAGAGACCTTGCTTGGCCATCAAGTCTAAAAGAAACCCTGCTCCTCCACCCCAGTAATTTCTCATAATACTCTGTTTGGTTATCACTTTTTGAAATTGTTCTATTAGTCAATTTATTTTTATCTCCATGACCCTAATGTAAGCTGCAGGAGAGCACAGAGGTCTTCTTTGTCTTGTTCACCCATATGTTTAACACCTAGAAAGAACAGAGCCTGGCACACAGTAAATGCTCAATAAATAGTCATTGAATGAATGATTGAGTTTTGAGTCTAGAAATTGAGTTATTAACTTTTATAATATATTCTCTTTGAGAAATGATAAATGAGGACATATTTGCTAATTTTCTCATTACTATTCTTATAGAACAATTATAAGCATTTACAACTTTCTTTTTAATATACTTGTCCCAAAGTTGAAAAAGTCATGTAATTGTTTGATCTGAACACAATTATCAATTACTTAGGAAAAAAATATTCCTTAGGCAAACTGGTAGGAAATTAAAGAGAAGCCTTTTGATTACATTTAGATAATATACACTATTCTATTATTTGAAAGACTTTCTTCTAATTCCTTATAATCTGAATTAAAAAGTTACTTGTGATAAAATACCCCTTTTAAGAGTTGATAAGGAAAATTTGGTAGTATCTGTAAAAATTTAGAAAGTTTGTATCAACAATTCTACTTTTGGGGACTATATGCTACTGAAATACTAGCATCAATGTGCAAAGATATGCATGTGCAAAATTAGATACTTCATCATTGTTCATAATAGTGAAAAACTGTATTCAATCTAGATGCTCATCAACCAATGGTACAATAATTAAATTAGGGTATATACATAGAATAAGATAGTATGCAATCATTAAAAGAATGGGAAAATCCATATATATTGATATGAAAATATGTCTAAGATGTATTGATTGAGAAAAGAAAGTTGCAGAAACTCTCTGTTAAGTATGACCTTTTTTAAAAAAAATATAAACAAAAAGTCTTTAATTGTTTTTATGGTCTGTGTTTCTGTGTGTCTGTATGTGTGTGTGTGTGTGTGTGTGTGTGTGTG
>NW_006432943.1:5620064-5656343 GCF_000325575.1 Pteropus alecto
GTGTGAGAGAGAGAGAGAGAGAGAGAGACAGAGAGACAGAGAGAGAGAGATTGATTGATTGATTATAAAGGCATGGAAAAAAGTCCAGAAGATATGTAACAAATTGTTCACAATGATGATGTCTTAGCAGTGAGATTCAAGATAGGGAGAACCTTCATCCTTTTAATTTACATTTGTCTAGGTTACTCAGTTTTATTTTAACAATAATGTATTATGTAAAAATTAAACAAATGCTTAAATTATAAAAGAAATGTTACTGCTGTTACTGACTTCTGTAGCTAGAGATAGCTATCTTGGAATCAGAACGCATTTAAGGGTCGGAAAGAGTAAGCATTAGGAGTAGAGCATATCCAGCTGTTACACTGGAGGATCCTGAAAAGTTCCTTCTTAAAATGAAAATACCAGGATTAGATCTTGGCTCAAATAGACATAGGAGCTATATACTAGCTGTGTGACCTGACACAAGTTACTTCACTTCTCGCTGCCCAATTCCTTTGCCAGTTAAAAGGAGCTAATCATTCCTACCACATAGCAATGTTGGGACGATTAAATGCATAATAATGCATGAAAAGGCCTAATTGACGACTGAGAGGAAAGGAGATTTGGAGGTTATCAGTGTACACTGTCATCATCATTATCATCACGCTGTGCCAGGTTTCTAACAGAAATTTAGAGAAGTGACTTCGCTCAAAGTGACGCAGCTAAGCAGTTAGAGCCAGGGATTCAGCTCAGGTCTGACTGCTGAGCATGAGCACTGAACTGCTGCACTGCCTGAGACTCTCTATTTCCTCTTTTCCAGTTTTCACAATTAGTCAGAATTTATCATAAGTCAAAGACATATTCATCCTCTAAATTTATTCTTTTATCTTCCAAACTATTGATGTGGTGAGAGGAAGTGATTATAGTTGGGTTTAAACAAAATTCTGTAGAAAAATCAGCCTTGGCCACAGATTGTGCTAATCCTGAGAGGTCTGGACATGGAGCAGTTCAGATTCTGGTCATGGATATGTTAATACTTATTTTCAGTGAAGTCCCACATCTGCTTTATCAGTATGTTCTAGAAAATTAAGTACACTTTTACTCGTGCCTGAGAGACAAACCTGGTACACTGAAGTGGCAAAACACAGAGGTCAATTTCTTGGGCCTCATTAAGGCATTGAGTGGGGAAATGGAATAAATATATACAAAATGCAGTAAGTATGGACTTCAGGTGTAATCCAGGTACCATACTTTGGTTAGTGTAGACTAAGTTGGAGGAAAATTTTTTCACAAAACCCAGATTGTGTAGAGCATTTTGTAAGCAGGTATTTTTGCGTCAAGTCCACTACCTTGGATTCAGTGGTCTGGACTCGGGATCACAGAGATTTTGACATATGTTGGCCTTAGAGTGACCTGTTAAATAAACAATAAGCAAGTTTTTATATAAAGTGATAGATAAACCTCTTCTTAAGATGATACTGTGTTAGCAATTCTTGTGTTTAGAAAATAACCTTTCACTCTTTTGAAACCAATAAATAATTGTAAGTTGAGGTGCTAATTGCTTTTTTTGCAGTTTATCCTTTATGTAGTATGTAGTAACACCATTACTACAGCAGTATGTAGTAACACCATTAAATAGATAATTAGAGTGAGTGTGTTTGAATGAATGAACAGATTTCCTCTCATACAATTTTTTTTTCTAATTCGTCAGTCTGGTTAATATTTTGGTTTATTAATGGAAGTAGACAATAAAAGTAGTAAAGTTTATTGAGCACTTACTATGTATCAGTCATTTGCTAAATGCTTTATATGCAATAGTTCAGGTAAAGTACAATGCTAAATGGATTATAAATCATTAGTAATCTTGTATAGACATATATAACATCTTGAGAATGTTGTTTTGCTTCACGTTTTACTCAATCTACTAAGTTTTATCTTCTAAAATAAACATTTAATTATGTTATGTAACTGGCTAATTATTATAAAATTCTTAGGTATTGTTACATCTTGTTTGCAGTTACTGTTTATTTCAAGGACTAATGACCCTGGCTAATAATCTCTTAAGGATAAAGAACAGAATTGACCTGTGAGATAAATACCTATACATTTGTGTTTATGCAGTTATCTAAATTGGCATTTGGTAGCATAGATGTATGAACCTTTTAGCTTTTGTGGTAAACTGTTCTTCAGTGACCTCCAGTGAAGCAGAGAATAATACCTATACATACATACATATATATATGTGTATGTATATATAATCACATATACACACATATGTGATTATATATGTAATATGTATAATATATAAAATATATTATATATAAGATAAATATATTTACTTAAATACATATTTTAAAAATGTAGGCTGGCCTTATTGCTTACTTTAATCAATAGATCACAGCAGACATAAATATGAAACTGTACCAGTCCTAGGTCTAAGCCCGAATAAGGAGTTTCCTTTGGTAGCCCTGCCATATAAAAACTCTGACTATCGTAGGACCACCATGGTAGGAAGAAACACAACTGAGCCACATTGAGAAACCACATGGAGAATAAAGTCCTAGCTGAGCTCCTAAGCAATAGCCAGCACCAGCATCAACTTGCCAACCATGTGAGTGAGGTCATTTAAACTCTTCTGGCCATTCCAACTTTCCACCTGACAACGTATAAAGCATAAGAACTGCTCATTCAGTGCACAGTATCATGAGAAACGATAAATTGTGTTTATCCCACTAATTTCTGGGTAGTTTATTACGCAGCAATAGATAACCACAATAGAAATTATGACTAGTAGAAGCTGAATGATCCTGAGGAGATTGACTATAAAAATCAGAAGGGTAGTGAGCAAATTGTTATTGGAGGCTGAAACAGAGATATGTAGTGGTGGAAAGTTTGGTGGTAATGTGGACAATAGAAAATGTACATAATGAAGTTGCAATATAGCTAAAGAGATTTTTGGGAAGGATATTGAAGGTGTCATTTGGCTTCTTTCAGCTACCTATGATGACATATGAAAGGTATGAGATGAGATAATGAAGGAACTTTTCAGTTTTCAGACAGGATTTAGAGAAAATATAAAGAGCCAGGATGTGATGGATTTGAAAAATAAAACTCTTTCTCATCCCCAGTCTCCCTTGGCAAAAATACTCCTCTAGTTTAAGAAATGGCCTTAGTTCAATGATCTAACTCAGACCGCTGCCTGTAAAATATGGCATCAGAGGAAAAATCAGATTATGGGTGCAGTTGCAAGACTCTTGGTTATGACTTCAGAAAGATTTAAGATGATGTCTTGTAGACCCTTTTATCTAGATAGAAAGACTTAAAAGATGTGCCTCATAGACACTCTCAGGTAAATATAGGGCTTATAAATCTTTTGGGTTTATGTCTCACCTGACTTACAGCCTACAGTGGAGGAGAGCCTATTTCAAAGAAGTTTTGCGCATGTGGCTTTTTTCTAATAGAGTGGGTTATAATTTGATACATAGGAATCCACAAAACTTTCAAAGGACATTTAACAATGTGAATTAAAAGAGACATATTTCAAAATGAAAGAGATTTCTGGGTCCTCAACTTCTTATGGGCAGGAAGGAATCACATAAATGAGCTATTTCTTATGAAAAAAGAAAGATGACTCAGAAATCAGAGTCAAAGCTTAGAGGGTGGAGTCAAGAGCCACTAAGATACATCCCCAGGAAGTAGGACTGAGCTGTAATCAGGGAATTGGGAATATATGTAGCAATGAAATATCTGACACTTATGGTACCAATTTCTCTTTTGATTATTCAGTGATAAATGAAAAAGCACTCCAAAACAATGGCTCAAACAACAATTTTATTATCTCTTACAGTTCTGTGTGTTGATGACTCAACTGGGAGGTTCTCTGCCCCATGAAATGTTACCTGGTACTGTAATCATAAAGACTAGTTGTTGATTCCAGAACTCAGCTAAAGTTATTTAGTGGAATACCTTGGTTTTCTTCCATGTGACCTCTGTATATAGCATAGGCTTCTCAGAGCATGATGACTGGATTCTAAGAGAGGACTCAAGAGCAAGTATTACAAGATAAAAGAAGCAGTCTTTAATTCTCTTAAGGGATGGTTTTAGATGTCCAAGAACCTTATTCTATTGCCAAGTGGTAATAGGGCTTTGTCAGATTCAAGGGGAGAGGGGATAAATTCTATCTCTTGATGGGAGAGTAGGCACATAAAGAGCGGGAAGCAATTGATGGAGGTCATAGTTGGAGATTATCTACCACAGTTTAGATGAAAAGTAATATTGAAATTTCAAGATGAACCTCTTTCTGAAATAAATATGCCAGTTCAGAGAAAAAAATATAAACCTTGTATATAACCAAAATAACAAATTAGATTCATAATTTTGACACTAGTCTTTAGATTCTAGTGCAACCTATAACCCATCTCAGTAAATTTTGAATGATAAATGTCCCTTTACTTTTATTACCTATTATTAACCTCACCCTCTCATTCCTCTTAATTTTATATAAACTAAAAGTATTTCGTTTATGAATAATATTCTCTTTTACTTACATTCTCTTTTCCTTTTATTATTTTAATGCTACCACTATTTCCTTCTTGAGTTAGATTGACACATTTCCCTTTTCCTCCATGATTTTTATTAGTGTTATTAAATTTACACTCTCCAGGACCTAAGAATTAACAATATGTAGAAATACTTTGGTAGTACAATGTGAGAGTGAAAGTTTTATTTATTAGAAATGACAATAAATTTCCTAAAATATTTTAAAAATTTATGCTATAAAAGAAGTATATTTTGAGATTCTTGATGCTTAACTGTTCAAGAGCAATACTGAACACTTATGCATATGATTTATGGCTTATCTTACTTAATATAAATTTTTAAAATTCTATGTGTTTTATGAGAGACTAGTAAAAGGATAGTTCTCGAATGAGGCCTACACACTGTGACTAACAAGGTTAATAATTCATACTTAGTTCTCTTCTATTGGTAAAGAGACAGGAGTACAGTGACTATGTATAAACAGTTGGTACTGATTGTTGAACACATGTGCCACGTGTTCTACTAAATGTCTTACATATCCCTTTAATTTTTGTAACAACTCCACTATGTAAGTACTATCATTATCTTAATTTTTCATGTGAGAGAAATGGAAGACCAGAGAGGCCAAAGTTACAAGACTAGTAAGTGTTAGTGCTGGAATCGAAGCCAAGGCCTTATCCTTGACCTTTATGTTGCACTTATCGTTTGATGCAGAGAGGCATGATGAAGGAATTAAGGGTCAACTGGTGGATGACCTTGCTTGATCCCTCACATATCATGTGATAAAAGAATAATAGGTAATATTTATGTAATACTTACTGTATCAAATGCTTTACCTCATTCAGTTTTCAAAGAAGCTTTATGGAGTATTAGTGTTACCTTTATTTATATGTGAAGCAACTGAAGGATGCAGAGGTTAGATAACTAGCCCAGGCACACATACTTAGAAAGTGGAGGAACAGTCTTGCTCCCGAGCCTGGAGTCCATTATGCCATCTGTTACCTCAGATCCAGCCTGCCACCATTTATAGGTTTTCTAGGAGGGCAACATAGCAGTGTAAAGGAGAAACTATAACGAAGAGGGTTTGTTTTGGGTGCTACTCATTTCCTTTTTCCTCTTTCTCTTTCTAATACTTCTTTTGTCTAGGCATTCCTTCTGATTGCTCAAACCTACCAAATAGCATTATATTATTAATATCATCGTAGGTACCTAATACATATCTGTAGAATAAATGATTGCAAACTCCACTGGGGCAGGCATTGTTATTTACATTTTATGGGTGTGGAAGCTGAGCTCTAGGAAATTAAATAACTGCTGATGGTTACGTAGTTCATTAGTTGCAGAACCAGAGCTTCAGTTCATCTCTGATTTACTCCAAGTTCTGAACCTTTCCACTGGATTATAAAGCTTTCCATATAATTCCTTTCCAGGACTTTCTCCTCACCAAAGCTTCAATATAACACTTTCTTTTCTCTCTTCTCTTTCCTTTTCCCTCCTTCTGGTCTCTATATCAAAATATTTCAAACCTTAGTTTGCTGAGTGAGCTCTCCTTGGAATCAAGAAGAAAGTAAACTGGGTGAAAAATCCTACCAACGGGAATAACTAATATCAAGAAATAACAACAATAGTGGCTGCAACTTAGTACTATTATGTGCCAGTTAATCCTCACAATGGCCTCATGGAGTAGATATTTTCCTTTTTTATAGATGAGGAAACCAAATAGGACTTGGAATTAATCTGTATTCTCTCTGGCTGTAAGTCATACCATCCCAGAAACTACATTTTACTGTTAAAAGATTATCCTGTCACCCAAAAATCCCTTCGATAGGACTGACCGACAAAATAAGTAAGGAAAAGAACATTCCAACAACATGAAAAGGTTTTCAAATGAGGTTAGGCCAGAGGTTCTTAATTCTGGCTGCATATTAGAGTACTCTGGGGAGTTTCCAAAAAATACCCTGACCTCATCACAAACCATGCAAATTAGAATCTCTTCAATGAGAGCCCAGAAAGATTTTTTTTTTTTTTTAAACTTTTCAGGTGATTCCAATGTACAACCAGGGTGGAGAACGACACTGCATCTGCAGAGATGTGTATAAGAATAGCCATGAACTTGTAGAATCATGGTGTTCACATGTGGTGGTGCTCAACAGATGTGTATAGATAGATTGACTGAAATTTGGAAAGAGCTTTGAAATCTGGGAAGTTAAGATGATGTGCATTGAAAAATTCAAGTACTATAGAGGTATATTGTATAAATGTACATCCTTGGTCATGAGTAAAATGTACATAAAATTGTGCCTTAATTGTGCTAGTTTGGAAAGTCAGAGTTCTCTGCTAACCCTTTTATTATACTGTTATTTATAAAATTATATCTTTATGTTGGTTATGACATCATGAACACCTTTCACAATCCACAGTGTTCTACGGATGGAGAAAAGCCAGTTATGTGTCTCAGCACATGGTAGTTGTAATTGCTACTTCCTTCCCTTCTCTTGTCTTCTGATCCTTTCCTTTCCCTTTTTATCTCTTCCTTTCTCTACTCAGCAGAGAAATTTGAGAGATACTAACAGGGACGAAAGTGTTAATTTTATAGATTAAAAAATGAGTCAATGTGTTTTTGCAAATCTCTGATCAATACAATTTATAAAGAAGAAAGAGTTGATAATAGAGTTTGGGCCCCTGATTCTCAACAAAACAACCAAGAAGACCAGTTTTTATATACCATTTTGTTTAAATTCTTTCTCTTTCCAAAAATTATTTGAAGTTGCACTGAACATAACTGCAGAAAATCCATAACATATAAAAATGAGAACCTTGGAAAAGAGAATGTAGCAATATGATAACCATAGGACTTAGCAGAATTTTGTCAATGTGTAAGAAATTTACAGTGGGTTTCCTGGTAGGGGAAGAAACGTTTTACATAGGCGTAGTTAGTAGAAAAGAGGAAGTATATAGAGATTACTCAGGAATGACAAGAAACTTCCTCCACAAGACCTCATAGGGGACATTTTGTGTCAGAATAGCAGCATCCTTGACTACAGCTTCAAAATAAATACCAAATAGTTTCATTATTACTGTTCCTTGTAGCTGAAGACATAACATTAAAGCCCAACTCAGTGAGGTTGATCTTCGAAAGAAATGTCAAATTTGAGCAGATCTTTATAACATATTCATTTTTTCTTCAATTATTTTTACCATTTCCTCCTTGTTTTCCTTTATTAGAGATTTAAGTCACAGTACAGATGAATGAGTTCTGTTTTTAACCTAGCACATAATTTTGTGTCTCTCTGGTAAATGTTTACTAATAGAGAAATTTAGAATTTATTTTTAGTTTCTTGGGATCCTTCGAAGGCCTGAGATCTTCCTTGTCTCATTTTTGTTTTCATTTTCCTTAAAATAATGTTTGTTGATGGAAGAGAGGCTGACAGACTGTGTAGTTATGCTGGAAGGAGGCAAGACCAGGACTCATGTGGTTGATGTTATTGGTTGTGGGCAAAGAACATCTTTCCTCCAGTGACTATGCAGCTACAAAAGTAATGGTGAGATTTAGTGCAACTTAAAATATTATGGTGGCAAGTGTGAGAATGGATAAAAAAGTAAGAGATGCTCTGCTTCTTCCAATTAAATAAACTAGCAGAGACCTACCTTCCCAAAAGACTCTGAATTCCACGTTTGGCATTTTTTTTTTTTTAGCCTAGAGTCTTCTGCTGGTGTTGTCTGATCCTCAGAAGGAATGGTGAGCTGAATTTGAACTGAATGGAGAAGGCGATTTTTGCCATGCAAAATTTGTTTGTGTAAACTTGAATTTCAGTTGTCTTTTTCATTTTCTTTTTGGCAGCAAACATTAATGCTTGAGGACACGCTGCCACTCATTTCTGGGAAGCACCAAATATTTGGTTTTTATCTGTATTCAGTTTCAAGTTGTTTCTGTAGATACTAAACATAAATATTTAGATAAAACAAGCTTATAAATTATGTAATTTACTCCATCACTTGTGGAATTATGAATTTTTTCCTGTGATAGATTGAAAAATTTATTGAACATTTATTTTGTAAAAGACATTATAATAGTAATAAGTGCGGAGTAGGGGGATACATTATACATATAGACATGGGGATAGCCCACTGTAAACTTCCACTCTAGTTGAGAATTGAAAATATTAAATTAGTTTAATTATTTTAAGTAGAATGTTTTTAAGAGGCAAAATTATTCATTATAGTGAAAGTTTAACATGCATATGTTTAGGGCATCATAGAAAAGAGAGTGTAATGAAGTTAGAGATAGGTTCAGAATAGCTGGATTTTAAACCAGGTATTAAAAAGAAACATCCTCATGGATTAGTAGAGATGGCTGAATTAGGAAGGAGGAAGATTAAGGTCATGCTTTGAAAGTTGTCTTATGTTTTCTGAAAACTTCTTGATTTGGAGAATTCACCTGATAACATTACAATATTAACATATAAGCAATAAGTTACTTTTAAAATGTGATTGAGGCTCTGGTGAATGACTCATTTATTGCAAGTATTTGAAGCACAACATTGTAACATGACAAAATAATAATAATAATTAATTTAAATTACTTTTGACATGTGTTTTAATAGTGTATGATGTACATATATAAAACTTTGTGTACGAACCCAGTAAGTTCCTTAATGTTCAGATTATACATTTTTTATAGTGTATAGTTTGTGTAAACTTGAATTTTAGTTTTCTTTCATCTATCATTCATCATCTCAGTAGTGGGAGTACCCTTCATGTTTTATTTAAAGAATTACACTTTAGTTTTATATTTCTAGAATTATGGAGAAAGGTATTTTTCTTTGCTTTTATTTTAAAACTAAAATTCTGAAAACAATATATTAAGGTCTCTCTTCTGATCTTTTAAAGTTAAAATTTTAAAAAGAAGTTTTGAGTTTATTTTGGATTGTTTTTGCAACATTATTGCATTTATCTTTTAAGATTCTTGCTTTTTTTTTTTCTTATTAAAGGGGTTTCTGGAACCTATACCTAAAAGAAACCTGAAAAATGAGTCTTCTCTGACTCATACACACAAAATGGCTTTTAATATTGTAGTCATTCTTCATTTAGACATACTTCATTGGGGCAACTAATTAGTCATGATGAAAAAAGGTTCTGTTTTTTTCCTCTTTTTAATTCATATTTCCTTTCTCAAGAATCCATTGTCATCCATCTATCCATCCATTTATTCTTTTATTTGTTCATTAAATATACATCAAGTACCGATAGTATTTAAGAAAATGAGCTGTTGTGTGTGGATAGGTGAGAAGTGCTACAAAAGCGCCTACATCATGAGACTTAAAACTTTGGGAGACAAAATTAGAAAATGTTAATTTCCACAAATAAGGATTAAGTAACATGCTTTAAGAATTTACAGATAACAAAGAAAATTTGTACTTCTTAGGAAGGTACAGGTAAGCGCTTCAAAAATATGTTTCCAGTGAAACTGACCTATTTAATCCTTGTTTTTTTTTTTTTTAATGAAGGAACATGTTTTATTCCTTCATATTTAGTAAAACAAATATTAATAGATATCTGTTCTCAGCTCAAAATGCCTAAAATATGCTTAGGTTTTCAAGACATTTCACATCGTAAGTACTTTTATTTTTTGTAGTTAAAATACAGATGTTATTAAATACTCATTAAAATTACAAAGTATGAAGAGCTATCTTCCCTCAAAGTTGCAATGCTGCCATGTCTTTGAGAAGTGCTTATTGTGATCTTTGCTCATTTTTCTTTTGTTTAATATTATACTATGTTATTTTCAGAGGCAAAATCAGTAAAGGACTGGAAGATTTAAAACATGTTGTTCCAACAGGAGAGACATACATCCATGAAGGACTGAAGCTTGTAAGTTCTTTTACATTTATGAGTATGGGAGAGAATATTTTCTTATTCTGCAATGAAATAAATTATAACTCTCTAGTAAAACTCAAAGACCACTGTACATTTTATCTTAGAAAAAATTTTTTAATGCTTTTTGTTCTAGGGATGAAACTCATAAAAAAACATTATCATGGTAACAAGAAAAGTTTAGATGACATTTTGCCTTTTAAGGAATTTTCTATTTTCTCTGTGGTTATATTTAGACTAGTCAACCAAAGTTAAAAATCTATGTCATTTACACTCGATAGTAACTACTCTATAATGTAAATAAATGAATATTTTAAATAAAATAGTTAACACGAATATTGTGTTTTAAAGGCCAGTCCATAATATTTCAATTTTGTCAGACTTACAAATTCAGCTTGATAAAACATACTGGTTAAAAGTTAAGATTAAATCATGAGTTGGATAATTATTCTTCATTTTCAGGCAAATGAACAAATTCAGAAAGCAGGAGGCTTTAAAACCTCCAGTATCGTAATTGCTCTGACAGATGGTAAGTTGGACGGTCTGGTGCCATCATATGCAGAGAAAGAGGTGAGTATTGAACTGAAGCTATTCTTTACACCCCAGCCTTCTCATATATATGTATATATAGCCTGATATTTGAATAATATGCCCCCCTGCCTCTTTCTCCATAGGCAAAGGTTTCCAGGTCATTTGGGGCTAGAGTTTATTGTGTTGGTGTCCTTGACTTTGAACAAGCTCAGGTGAGTACAGCAGATCTGCAGACTTTAATCTCAATCACATAATTGTCTTAAGGATAGTTTATCTAATTCTTTCACTGATGACTTATTATGACACAAATTGGTTGTTGAAGATTTCCTATAAAAATGGGCGTTGCCTTGATTAATAATGTCTGATTTTGGCAGGTTTCATAACTGAAAACAATACTCTAAATTACTTGAACATCTATTTAGTTTGGAGTACCTAACATAGGACAGATATTTGGGTTAAAATAATATGAGTACTCCCGTTCTTTAACTCAACTAACAAGATCATTATGGCAGTCTGATTTAGCATTTCAATTTGATGTAAAGCTGGACTCTTAAAAGTGTGGGAATTTGAAAAGTTCACTTATATCTTTAATAATTTTCCTTACAAAAAGCATTTTTTTCATGAAGTTTTAAAGGTTTATATATTAAATTTTTTCCTACTCACAAAGTGATTTTACATTTAAATTTTTGGTCGAACATGACTAAGCCTCTCGTGTCTTGTGACATTTACATTTAGTAGAGCTCTGCTTTGTTTTGAAATTGAAATTTGAGGCCAATCTAAAAGGGCTGTGGCTAATCTCAGTTCATTTCATCGTGATACATTGAGAGTAACATTAGTACCATCATCTTTAATTCCTGACAGACTACGTTAGTGAATTAATCCTGCAGTGTAATTTTTCAGAACATAATTGAAATGCAGTGAGGTTTATAAAGTATTATATGTCTCAACCACACTCAATTACATTTTCTTCGTTTTTCTAAAGCTCGAAAGAATTGCTGATTCCAAGGAACAAGTTTTCCCTGTCAAAGGTGGATTTCAAGCTCTTAAAGGAATAATTAATTCTGTGAGTATTTCTTCATAGGTACAAAAGGGTCATAATTTTAGATTTGTTTTAAGCTGTAAAAAATAATCTTGATATCCAGTTCAGGTGGTCATTATTTTGAAGAAAGAGATTAAGAAGAAAGTTTATATTATGAACACAGTGTAATCCTGAAGACCGGGATTTTGTTCATAAGAGAGATTTGGCATTAATTCTTGTAAATTGAGCTCTGTGAGACTGTGATTTTAAGTTTAAGATGTTCATAAACAGTCTCAGATACTTCCACCCCTTGAGCATGGAGTTCCTCACCGTCTAGCTATCTCGAGCATTTTATAGGCCTTGTGGAAGAAGTGTTAAATGAAAGTTTAGACTGGAATGTGCGATTACTCCCTCTTTCCAATATAGTATTTCTCAGCTATCAGTCAGGCAACTTGGACCAGCAGTGGAGTATTTAACTGCTATTGTTCTTTCCATTTTAATGATTAATAGTTTCACTGGCACTCGTAATATTTCTATTTCAAATTCAGTTGAGCTGTCTCTGGTGATCATTAGAATATGGGCTATCCTAAAGAGAGTACGGGGAAGTGGAGTGATGAAATGCAAAGCAAAACTCCTGGGTTTTCACAGCTGAGGTTTATGTTTCGTTTTACTGCCTTTTGCTAGAAGCACTAGGAACAGTTGCTATTAAGTATTTATGATATTTTGGTAAACATCATCCTAAAATGGAAGTGAATAATATATATTCTCTAAGCCAAAGATTTTCCTTTAATCTTTAGGTATTTATTGAAGGAAAAAAAAAAATCTCTGGTTCTTCTGACTTTTGGTTCAGGCATTTAAAATTTCTCTTTAAAGATCATGTTTTTCAGGAACACAGAGTGAGATTGGATTTGGTTTTAGTATCATGTAGGCTTTTTTTCTTTTCTAATTAATGGAGCTTTTCAGATAAAACATATAATTTGGTCCTATCGCATATCAGTTCTTCTAGTGAACAGGCCAAATGTAAATGCAGAATGGAACAGAGATTTAAATATTTTAGGAGCGTACATATGTTATTGTACATATATTAATTAATATTAATTTTTAGGAAAAATTGCAATATAAAAATAATAAATATTTTAATAACTGTATTCAAGATAAATACTCTACAACTGTGATTTGTTTTGAAATATAGGAAAATGAATGGACAATGCAAAAGAGAGGATATATTTTAAATAGAACTTTATTGTGCTTGGGAATTTACAATTATCTTTATAATTATACTGGGAAGGAGAAAAGACCTCTCTGGGTTATACCCTTGGAATTTTTTTTTTCTTTATATAAAAAAGTTTAATTTAAAATTTTCCAGGTAACTGATTGTCTTTTCAAAACTCTCTTTTAACTAACTGAAAACAGACTCGCAAATATAGAGGACAATCTGGTGATGGCCAGGGGGGAGGGGGATTGGGGGCTGAGAGAAAGAGGTAAAGGGCTAAAGAAGTATAAATTAGTAGTTGGTAGATGGTCATGGGGATGGGGAGCAGGGCACAGGGAATGCAGTCAACAGTAATGTAATGGCTATGAGTAGAGCCAGAGGGAAGTAGAGTAACCGGGGGTCATTTCATAAACTATATAAATGTCTAACCAATGTTCTGTATACTTGAAACTAATCATAAAATAAAATGCTAAAATACTCTTCTCTTTTAATGGGTTATGACTACAGATTTCTCCTTCTAGAAATTTGTAATTGACAACCAGAGGAGGTAAAGTTGTTGTTGCTTTATTATATTTATTTGTTAAATTTCAGTTTTAAAAATTTCATCAACAATTTTAGGCAATGGAATTTTTAACTGTAGTCTTTCTTGCCTGAAATTGTTGATGGACTTTAGCTTCAGTAAGTTATGTTGAAAGATTTAGCATGATATTAGAAAGACTTGTGTTATTTTAGCTATAAATTACAAACAAAGCCTCTTGAGTTTCATCTGTCAGGAGCTGATGAGTATAGCTTTCATCTCAATTTAGTTAAACTCCAGCTATTTTGTCACAAAGGGCGGTGTAAATTATTCTCAGGGTAGTCAGCCTCTGGGGAAAACCTGACAGTAACTTGGCAAAGTTGGTAGGTAGAAAAATGGAGCTTTTACAACCAAAGTTGATCTCACTAATGACTGAGATTTTTATCAACATTATGATCGTTTGGGATTTTTGCCCACTTTGTAGAACTTTAAGGCACTTTAATCACTTTATCTCTCTTCAAGGCAGAACATGCTCCACACGATAATATACAAAAGCTATAATTCTGCCTGAAATTCAAGCTGCATTTTATACTTACAAAGTACCATCTTATCTTTAAAAAACTTATATTTAGTATTTAAAACAAATATAGTATCCATTTCAGGGTAAGGGCAGACAGAAAAGAATATCCCTCTATTTTTCATGATTTACCAAACTAATAGATAAAATTGTACTTGGAATGTATTTATACAAAGCTAAGAAGCAAATGGAAGAAATGAGAAAATTTAAGTCTTTCAGATGTTGGTACCACGAAGGCAAAATATTTGCTAACGTGATAGATAATTTTTTTCTGGCTAGAAGTTATTTAAATACATCTGGCCTCATTAATTGTCAATACATTAATTTATTTGAAGTTAATTTGTAATTGAGAAACATTGATAACATGGTTTTCCTGTTTTCTCTGTCCTCCCCACCCTTCCCACCAAAATCTATAACCTGAATAGTCTGGTCCCCTTACTGTAGAGGATATCACATTTTGTAAAGACATAGTGTTATCGAACAGAAAGTTTGTCCACCCAGCGCTGTCAGAGCCAAACACTAAAAACACCGAGAATTGCAGTGGGAAATATTGGCTATTTTATTATGAATAGTGCCACACAGGAGAATGGAAAGCTAATGCCCAAAAGCCCAAACGCCTCCATAGTGTGTAGGTTACAGAGTACAAGACACAATGAATTAGGGGGTTTCCGGATCGTGCTGGGAGCTTAATGGTTAGAGGTGAGGTAAAGGTAATGAATCACTTTTTTTTAGGTCTTTAGGGCAGTTCTGAGGTCAGTTCCAGAGTCCTTCTGTCTGGTTTTATGGGAAAGTAGCCAGGGAGTCATTTCACCTCAGGACTCAGGAGCTGAAACATAACTTAGTTCAAGATGTTATCTTTAGCCTGCAGTGGTCCAGACTGTGAGACTATTAGTCAGGTCGGGCTACTTCTCCCACTGCCTCAGGGATTGCTGATTATCTGGGGAGAAAGGCTAGGTCTCCGAGGGGTATATATTTAGAGAGAGATGATTTCTAGAACTAAGATTTAAAGCTAAATTTAATCAAAGTCATTCGGACCCTCGGTTTCATTTGTTTGTCTAGAATCAACTTCTTATCAGCAAGGATACGAGTTTCATTTTGGAGCCTTTCTTTATTGCAATTAAAAAAAAAAGAAATGCTAGTGGTTCTGTCTTTTATAACTTCCAAAGCAAAGGACTAAAAATGGCCTTTGTTATATTTGCATGTTAACAATTTAATACCTTTGTAAAACTAAATTGATTTAGACAATCATTTTAATGCTTTATGTTAATTTGGAAGAAAAATATCATTTGAAAATTTTTAGATTTCTATCCAGGCAAACATATATGATGTTTTTTGGAACATTGATTTAATTTCCAATCTTAATTAGTACTTATGAAGATTTAAAATTTATTATTATCTCAAGTAGATATTGGTGAAAAACTTTCCCTCTTTTTCACTCTACTTTTACCATTATCTAATTTATTCTTCTATTTACTCATTTATTGAGCTCTTAGTAAGCTTAGGGCATTGTGTTAGGCTTGGAACAGGGGACACATACTTAAGTAAGACAAATTCTCTACTTTAAAGGGGCTTGAAAATAATGATAATTTGAGGTTTGGAATATGGTGGTCCCCTGAAAAAATTACTAAGTGTGGGAATTTGGAGGAGGGGGATTTCAGTTAGTCACCCTATGTAATAAAAAGAAATCCTATAATGCAATTTGTGTTAAAATGCCAATATGGCTAAAGTTGACAGGAGGGTGGGATAAGTTTGGTTCTGTGAAGTCATGGAAGGCTTTTTGTGGTGGGATTTGAACTGTACTCTGACAATTAGAGTAGATTTAATTAGAAAAAAAGAACACAGCTTTAGGAGCAGCCTGGGCTGAGTGGCTGAGGCAGAGGAGGGAATGTGGCTTGGCTTAGATTATGGAGAGATATGGAGGGTAAACATTGTCGGGTAGGTTGGATCCAGATTATGGAGACCCTTAAATGTTTGGATGGGGAATTGGCACTTATTTCATAAATAATTGGAGAACCATAGCAGATTAATTCATAGCATGAGATTTATATGTTAGCAGTGAATGTTTAAGAAGAATATTCTTATGATAATGTATAGGCTGATTTGGAAGATGGAAAAGTGTGTTGTAAATCTCTTACAGTAGCCTTTGTGAGACATGGTGAAAGGAAACGTAATGTCACAGAGACAGTGTAAGATTGGGACTAGGAAGACCCGAGTGTGAGTTCCAACTCTGCCTCTGCCTGGCCATGTGAAATTGTGTATATCCTATAATATAATTTGATTTTAAAATTCTCATTAGTCAATAGGGATAGCAACATTCATTTCATTGAGTTGTTTTGTGAATTAAATGAGATAATGATTAAGAATGATCTAACTCAGAAGGGTTGGGCTTTAAAATATTTGGTAGGAAGCTAGGACGGGGTGTAGTATGGGGTTATTGATCCTTCTGTAGGGCAGAGAGAGATGGCCAAAACGATCAATGATTTAGGTCTAGAAGGGTATGGAAATGAGAGAATCAGATCTAGCAAGTGGGTCCTAATTAAAAGGATTTCTAAATGGTAGAGCTGCCTAAAGTTAAGTATCTGTCTGTGCCATAGTTCCAGATCCTAGGCCATCAGACTAGCACACAGTCCACAACTGGGAAGAGAGATTTGGTATTCCCAAGACAAAAGCTAGTAGAGTTTCAAGCGTCTGCATTCATTAAAGAGCCACATTCTTGTGGGGGAAGCTGTAGTCCTAATTAGTGATTCAGAGTAGAAACCTAGTTGTTAGGGGGCCAGTGGCATCTCCTGTGGACCACGGTTCCTCAGGGCTTATTTCAGGCTCTGAGGATTCTAGGTCTTTTACTATAAAACTAGGTCAAAGGCCTTGAGGGAAATGACGAATAAATAAACTCTCTGCCCTGTTAAGAATCTTGTCAGGGACTGGGTGGGGCTGAACCTCTAGGTGTAAAATCATTTTGCTGAGTCAGGCTCTAAAGGTCCTGGCAAATGTTAGCTGGCAACTATTCGTTACTGCTGTTATTATTGTGATGACAGTGAAACTGGAAATGAAAAGATAAATTTAAGAAGCTTTAAAAAGTTAATAGAACCTGAGAGCTCACTAGATATATGATAAAAAGGACAGAAAGGAGGTCAGATGTAACTTGGGCATTCTGACCCTAAGAATAGCTAGAAGCTGTGAGAGTGAAAGTTGTTTTCCCAGAGGGGCCTCAAGTGTTAGAGGACAAGGTGGAATTGGGCAGAAGAGCAGAGGGAGGTTGAATTGGCCCTAGGAAGAAATCTTGGTGGGGGCTGCCCCTCAGGGAATAGGAGGTCCAATGAAATGTCCACATCAGAGAACTGCAGTTTCAGTCAGCGTTCCTCTTGTTTTCTCCCCTCCCATTGCACACAAACATAAGGATGTAATTTTTCTATTTTCCATTTTGGTTATCTTTGCTGTTTTAGAGGGTTTAACAATTATGTTTGGTTTCTCGGAAAAGTGAGCGTAGGACTTTAATTTGAAACTGAAATTTTACTCAAACTAGTATAGGTCAGAGTGACATGTGAGTGCCACGTGGTTTCTGGTTCAGTGTTTCATAACGCAGTGCTGTAGAAGAAAACATTGAAAAAATTTAAAAACCAGGATTGGCGAATAATATGGAAAGAATAAAAATCAAAATGCTCTGTGGTGACCTTCCTCTTTTTTTCTAAAAACAAGACCATGGGATGTTTTTCTCTTTGCAATTATTTCCATAATTTTTTTTTTTTTGATAGAACACCTCAGAAAGTATTAAAAAGAAGAGATGAATCAGTTGTGAAGCTGGTTTTATAAATAACCCTGATCCAAAAGAATTAAGAACACTGAACCCTAGGTGATGGCAGCAGCAAATGCCAGAGTTCCTCAGTACCTAATGGGAAGTACAGGAGCATAAATGGGAAGGGAATGATCACTCATACGTGTAGGAAATTTAAATAAAGCTATAACAGATTCTTTATAAAGGGATAAAGGTGCAATATACATTTCAAAAAGTAACTTCATTCCTAGTGCTAGAAATATAAGCTTCATTTGACCTTTGGAGCCAAATCATTTTTCTCAGTAATGACTATTGTTGTTTTGAAAAGTATCCGAGAAAGGTGTCTAAACCATGTTTAGTGGAATGAGAAGACATTGCAAAATCATTTTCTCCACAGGCAAACAATTTCCATAGAAGAGGGTACCTAATAAACATTCTGATAAGACCCTAGCTTAAGTGATTTTATCAGGTCTGCTATGAATATCGACTGCTTAGTTATAGAAATCTCTATTTATAAAATCATGGTTTGATGAAAAATCTAAAACCTGAGCTAACTATAAAGATATATTCACAGGAGAAAAAAACAAATTGGTAGTACTTACTCAAAATTGGAAATCAGTTTCCAAGAATCCTTTTAAAAAGGACCAGCTATAGTGTGAGGCTCACTATAAATCAGATTCTTCTGGGCTTCTGTTTATCTTTAGTACTGAATGTAGATGAGAAGTCTCATTATGACATCTTTCATATTAATGGTAGGAAAGTTAAAACTGTATTTCCTCCCTCCTCCTTTTTATGCCTAGTGCCTAATATGGCATTGTGTAAGCAGTCATTGCTTAATTCAAATTTATCAATGAATAAATAAATAAAATCTATGATCCCTGAAAATATTTTTGCATTTTTATAACATGTGTATGTAAGCATTGAAATATTAACTCTTTTTTTTTTGGGCCAGAAAATACTTTATTTTGAATTGACTTCTGATTCCATGTAACTTAGGTTTCATCCTCTTATTTATATTCCACTGTATTAACACTTTTGGTTACGAATGACAAAAACCAAGTTCATACTAGCTTAAAGGAAAAAAAAAGAAAGTTATTAACTTATATGAGTCGGTGGTCCAGAGGAGGAAATTGCCTCAGGTGCAGTTGGATTCAGGGAATCAATCCATATTCTTAGAGTCTTCTCCCTTTGTAAATTTTACCTATGATTCTATATGCCTCATTCTTTCATTCACAACAGTGTCAGATGAAGGTAATTGCCAAAGGTTTTAGACCTACATGGTCCTCAGCAAGCACATTAAAAAGAGAGAGCTCTTATCTCTGGGCATCAGTATGTTTGGTCACAGATAAAGACTCTGATTGACTCAGTTGGGTCAAGTGCTCATTCCTGTACCAAGTACATTGCAAGCATTATTTGGACCAGCTTGAGTAACGTGCCCATTTCCATGATAAGAGTTTGGGAGCAAGGTGGTGAGGGAGAAGGCATCTTGATCCATAGTCTCACTAGGACCACATGGAGTGGAGAACAGTTTCCCCAATAGAAAAGGAAACACTGTTCATAGACATGTAAGGATGAAAAAGTATTCTGGGTAGAAAAAAATTAATAGCTATTACAATCCAATATATTCAAATACATTTAAAATATTCTGACATATATTCTAATAAGACATTCTCTTCTAAATTTCAGTGAACTCAAAAAATTAGATTTACTTATTTATTTTATTTACTGAAATTTTATTATGTTATCTTGACATCCATTATCTAATGTTCTATTTGCATCTGCACTATAATTTTACTTAATACTAACATTATTCTTTTCTTTATTTGCTTGGGATTGTAGTTTAAGGAAATCAAATATTTATTTATTTTTGAATAAATAACTAGAGCTTTGTGATATTTTGTGAGAAAACAAAACTGGCGACATTGGGTTAATAGCCAAAATTAGTGCCAAATGTTTATTTATTAATATTAATCCATTGAAATACAAAAGGAGATGATCTTTAGAGGCTCACCTGTTCTCAAAAGAAAATTTAGCTGAGTAGAAGGACATCGAAAAGGAGGATAAAATGATTAAGATTTATGAGTAAATGTGCCATCAATGTAAATTATAATTGGTAAATGCATGATTTCTCAGTTATATCTTATTTCTCTCAAATATTGTAATTCTTAATTTATTCAGAAACATTTATTGAATATCTACTGTGTTCAAGATATTTTTCTGGGTGTTGGATGACAAAAATGGATGTGGTACCCTTGATTTTCTGAGTTCACAGTTTTTAGTCATATATGTTTGATTATAAAATAAATAGAAAAACTGATAAAGATTTTTTTCTATTCTTGTTGATTAGGGAAATGTTTTATTTGCCACTGGAGTTTTGAAAAATCAAATGGAATGAATATAGACTTAGATTGCTTGGCAGATCTATTTCATGTTTCAGTTAATAAAACATGAGAGTGGGCAAATTGGACTAATATGAAATAATATATGCGTTAGAGTGAAAAATATGTTTGGATTCAATTTCTTTAGATTCTGAAACACATAGTGCATTTATTAGTACTTTATACCATAATTTCCACGCTCTTTTCATGGAAAATCTATTCATCATTTAAGAAAGCATCAAATGATGATTCTGAGTTTGTGCTGACCAAAAGAAAAAAGAAAGGAGAGGCAGATAAAATTTGTTTCAAATCACAATCCATTTTTGGTATATTTCTATGTCATCGTGGAAAAGGAAGACCTGCTAATATGATTTCTTATGAAAATTCTAATTGTGAGAGGTAGAGGAACTTAAATGTCTTTTGGATTTTTTGTTTCATAGTTTACGATATGGGAAAAATTTCACTGACATATAATCAGAACTATGCATCTGTTATGTTTTGAGCTGAGAACAGTAAAAGGCAATGATTACAACTTACATGCTTCCCTAGAGTTCTTAGAGTAAAAGTTTGTTTAGAAATTTGTCACTCGTGCTTGTACTACTCACTTACTTGCAAAGGAAGGGAGAATCCATATTTAGAAATGGTTCGGTGCAGAACATGCCGTATTGAGCAACTGGTGTTGTGAAGCTCCAAGCAGTTTTTAAAATTGAACTCAACTAAAACACGTGATTACAAATTACAATTGTTTTTCATTGAAGCATTACTACACTTAGAGGAAAATATATTTGGTAGGATGTTTGGTAGCCAGAGAGAAAATAAAAATTGCATATCTGTTTATTGAAAGGTAAAAGGCAAACAAGAAAAGATTGTGAGAAACATCTTCCAATTGTTTTAGCTGCTTATTCTATCACAAGCATGGCTAGTTACTATAGCTTCATTTTGTTGGGGACTTTAGAACTAATGCTGTCCAGTGATTTTTTTTTTCCTTATGAGATTTAAACTTGGAATATTTTATATATTTGGATTGAACCAGAAAAAAATATTTGCTTTTTAGATCTTATTATTACTCATACTGATATTTTCTGACATGCTATGTCATGGTAATGAGAAATTTCTACTTGTTAAGGACACACCCAGGGTGCTCGTAAATTATCTGTAATGTTCTGTCATTAGGTGTTATTATGTACCCAAAGTTGGTGTTAAAAAATTATTGCCATGATAAATATTTTGAATTTTTAATAAAGTTTTAAAAATGTTAGAGATGTTTGGGTATCATTGAATTTAAGTATAAGGAAATAATCTATTTTGAGGAAAAAAAATTCTTATTATTTAGAATTGACCTTAAATATAATACTACAAAGGAAATTATTCAATGAGATTTAATATCCTTTTTCTCTTTCCATATATCCTATTTAGAATTAGCCCCCTTTCTAAAAATTAATTAATTAATTAATTAATTAATTAATTTTATTTTTAAATTAAATACATTGGGGTGATATTGGTTAATAAAATTATATAGGTAATTTATAATTATATTCAGTAATACGTCATATATATATTGTATTGTATGTTCACCACTCTAAGTTAAATTTCCTTCTGTCACCATACATTGACCCTCTTTATCCTTTACCTCTCCCCATTTCTCCCTCTCCCTCTGGTAACCATTAAACTGTTGTCTGTGTCCATGAGTCTCTGTCTTGTTTGTGTGTTGCTTTCAGTTTTATATCCCTCATAAAAGTGAAATCATATGGTTCTCAACTTTTTCTGTCTGACTTATTTCACTTAGCATGATAATCTCAAGATCTATCCATGTTGTCACGAATGGTGGTATTTCATCTTTTTTTTTATGGCTGAGTAATATTCCATTGTTTATATGTATTATATCTTCTTTATTCAGTCATCTATCGAAGGACAATTCAGTTGTTTCCATGTCTTGGCCACTTTGAATAATGCTACTGTGAACATCAGGTTGCATATATCTTTATAGATAAATGTTTTCAAATTTTTTGTAGACCCCTCCTTTTTAAAGAAGATACATATCTTAAATTTATATTTCTCTTTGTGCTGTTTTTGTTTCTTTTTCTTTAAAAATTTTCCTCTGCATCTGGCTTAAACACTTATGCCTGCCATTATCAAAATCTGAACAATCTAAGTAAGTTTTTCTTTCATTGTGTGTAACTGAAGATGAGATTTGATTAATTCAAGTAGCTGCTTATTAAGCTCTGTATTTTTTTATAAGCTAAATGTTCATTGTTACACACTCCATTTATTTGTCTCATAGTCAAAATGCTCATGGTTTTTATTTGAAAGTTCTACATTTACTTTTCAATTAATTCAATAAACATTAATTGGGCAGCTTCTATTTATAACATATTGTGCTATATACTTTCTTATATTAGATTGATTTTGAATGTGTCGTATTTTATTTTTTGTTAAAAAAGTATTTGCCAAGTTTCTTCTGGCATGGGCCCCATCATATTTTCAAAATATAGTATCCTTCCTATTGTCATTTAGAAATTGGAGAAGATATAATTTTTAAAATCTGTCTTGGCTTATATTAGTTGTAGGAAGTATTTTTTTAATATATAGCTGGATGCCTGATCTTCAAATCATAAGGCCTAGATATTTCTCCCAACTTCAGCATAAATTTCAAAGATATTCAAGGTCTTAATATATTATTATAACTGAGGTATCATTGACATAAAATTTGTTAGTTTCAGGTGTACACCATCATGATTTGGTATTTGTATATGTTGCAAAGTGATAATAGTAACTCTGGTTAACATCTGTCCCCATGAATTTTTTTTCTTATGAATAGTTTCCTAAATCATATTTTGACTTCATCGCTTCATCTTAACTAATTCCATGTTAAATTTTATCTTGGATATATCCCAACTACAACTCTCCACTAATTAATCCTGTTTTATCTGAAATGCCAGAAGAAAAAGTTCATAGCTATATCCATTATATGCATTTTTTCAGGCTGTAACGTGGCGTTTTCTACTTCTTACTTGTCCTGTATTTGTTATTATAACATGTGTCCATTATATAAACATGCCTAGAAACTTATAAGATCTCAATCAAAATATAGTTTCATGTGTATCTTAAAATCTGTAAGAAAAAGAAATAAATCAAGTCAAGATTCTCACAAAACATATCTTTTGATGCTATCTGGTTATTCCTGCTATAGATGGTTCCTTGACAATACTGCCACTCTACTTGGTTATTATTCAGTAATTATAAAGATCTGACTGTAATTCTACAGACAAGTAAGATAAGAAATTGCTTTATAACCAATGGGGCTCTTGGAAGAGTTGCATCTCTGATTGAGCTGTGATCCCTCCCCCACCCCGCCCCAAACCTTGCTAATTCTGACTCCAGAGTGCATGTCTGCTGCTTGTTACTTTGTATGCAAATTTGGCCTACTGTGAAATACTGCAATCTGACCTACTGTGATGTATGTATGTATGTATGTATGTCTCTAGGTGTAGACTCAATCCAAATTAGTTTTGAATATGCCTGAGAGTGTACAGAGTGAAACACCATTCTGTAATTCCAAGTTGGGCTTCAGAGAAGGGACAGCACAGTGAGTCACAGGTAGTTGCACTACCCTGTGAGTGCAACTGTAGGTTAAAAAGGTTTAAAGACCCTGTGGTTCACAAATATAGGAGGGAAAGAAACTAAGAAAAATAATAACAGAGAATAGGCCTCCTACAGGTACACCTGTAGGCAGACCTTGTTTTCCAATGTCAACATCCCATTTTAGAAAACATTTTCCCTCATGCTGCTTGCATTTCTTGTTTTACTAATGGTTACATTGCCTGAATTTCCATGTATAGAGATTTTTATGGCTAAAAAAAGTCCCCTTGATTTTTTCTAGATATAATCCTCTCTAGGTTGTTTTAAGGATCATCAATTCACATTCACACATTAGTATGAATGAGTTCATGAAATGCAAATAGCTATATTGAAATGGAATATTTTAGGAGGTAGGGCAAACCTGGATAGTGATTGTATTTAGAAATGGAGTGTCTATGTGACACAAAGGGGTAGGGAAGGACAAAGACTAACCTATTCTCTCTCGAAAAGTTGCCTAAAGGCAGTTTCGCATCCAGAAAAAAGACAGAAGAACCAAAATAAATTAAAAAACCCAAACTTTTGTTTCTTAGTTCTGAATGTCTGTCCTTTCTGTTCCCAGGACTCAGGGAAGTTCTAGAGTTTTTGAACCTTGAAGCCTAAATGCCATTGATGTCATTACTTTTAAGAAAAAAATGTGTTCTAAGGTCAAATACCAAGTTAATCTTTCTAAAGACAGCTTGATTTCGGTTTTCCAAGTGGTTGCTGTGTCCCCAGACAACAGTTAGGACCTCTGATAGCATGTTGTTTTAGTATGGCCTCTTTTGTCTTTTAGGTTCTGGGTGATGCTGAGAAGTAAAAGTATAAATGTTTTAACGGCATAAAACAATTTTGAGATAGAAAGCTGTAATAAAATAGGATGATAGAGAAAAAAAGAAATAGAGGGCACTGCACATTTGAGGATCCTATTAATTTGTATGATGATCTAAAATTTTAATTTGTTCAAAGTCAGTGGTATTGGGAATTTTAAAACAAACCTATAAAGTCCCCAACAAATAAAAGTCAAAGCTTAGTGACATTCTTTTGAAGATAAGAAAAAAGCCAGATTTTAGATTGTTTTTGATAGTATAAATGGAGTCCAGGCAAAACAGGCAAATAAATTTCACTAGTTTATTAAATATTAGGTTTTATAATGATTAGATGGTCAAAAGCATGGAGGCTAGTAGAGTGCATTGATTAGAAGAATGGGCTTTGGACTCAATCAAACCTGGGGAGATTTAGCTCTGCTATTTAAAAATTAGTTGTTCTAGGACGACTTTTAAATATCTCTGTAAGCCCCAGTTTCCTCATCTCTTCTATGAGGATAAAAATAGTGTATATTCATAAAACTTGAGAGGGTTAACTGAAGAAATTCGGATAAAGTACTCAGTTCAGTTCCTGGAACATAATAAGTGCTCAACAAATGGTAATTTTTATTACCATTGTTAGAAATTCATTTGAATTTTTGACTACTGACATTTGTACTAAATTTAGAAAGTTTGGCTTGTCATCCGTATTAATATTTGAGGATTTAAAAGTAGAGATCTGGTAATAATGTACATATTATTTGCATTTTAAATATTTCTTAATACCAATATCACTTTTTGAGTGAACTGATGCTTTTGAGTGAACAGATGCTTCAGTAGTATACTTTTTCATGGTGAACATCAAGTTCTTTGCCGATTTATATGTATGTATGTATGTATGTATGTATGTATGTATGTATGTATGTATCTATATATCTATCTATTCCAAAATCTCAAATGATGCTATTTTGCATCTAGTGTGTACATGACTTAAAGTGCCCTGGCTTATCTTTAAATTGGTCTGTGGTGCTATTAGCTCTCTCTGATGTCAACTAAGACTGACCTTTAGTGGAAACTATTTTCTGTTTCTATTGAGATGTAATGAAGACAGATGGCAACACATATTTGAATAAACATCCTTGCAGGATCCTCCGTTGTACAGGAAGGGCATCAATTACCATAGATGGGACACCCGATCCAATGTTTAATCAATTAATAACAGCATTTAATTTGCTAAAAATTATCTAGAGTGTTGAAAATATTTGTCCCTCTCTGTCAGTTGTCATTTAGTGATGATAATTTTACTGTAATAGACCCATTTTGATATCTTGTACATTTGAACTTGTGAAATTACTTAGTGAGAATATATTATGAACTATTTTGTATTTATAGGACCAATTGTTTTAAAATTTAATAATGTAAACTTCTTGCATACAGATATTAAATTATTTTGACTTTTAGTTATTGTTTTCTTAACAGAGGAATATGATAAACTGTAGATGAAAAAACCAGTTAGAAAAAATGTTATTTCCTAAAAATTCTTACACATTCTTCTTTCTCGTCTCTCCCCACAACATTCGCCCCTCCCTTGTTATTTTCATTTGGAAATGGTTTTGGTGAACTTTGTTTCAAATTACGAGTTTCTAGATTTCCAGCATTTACAATTTATTGAGGACTAGGTGTTTTTTTCTGTAAATCAGCTTTATTCTGCCTTGTCTGGTCCTAATATGATGGTTGCTTTGCTTACTAGATAGGCATTCTTAATATTCTCATTAATTCATGCATCCAGTCTGTGTTCCCTAAGCATTTGTTGGTTATACTGCATGCACAAAACAATGTGTGAGTCCTGAAAGAGTTGTGCAGTATAATATGATCCCATTTCTGTATGCAAAGCTTGTCTTCTAATAGAGGAGGTGATTCATCCACTCAAATAATATGATATAAGGTCCAAAGAAATTTAGAAAATGAAAATAAACTTTAGAGAAAGGCAAGTAATGGTCTGTGGGGAATTCAACTGCTTTACATCAAGTGGTGATGCCAGTTTTATGACTCATGGTCTAAACTGCTTGGCTTTCAATGAATGTGTTACCTGAGCTACTTTTTTAATTCAATAATTTAATTTCTATGAAACTCCTTTTGTTAAAATAATTAAGTACAAATATGAACAAATATAAGTGTATTCTTATGTATGAATGTATATTATACAAGTTATTGCAAAATATAACCAACCTTTAGCTATTCTTAATCTTTGCTTAATATAACTTGATTTTTTTAAATCTCAAGACTTGAGTGCAACATAAATTACTAAATGATCCTAAACTTTTTCTTTAAAACCATAATACCTTACAAGGGATTAACAGGGTCTGACCATCCATAGTCCTTGAAGGTATTTATTCGCTCATCTTAACGAGAGATCCATAATGAAAATTGTTCATTTGGTCTTGCTATTGGAACTATCATTTAAAAAATGTTTTGATGGATTACAACAAATTAAAAGAGGAAGTCAGCACACACACGTTTGTCTTAAATATTATGAGATCTGACTTAATTATGGTCAATACTGGTATGAGAGAGAAAACCAACATTTCAGAAATTCACACAGGTCATTCTGGGATGCATATTCTTTGACACGGCCTTTGAAAATTCTCTTGGTAATTTCTCTATTTATCTTATTCTAAGGAATTAAAAAAATGATTTCTGTTTCCAATAGATTCAGACTTTAAATCCATCTCATACTTTTCCTTGATGTTTGAAACATTGTTCAGTGATGCTAACACAGAGGTGTGGCTAAAAAATAATAAATAGATTGCAAACCTAATGACGTTGTCTCCTTAATAGAATCTGTTTTAAAAGAAATTTCTACGGCACTTCTAGGAAACATAATAAATTTGGGGGCTTTGTGTTTTCCTTTGACCTTCTATTTTGGTAGCTCACTGTTCTCATTTTTATTTCAGACCAGCCAAAGCTAAAGCTATAATGCCCCCTGTCCCATTTTTTGTTAGTTGGAACCTTTTTAGCTTCGTATTCCTTTAGCAGAACTTTTCTATTCTATTCCTTTTCTAGCCTTGTTATCTGAACTATGTCAAAATATTTAAGGGTGTTAGTGATTTGAAGTACTTTCTCTCCAAGAGGGCACATTAACCTTTCATAATAGCCTTCAATTCTTACCTCAATTCTTAATTAAACAATGGTATTCACCCCTCAGAGGAGTGAGCGTTGATAGTAAGAGATAGAATAGCAGACTCAGAGGAGGTGTATGGGTACTGAAAGGTTTTTGGGTGCCTATGGAATCTCTTTGGTCATTTCTGAATTTAAATAGACCTTATGCAAAACTTCTTAGATATAATTTTTATCATGTTTGTTTCCTAATCACTAAAACTTCAATCACTATGTGAAAAGTGGATTCACTGGGAAACGATGTAAAAAAGTAGAAATGGTACCCCTATTCTGAGATGCATATTCAGCAACAAAAATTGCCTGATTTGACCCAGCTGAGTTTTAGAGTCTGATAATATATATTTCCATTGTTGTTGAAGAAAGCATTAAAAGCATTATTTCCTGCTATAGTCCTTCCTTCCTCTTCTAGTTATGAGCAGGAGATGCTAGAAACCACTGAACATCATCTGTTTTCAGCTTCTGTCAAGAAAGGAATGTTGTTCAAAGATCATCTGGAATTTGTCTGATTTCGATAATGTAGCACAGAGCAGTTCCAAAAATAAATACTGGCTTATTGTGTCCATCAAGAACAGCTTATTTCATCATTGTTGTTTTTCACTTGTAGCCTTGTGCCTTGTATGGTGGTTTCTGTTTCTCATAACAAGCTAAAAAGAGCCATTCTGTTTCTATGCTCTGGGAATGCAGGAGTACAGAGTCTGTGTTTTCGAGAATAATATTTGGCTCATACAAGGAGACTGTGTTTTGCAAATGTAATGTCTGATACATATATGGGTTATTAGTATCCATGGGAATCGAGGCTGAGAAATCAAATAGAACTGACAGAGTCAAGTAAAGAAGTTTTTATTTATTGATATTATATTGAACCTCTTACTAGAAAACATATTAAGGTAGAATAATTAAAACAGGAGGTCTCATTTGCCATCATGTTTTTCCTTGATGGGGAAAGTCTGCATTGACTTTATGGCTATCAGGAAATGTTAGTTATGTTTTTGTATCCAAGGCTGGACTTTGAGGCAACACTCACTTTATCTGTGCTATCTGTATTCAATCAAATAAAGATTCCTACAGACTATACTCTTAAAGTTTATACTGAAAAACAACACAGAAATTTGCCAAGAGCTTGGTAGCTGTATATGTAATGGTGAATAGATTTTCTCTGCCGTCTATTGAAGTTAAGGGGAGCACTTCAAGGTTATTAGTAACTTTATAATACAGTTCGTATAACATAATTGGCTTTTATATCTTGGTCTTCTTTATTTCCTTTTTAGATACTAGCTCAGTCATGCACGGAAATCTTGGAATTGCAGCCCTCAAGTGTCTGTGTGGGGGGTAAGTGGTTAGAATTTAAAAATACCATGTAAGAAAATGTATTTTTTCCCTAGTTAAAATATATGATTTGAAACTCATGTTGGAAAGAGAATAGCAAAATTAACTTTTTTGGCATCTTTTTCTGTAAGAATTTTTAAATAATTCCTTGAAATATTTCTATTTTAAATTTAAATTTTTAAGATTGGAGTGTTATTTTAAATAATGAACATATTGTGTGACAGGCTTTTAGAATCTTCTGTATATTTAGTTCATGTTTGAGACCTTTCCTATGACAAGTAAAAAAAATGAAATTTTTTCTTTTATCTGATTGTACAAACAGTCATGTATCTGTAAACTATGAGTTTCATGCTTTGATAATCTGGCCAAAGTACAGTATCCACTAGCTCAGGGTGCATAAGGAAGTGACTTATGGCTGGATGGCAGAAAGGAAGCAGGTGACTTCATCACCTAGTGCTAAGAAATGACTCATGTTTTAACACCTTAAAGTCATTCTTACTCAAAGAGAGTATGATTGTCTTTGGCTTGTTCTATTTTTCTAGTCTGACCTGGAATTCATTTTAACCTGACTTTGCTTAGCAAAGGAATAATATTAGGTCTGGTGGGGAGAAAATGTGCTGTATAATTTACCAAAGAGCCTCCCAAATGCAGGACATGGTATTAAGTTCTGCATCTTAAATTTCCTGAGTTAATGATTACTGAGATGTCTAAGAGAAATAGTATATTTGAACATCCCAGTAGGTTTATAATCCCTGATCCACTGAAGGTGAAACTGAGGCAGAGACAGGTTCAGTATTTGCTATTAGTAATTGTTCTATTAGACCTTGGTCTGTCTGACCCTAAATCTCATGTTCTTTTTACCAAGTCATATTTTGTTTTACATGTTTTTATTTTAACTTACAAGTAAAATTCCTTTTATAACACACTTAATGGAGAGTGGCATGGCAGTATTTTTTTCATAGTTACATACTACATATGTATTAGATTATGTTAGATAGGTGTTTGAGAGGATTAATCACTGTTAAAACAGTAATATTCCATCTTGAAGCTAAGCAGCAAATATTTCTTTGCCAATCAAGATATTTGATCAGTTAACTTTTCTTCTGAAATATTATTTTACTCTAACATTTAGTGACTGCTCCTATTATAGACACAGAGTGCAATAAGTTAAATCTGCTTTCTTTAGTGACTGGCTATAGATTGTTTGTAGTCTAAAGTAGGTTACCTCTGACGAGTCACAAATTTGTGTGCAACAGAAAATGAAACTGGGATTGGTAATGCAAAGAAATTGGTAACAAACTCTGTATGGAGTGTCATAGATTAAACATAACCCATGACTATTCTAAGAACCGAAGCACAGAAATAATTAATTTTCTTTACATTCCTATACCTCAGTACCTGAAAGTAGAGAAAAACAAAGAAGATTCTTTTTTGATGATATTTTCCTAAGGATAGAATTTGGGAAAGTTTGTATTATATCTGTCTGGGAATGACTTAATGCCTCAATTCTAATATCTTGCTCACTATTGGAAAACACTGTTTAAAAAATGAAATGCTTTTCTATGTGGCAGTGAATGATATCTTCATTGTATTTTCCTAAAGAGTCTAAGAAAGCAAGTAGAGTTGGAAATAGAGCCCTGTCTTCTTTATTATTAGTTGGCTGAATAGTTTGAAGAAATTCCTTCTGTGCACCTTGATGCTTTCAAGTTATGTGTTTTTTTGCGTGTGAAAAAGTGATTAAAATGTTTATTTCTCCTTTTACTTTTAGAGAAATTTCAAATTGTTTTGAATGGAAGAGGATTCAACTTGGGCAGCCGGCATGACAGTGTTCTCTGTACTTATACAGTAAATGAAACATACACAAAAAGTAGGTCCCCAAAATCTCAATGTTGCTTTAATACCTGCACAGCAAGTCGGTATCAAGCATTTTCCTCTTTTCCCCAAATGAAACAATTTATACTATATTTTTTAACCAAAGAAGAAAGAAATGAAGTCCAGTAATAATATAAATAGTAAAAATAATTATTTAATTATTATTTAATGATGGCAACATTTGTTCGTAACTTAATAAATGCTAGATCCCATCCTGAGTAGCCTTATTATACAGATGATTGACTTGTGGCTGAACAAGTCAAATAACTTGCGTGTGTTGACACAGTTGATAATGGGCAGAGCCGAGAGTTGAACCCAATTGTCCTGACTGCACTCTGTATGGACTACTTCAACCACCTGATTTAATTGCCTCTCTCTCTAGATTTATTTCTTATCACTCTGGCCTAAAAAATCTAACTAACTTGGACTCCTCTACTACTTACTGCCTTGTTTTATTGTCACTTGTTTTTTTAATCTAATTTCCTAATAATTTGTCAGTAAGCTTTTTGAGATAGGGTTTTTGTCTTATAGATATTTTATATCTCCAGTGTCCACCTAGAACAGTGTTTGTTGATAATTATCATATTTATGGAATTAGGTTTTATTTTCTCTAGCTTGGCTTTCAAAAAAAAGCAGACGAGTATAATGTTTTTATCATCATTCTGAGAAAAACTCATTAAATGATCTTGGTGTTCTGAGCATTTTTGGTTTCTAATAGACATTTTTTCCTCATTGATGATTGTAGTGGCTCTTAAAATTTTATACATTAAGTCAGATGCTACAACTCTGAGAACTTTGGTAGAATTATTTTTTGGGAGTTTCATCTACAATTTTGCTATTTATTTGATGGTACTAAACACTCTAATTAGTATAATTTGGCCACACACAGTAACTGTTCAATGTGTGTTTGTTGAATTAAAGTGGTGATGATCTCAGCATGATATATTTTATAGTGAATTCCTCTCTTTCTATTAAGCTCATCATTTTGGTAAAGCAAGACAATAAAATTTGTAACAAACTCTCTTCATAGCAGGTTCCACAATTTAAAAGGACAAAATAATTTTTTTATTTAGTAGTCATCTGTATCTAAACTTATCTAACTTTTTTTGATTATATATTCGAGTTGATTATGATATAAACATATTTTACACTTAGCTTCATAAGATTAAGTTTACTAAAACAATTCCTCAAACAAGTAAGTGGAGTCAGATTGTATTTTCATCATTCTCATTCTAGTATTATCTGCTTGATTTTGGTAATTTTTGTGAACATTTATAGTGTAGACATTTTTCACATATATTATTAAAATTACAAGGGCAATTTAAACATTCAAATTTATAAAATATGTTTTTTATTGTAGACACAACGATTTTATTAAATTCTTGAAATAAATTCATTCTCCTTTGGACATTCTTCTTTTCTCCACCATTATTAAATTCTGCTTTAAAAAAAATATGTAATTTATCTTTAAAAATCTAAGTTATTTGCAAAATTGAGGCAGTAGGTGATAATTTTATAGTATCTACAAATGTATGTGAACTCTCTAAGTAAAAAAAATCATAATTTATAATTTACCAGTATGGGACTCTAATGAAGCATATAATCTCTATTTTTCATTCTCTTTTTCATTCTCCTTATTCTTTAGGTGAATATCATTTTGGTTTTTCATGCTAATATATCTAATGTTCCACACTTGAACTTTGATTACCATATGCTCTTCATATTATTAATGAAACTGCAAGATACATAAAACCCTTTTTTAATTCTATGACATTTTATTTTTTAGGTGTAAAGCCAGTAAGTGTGGAGCTTAATTCTATGCTTTGTCCTGCACCTACCCTGAATAAAGTTGGAGAGTAAGTACTTCATTAAAAACATTTAAAAAACATTTTAGCTAAAAATTATTAGGAAATGATGACAAATTATATTTGGTTGTTTTATTGTATCTTGTACATATTGAACGTGAAATAGTAAGCCCTAGGCAAACCACTCTGGTTAGTACTTAAACTGCATTCTTAGTAGGTTGAAAATAGTGAAGTCTGTTTTATTTTATTTTGTAAATATTTAGTAAATGGTTCTGTACACATTTATCTGGGTGGGTCTGAGAACTATTGTTAGAGCCTTTAAATAATCAGAACCACAGCCATTATTTTGAATTTCAGAGTACTGAATTTATACCTACACTTACACACACACACACACATACACACACACACACACACACACACACACACACACACGAATTCCAAAGTGAGACATTTGACTACTATAGTTTTTAAATATTAAGATTAAAGAGAAAAAAAGAACATGGCTCAATAAGGCACACCTTGGACTAGAAAATATTTGTGCTTTAATTTGTTTCTCAGTCCTGTTAAGGTCTATATTCTCATATTCTTCAGTGTAGTAATAAACCATAATGATAACTGGTTAAAATAAGAGATATTTAGTTTAGAATTCCTTTATTTGAATCACCTACATACAAATAATTTCACTAGTAATTTAATATTTCCACTTGTGATTTTTTTCTACCCTCTCTATTACAAAGGAAATGATTACAAATGTTTCAAATATTCCCTAGCCCAACAATAGTTGATGTAATATGTTTGTGATAATTAAGAGGATACAATTTTTAAGATCACTTTATACTGATCCTGAACCTAGAGCAGAAGAAAGTAAAATATACACGGCCCAAACCCAAAGTCTGGATTAGTGCTCAGAGGGTAAAGATTATATTTTTCTCTATGGCACTCAAGAGAATCATTTTAGTAGTTTCAAGTTGACTTGAGCACTTACTTCTGTTTAAATAATGCTTAAATATTTAAGATTTGGACATCACTTCTGGTCTGTAAGTAAACTGGAGCAGTATCAGCTTTATATTTTAAATTGATTAAAAGGAGCTGAATAACATATAAAAGCAAGACTATCAGAATTTTTTTTTCTTTCTCTAAAAAAGCATTCATTTTCTGTGTCATGTAATAATCTAGTCTTATTGACAACATGCTTGTGGCAACATTAGACTGTGTCTTGAAATTTGAGGCAGATTCATTTTGCCTAGAGTCATCTTAACTCCAATTGCACATTGGGACTCGTGGTTTTCTGAGTAATCATGTCTTATGTTAGCGATGATAAATACATTGACTTGAAGTTTGGACCTATTTTTAGGAATCTGTAATTCCATGTTGATTCTTCTGATTGTTCCCCCTGCAGTCGGCTCCCAGAGCTGTGTTCTCTGTCTTAGTCATTGGTATCGCCATCCTTTTTGTTGCACAGGTCAAAAACCTTTGATTAATGATCTCTCTTACACTCAGGCCATCAACAAACCTCATCAGCTCTAATTTTAAAATATGTTCAGAATCCAGTCCTTCCCAAACACCTCCTCTGATACCATCCCAGACCAAGCTACTTTCATCTCTTGCTTAGCATATTAGCCTATCTGCTGTTCTCTCTGCTTCTGTCCTTGGCAGGAATAGTCCTGTTAATCGGTTTATGCCACTCGTCCACTCAAAGTTCTCTACAGTGAGTTCCCTATTCCACTCACAGTGAGAGTCTAATCACTGCAGTGTTCTACAAGGCTCTACAGGATCAGGACCTTCGCTAAGTCTCAGACTTCATCTTTTTGACCCTTCTGTTATGGTAGCACTGGCCTCTTTGCTGTTCCTTAACCACGTCAGATACTCCCAGGACAGCACTTTTACACTTGCTGTCCCCTCTGCTTAAATGTCTGTTCCCTCATGGCTCACTCTCTCGTTGTCTTCAAGTCTTATTCAAATGTCACCTTCTCAGTAAGCTTCTCCTGATGACCCTATTCAATCATACAGGCTCCCCCTTCTTTTGTTTGGAACTTTCTATTCCCTTTTCATGGTTTATTTTTTCTCCAGAGCATCTGTTTGTTTGTTATCGTGTCTCCTTCCTGCTAGGATAAATTTTGTTTGCCTTGTTTCTTGCCGTATTTCTAGCACCTGACATGATCCCTGACGCATGGTAGATTCACTAAATATTTGTTACCTGAAAGGGTGAATACATTTTTCTCAAATATTTTGATTTGCTTTTGCTAGTTATGTAAAGAGCTGCATTTGGTTGCTGCGGGGCAAAGGCCTATATCAAGTAGAAGAAAAATGATAAGATTCCTATTTTGGAGGAAATGTTATTTAAGGGAAAAGAAAACTATCTTTGTGTTTTAGTAGTATTGACTAGTTCAGGAAGACAGCTTACTTTCTTCTCCATAATAATTGTAAAGTACAATAAGCCTCTTCTATCCCAGACACTGAATTTATTTTCTCTACAGTTTGCTTGTGAGCTTTGTTTACTTTTGAAGAGAATAACATAGAGACTGCTGATAGTCCTAGGTAATTTGCAGATTGGCTAAATACTCAGGAGATGTGAGTTTTAAAAATCATATAAAGCATAATAAATATCAGACATGAGAAGTCATTATTTGTTTGGTTTTTGATGTTAATATTTCACCTACAAGCAATGAAAATGTTTTGTCATTGTTTATCAAGTACCTTATACCACTGAGGCGAAACTTGAGAAGATTTTATTTGTTAATGTTTCAGGTATTTGGGGACACCATTATTTGTTCTATGAAATATGTTGCAAGTAATTTGGAACTTTCCTTTGCCTTGAATTTTCTTCAGATACTTTTGTAGGTGATGAACTCTCTTATGAGATTGGATTAAAATCAACACAACTGAAACAGTTTAGCCTTGTAAGGTGGCTGATGCTTAATATGTTTGCTTAATTAGCTTTTGGCTAAGGATTCAAACCCATTAAGTAGCTAGTTAGTCTATGTTTCAAATAAACACATCTGGCCCAACGATAAATGAAGTTTTTTTCTTGTGTGAGGGTGACAGATGTGGTGATGGTTCCCCCTGTTCTCTCACTTAAATAATTAACAACACGCTGCTGAAGTAACCTTAGACAGACAGCCTCAAAGCCAGATGCATAGTCTCAGAGCTGGATCCATGGGCATGTGCCTCATCTCATTAGCCTACTCTAATAGTTCCTTTCTCTTCTTTATGTTATACTTCCAGGATTACATTTTGTTTCAAGATTATTTCATTAAAAACCCAGGGCTCATAAATT
>NW_006432943.1:5656395-5663968 GCF_000325575.1 Pteropus alecto
TTGTAGCAGAGTAGTTAGGACATAGGTTTGCATTCAGAAATTGATGTCAGGGAGTAAAAAGTTAAAGCCATCTGGGCAAATCTTATGAAGGTATGTCAAGGTTTAACATTTTGGAATAAGTCTTTGAAGTACTTTCTTTGAGAGAATCTCTTTGAAGTTTCTTCATTTGATATAGATTTTTAGACTAAGATGAACAAATTCTTAGTATTTAAATGGAAGTATGTAAAAGTGGTAGTAGTGAGGTTGTTCTTTTTCTATTTCCTTCATTGGATACGATTTAATTTTTAAATGCCTCATGATTAAACAAATTGTCTTACCAAGAAAAATCTGTAGATTGTTTGGGAGTTTATTTCTGCCAGTGGTTCCTTTGTACTAAAATGTCTTAAGTTTAAATAGAAAGGCTTCTGTGAAGTTCTTTGAATCTTCCCTATTCCATGGCAATAGCCTTGTGGTGTAATGTGCAGGTGTCACCAGTATTTGCAGTATGGGCTTATTTTCTGACCCTTGTTTAGTGAGACATCAACAATAGCACAGCTGCTCTGCAATAGTTGAGATCTCAAACCTGCAATTTGGCAAGAAGAACAGAGCAAATTGGGTAAATATACATAAACACATTGTGAAGAAAGAAAAACAGAACAGAATGAACCAGAGCCTTATCCTACAGCTTGTTTGATAGAGATGATTTAAGGAGGCATATGGTATAGTTAAATGTGCTTTCAAAAATGTTGGCCAGAATCTTCTGGCAAATATGAAATAAATATCTAAATTAGTTGAAACCGATAGTATTAGTTCTCTGAAGAGGCAGTGTGGAAAGACATTTGACAGTGTTTTGAGTAAGAAGTAGTGGGACATCAGTGAGTGTGAAAAATTTCAAGCATCTGATTCTGAAGGATCATTGAGATGATTGGTGTGTCAGAATTGGAGTTAGAGCCTGACTTGTTCGTAGAATCTTTTTATTTTCCTCAACATTATAATTTTTCAATATAATCCAATTTTTTCTGGATTAAAATTGATTAATTTTATTCCTCTTTCATGGTTGGACAGATTCCACCTTTAGCCTGGCTTCTCACATGAACCCTTTTTTTCAATGTACCTATGTATATATGTGTATGTTTATCTATACAATTCCTAATTTCATAATCTTATTAGCAGGTGATACAACCACAACTTTATTCTTTCTTCTGTTTCCTATAAGGAGACTTTATTTATTTATTTTTATCACGAATACCAGGACATTAGTTATATCTTTATTTTGAATACAAACATCAGAATCTCAGTGAGAAGGGTAAAGGCTGAGAACCCTCTCTGTTTCTCTATTTTTCTAATTGTATCCCCCCTCGCCCATGATGGAACATTTTCTTTCACATAGTGTATTGCTTTCTGATTATACTGGTAAATATGATAAGTTCACCTAATTTGCATTGCGTTTCTATTCTAAATATTATATTCATTTCTGGAAATTGTGTTTTAAGAGGAACAACAATTAATTTGAGCACATCTAGTTGTGGCCAATAAGTTGTTGCCAAGTACAGAAATAGAATGCAATTTAAAATTCTGAATGAGATATAATTTGAGTGTGACACATCAGCTCTCTTTAAACAATGAGTCTGTCATGTGAAAGGTAGATTTGACTTATTCTTTATTGCTACAAGGAAAGGAGAAAGAGTAGAAGGTAAATGGAGGCACATTTAAGCTCAGTATTAGGAAAATCTTTCTGACAATTAGAATTATTTAGAGAGTATTTTGGCAACTAAAAGTGTTAAAGAGAGACAGCTATATAATGAGGTAGAGGATATCTTTAAAATATATTCAGATCTTCTATATATCTGTTTCTAAATTTTATATTGTCAAAGTTTTTACTATCATCAAGACATTTGACATTTTTGGATGAAAGGCACTAAAACTTGAGTGATTATTTCCAAGTGTCTTTTTCTGTATTTTATTAAAATACACAAATCAGCTAAAAAGAAGTTTTTTTTTAGTGTAATACTGAAAACATTAACAATAAAAGTTTAGGAATGCTGTTCAGTACATCTCTGAATACAGCTTTTTTCCTTCTGAAAGATAGCAATCTTCCTGACTGCAGTGTTTGTTTTACTTATACACATATATTGAAATATCTCAAAAAGAAATTATTTTATTCAAGAATTCTTTAACCACTTTGAAGAAAATATCCTTAAACAAAACATTAATTTATACGTACTCATAACTAAAAGTGGAATCTTTAAACTATTCACTAATATGAAACCTTATTTTTCAACTTGTAATCTTTATTATGCATAAAGCTAACTTTAAAAAACCTCTAAAGAGTATTAAATAGTGGCACTAAGGTATTTTGATTTCAAAATACCTTAGGTCACCGTAATTTTCATAACTATTTGAGCAGTTGCCAGTTTAATTTTCAGTGTGTGCAAATTGGAGGTAAATTATTTATTACTTCCAGTGAATGTTCTTTTAAAATTTAATTTAATTTTTTAAATCTTTTTTAATGGATCATAAAATGATGGTCTTTTTTTAAAGTTCATTGGAGTAATGTTGGTTAATACAATTATGTAATTTTCAAGTGTACATTATAATTATTCTATTGTGTGATTACCACCCAGAGTCCAGTTTCCTTCAGCTACCATATATTTGATCCTCTTCACCCATTTCCCCTATATTTGACCCCCTTTACCCTGTCTACTTCTTTTCTCCTACCCTCTGGTAACCACTAGTCCGTTGTCCATGTCCTTGAGTCTCTGTTTGTCCTGTTTGTTTGTTGCTTATGTTTATATCCTACATATAAATGATACCATGTGATTTTCAACTTTTTCTTATTTCTGGCTTATTTTGCTTAGCATTATTATCTCGAGAGCCATCCAGGTTGTCGCAAATGGCACTATTTCATCTCTTCTAATGGCTAAGTAATATTCTATTGTATATATGTACCTCAGCTTCTTTAGCCAATCATCTGTTGTAGGACGCTTTGGTTGCTTCCATGTCCTGGCCTCTGTGAATAGTGCTGCTATGAACATTGGTGTGCAAAAATCTTTTCAGATATGGATTTTCAAGTCTTTGGGAATAAATACCCAGTAGAGGGATTGCTGGATTATATGGTAGATCAATTCTTAGATTTTTCAGGAACCTCCATACTATTTTCCATAGTGGCTGTACCCATTTGCAGTCCCACTAGTAGTGTATGAGGGTTCTTTTTTCCCACATCCTCTCCAACATTTGTTATTTGTTGTCCTATTGATTATAGCTATTCTAACAGGTGCGAGATGGTATCTCATTGTGGTTTTGATTTGCATTTCCTAATATCTAGCGATGTTGAACATTTTTTCATATATTTGTTGGCCATTTGTATGTCCTCTAGGGAAAAGTGTTTGTTCAGATCCTCTGCCCGTTTTTTGATCGGATCATTTGTTTTTTTTGTTGTCATTGTTATTGAGTTGTATGAGTTCTTTTTATATTTTGGATATTACGCTCTTATTGGAGGTGTTGCTTGCAAATATATTTTCCCGTTTGGATGGTTGTCTCTTTACCTTATTGATGGTTTCTTTTGCTGAGCAGAAGCTTTTTAGTTTGATATAGTCTCATTCATTTATTTTTGCTTTTCCTTCCCTTGTCTTTGAGGTCAAATTCATAAAATCGTCTTTAAGTCCAAGGTTTTTGAGTTTAGTTCCTATATTTTCTTCTATGCATTTTATTGATTCCGGTCTTATATTCAGGTCCTTAATTCATTTTGATTTAATTTTAGTGTGTGGTGATAAACAACAGTCTACTTTCATTCTTTTGCAGGTGGCTTTCCAGTTTCCCCAGCACCATTTATTGAAAGGGCTTTTCTTTCTCCGCTCTGTGTTTTTGTCTTTTTTGTTGAAAATTATTTGCCCATATAAATATGGGTTTACTTCTGGACTCTTGATTCTGTTCCACTGGTCTGTGTGTCTGTTTGCTGCCAATACCATGCCGTTCTGATTACTGTCATTTTGTAGTATAATTTGAAGTCGAGCAGAGTGATGCGTCCAGTCATTCTTTTTTCTCAGAATATCTTTGGCAGTTTGGAGTCTTTTGTGCTTCCACACAAATCTGATAATTTTTTGTTCTATTTCTTTAGAAAATGCCAATGGGATTTTGATGGAGATTGCATCAAATCTTTATAATGCTTTAGGTAGTATGGTCAAAATGATGGTCTTTTAATAGATATGCATAAAGTCAGCAGCAAGTGAATAATTTGCAAATAGTTTACTGTGGATTGAAATGCCAATCATATTTCATGGTGTATGAAATTTCTCAGATCAGAGCGCGTCTGACATATGGCACTAAGCTGTTCTCCTCTTTTGGAATTATCATACATTTTTAAACATTAAATAAAAACAATATGAGTATTAGGACTTATTGAATTTTATTTACTTAATTATATATCCTAATAGTATTTAATAATTTCTCAAATGAAATGAATTTAGTTTTGTCACTATTAGTTGAGTACCAATTGATATTAAAATGAACTTCAAACAATTTCTTTGTTATGTATGTTGTTTAAGTTTCTTCTGTCTGCTTTATAAAAAATATTCCAAGGGTGGAGCAAAGAGTAGATTAAGATATTTGTAAGCCATTCTAAACAATGTAGAGCCTATTAGTAGAAAAGGAACTTGAGTTTTAGTTCTCAGCCATACCTTCCCTGACTACCCTATGTTATCTCTATGGTAGGCCAGCTTTGTCTCAGAAGGTCCTCTTTGTGTTTCATGACTTATATTCTCACCTCCCTGGCTTCTCAGATGTCACCTCATACTCCTCTTCTTCCAGTCCCTTAACTCTTAATTTTCACCATTGTCGGATTTATGACCTATAAACACACCTTCTCTAAGGCTCTCTTTTCTTGCTAATAAGCTCTAAATCTCTAGACAAGATCTTTTCCTTAGCTCTAAACTCACTACTCAAATGTCCACTAGCTCCACTCTCTAATTGTCTGCTAACTCATTTGGATTTCCCATAGACACCTTGAGCTTGAAGTTCCCAAATTAAACTCATGTATTTCTGTTCAAACCTGCTCCTTTTTTTGTTTCCTATGCAAGATTACCCACCCACCTGTGCAAGACAGAACCTTTGAAGTCATCTTTAACTATTCCTTCTTCCTCACCTCCTACATCCAATAAATGTCTCTCAGTTTTCATTTTCACACTGCCTTTCATGCTACTATTTTAGACTTGCCACAAATTCTAATTTGGCTCTTATTTGAAATACACTGAGACATACTTAACTGGTCTTTCTACTGTAGAAATTTAGTCTTCTAGCCCATGCTCTACACTGCAACAAGAGTGATATTTGTAAAACATAATTCTGTCTATATTTCTACCTAACTTGAAAACTCTTAAGACTGATTCCAAATGTCTACAGATAGCATCCTGGGTTCTTCATGATCCTTATCCTTTTGTAGCCTGAGGTCAATATATTCTCCCTCTTATACTCTGTGTTGCTGCTAGATTAAGTGGCTTTTGGTTCCTTGACTGTTCTGTGCCTTTCTTGCCTTCCAGCTGGTCAAATAGTGATTTATCTTCTTAGATCCCCTTCTAATATCTTGTCCTAACCAACTTCTGATCATTCTTTAGAATTCATCTTAGAGGTGACTTCTTGCAGGAAACCTTTGTTGTTGTCCCCATGGCAAGGCTGCTCAGTTGTGTCTCTCACATGATTCTCTAGTACCCCTGCATGTATATTTATTTTAGTCAATATCGCACACTATTGTAATTGTTTGTTTATGTGGCTTCCTTTCAATTACATCGTAATGCTGTATTTTATTTGTTACTGCAGCCCTATTATCAAGCATAGCCTTGCTTCACCTATTGAGGGCAATTTATAAATATTTGTTTAATTAACTAGTAATAGAATGATTGAGTGACTGACTAAATGAACTTATTGGCAAACATTCATAAACCAATTTGGAGCACAGTTTTAGGTTTTAGGTTTAAGTGCTCAGCTCAACAGAGCTATAATGTTGGGTTTAATTAAGACAATGTTTTGTAATAGGAAGGAAATAGTATTGAAAATTTTCTTTAAATAAACCTGTATGACATTATATACTAGGCATTTTTTGAACAGTTTAGCTCTCTATATTTTTATATGGCAGTAAGTAGAATAAAATTCTTTAAAGAAGAAGTGTTGGGTAATTATTTCATTGCTGCTGTACATTCTTCTGTATTATTTGTTGTTTTTTTTAACTTGGATCGAAAAAGTTTAGATAAAAATGCCTTGATATTCTGTTAGACAAATAGTTAGGTGTCACAGTAGTTTATATAGAGTACCTGCTGTATTCCAGGCACTGTGTTGGATATTTTATATACATTCTTTTATCAGTCTCTCCTCCCCCAAATAACTGAAATAGGTATAATTGTTCTCATTTTACAGATGGAGGAATGCAAGATTTGGAGTGTAGTGACTAGAGTAAAAACCAGAACTCCGTATGTCCCCCAACATGTGGGCCGAACCTATCTCTTATTTCAATTTTATTTGATTTGTAGGACAAATATAGATGAAATCTCCCCTCACCTCTCACTTATATGTGGAATTAAGTAAAAATCGTATAGCTTTAATACATTTTTGTCCATAATAAAGTATAACTGAGAATATGGGTTCTATGTCTTAACCATATAGAAGTAGAAGTTATTTAACAATAGGAATGCGAAATCTATAGATACTAACAGATGTGACATAAAATATGGCAGAAAACGTTAAATATATATGTCAGAGTCTTAAGGCAAAGAAAGGTCAAGGTATTGAATTTGGGTTAGAGGGTACAGTGGCTTTATCAATCTGTGTGCCAACAAGGCAGCAGCATAGGTTTGGACAAAGGTATCAGGTTGTAACAGTGCTAATATTGTACCAATAATTTAAAAAGATGTTTTTCTAAAGAAACAACAAAATTTAAAAGCAGAAGTAACTTTTAGCATGTGTTTTTCGTGTTTGCAATCTCCCCAAAATTTTTCATAGCAAATAATATGTATTTACAAATAAATATCATATCTTAGCATATGGTAAATGGCATTATAGCTAACCATAAGAATTATGTGAATAGAATGAAAAACTGGAGAAGTGATGCTAAGCCCTTGCAGTAGGAGGAATTTAAGATCCTAAAATGTTTATTGAGGATTAAGATCGTATGTGGTAGAAGTGAAAGCACTTGGACTCCAGAGTCAGAGAAGTCTATTATTTAGTCACTTGTTAGCTTTTTAAGTTTCAACTTTCTTATTTGGAAGATGGAGATAATGCTATTGCCTACCTCAGTGGGTTGTTGTGAGAATTAAATGAGAAAATGAGTATAATCTGTCTGGCTTACAGTAAAGAATCGATAAAACCGTCATTATTAGTACTGTTGTTGCCGATAATGTTTTGATCGTGCTATGACTACTCTCAGGAAGGTGAGGATTATATTGTTTTAATTGAGTCTATATGTCAGAGGCATCATAAGGTGGCTTTCCAGATCTGTAGAGACTTAACTTAGTTTTATTTGACATCAGCCACATTATATTAGACAGAGATTTGTGGGATTATGTGCAGTTATTTTGGTTGCCTACCAGATTTCATCAGCATGCATTTC
>NW_006432943.1:5663988-5672395 GCF_000325575.1 Pteropus alecto
ATAAATTAATAATCTGTTCTGCTAATCTCTTGAAAATTGATTCAATAAGATAACCTGCAACAATCATACAGTATTATGAATCAAATAATCTTCCTCCAAACTGAAATCATGCTTACCATGTCAGTATGCTTTCTGGTGCATGCTTTAAAATAGAGGAATTAGAAACTAGAAAATATTTTTTTTTGGATTCAGCTATGCTTAGTCTTTAACAAAACAAAACAAAACAAAACAGGGCACTCAGTTTTGCAGAATAAGCAATTAGTTTTAAGTTTTCTTTTTTAAGTAAGCCATTTGGCATTTTGTGTTGGAATAGTTCAGAAGTTCAGTTAAGTTGACATAAACACTCCAAGTTCTCATTCTTCTCTGGGTTTAGCAAAGCTTTTTTTTTTTTTTAAACAAAGTGTGTTGAGGAGGTTATTTTACAAGAAATATTTTTAATAGGAGTATTCCTGAATTTTGAAGAAAAGTTTAGCTAGAAGTTTGCTAGTAGTATCTTTCCTGGCGGCTCTATTCCTATACAAATAAACTGAATATCACTGAGAAAAGAAGCACATTAAGGACTTTCATCGTTTGTAGTATGAATGGAAAGAGTTCGAAATTTGTTAGAATCCTCATCTTACCACTTTGGACAAGGTAATGAACATTTCTGGGCCTTCTGTACCCCATCTGTAAAACTGTGAAAATACTACTTACTTTAAGGGTTATTGCAAGGATTAAGTGAGATAATGTTTGTAAAATGCCTAAGGTAGCATCTGGCACATAGCAGAGACTAATATTTCTCATCTTCTCTCTCTGGCATCATTATTGAAAAATTTACCAGTGGCTTGAGATTGTTTCTGTTTAATCCTAACTCTCCATAACTAAAAGTATTTGGCACTCATTTCAAGGCATAGAGAAGAAAGCTAACTATAACAAAATTTTACTAATTCAGAGTAATTAAGGCAAAGTTTCTGGCTATTAATTTTTTAAATTTAGAATATTTTATGGGAATTGGAGCATAGTGTTATACAGAAGCCAGCTTAACAAAATATTACCCACTACTTTTGCTTTAATGAAAGGATAGCTTGTATTTGATGGCAAAACGATTATTATATGGTAATATTATTAGTCAGCTCTTTTAGAAATGAGCTGTTTCCTTAATACTTTAAAACCTCCTTGTCATTTTTTCCTTTGATATTTTGTTAGAGCTATTTAAAAAAAGTTACTAACTCCTGGCTGACTGATCCCAAATAATGAATTACTACACTCTAAATTAATGAAATTTTAATTATTATGAATTATTTTATAATTTGAAATCATATTTTCAAAACGAGAGCTGTTTTTTATCTATGATATTTCTTAGCCATGGAAACAATTATTCTCTCTTATTTCTACCTTTGTCAAGATATTTTAATATCCTAGGACCATCTACAACAAATGCCTACACATAAGTAGCATTCGTTTTTTTTTTTTCTTTCAGTTTATCTCTCTTTTATTATTATTTCTCTATACTTTATCCCAAAATGGTTTATTATTTCCATTTTTTTATTCTTAAACAATTAGGATGATAATAATGTCTAGAGATAGAAAAAATAAGCTAATTGGGACTTTTTCCTACTTTTTAGGTTTTTGTGAATCTGAAATAATCTCAACATTTCTCTGGATTAAGGAATTTCTTTCCTTTTTCCTAATTTATTTAAACTACGAAGTCCCCCCTTTTCCACTGGGGATAAGACCCCCAGTTCCAAGACCCCCAGTGCATGCCTGAAAACGTGGATAGTACCAAACATACATACTATGGTTTTTTTCCTGTGTATACATACCTTTCACTTAAAGGGAGCATTTACAACTTCTCTTTAGGATATCTGAATTGCTAGCATCATTACTCTTGCAACTTGGGTCATTATTAAGGAAAATAAGGGTTACTTGATCACAAGCACTGAGATACCTTGACAGTTAAACTGCTAACAGAGAAGGTTACTAAGTGACTATTGGGCAAGGAGCATATACGGCCTGGATACATTGGACAAAGGGATAATTCAAGTCCAGGGCAGGGCAGAGCAGGATGGTGAGAGATTCATCATGCTACTCGAAACAGCATACAATTTTAAATCTATTAATTTTTATTTCTGAAATTTTGATTTAATATTTTTGGATATTATCTACAGTTGACCACTGATAATTAAAACCGTGATAGGGAAATTACAGATAAGGGGGGGACTACTGTAAAAAATAACAGGAATTTCTTAATGTTTCTACATATATTAATGCTTCTTTTAGGAATAATTAGATCACTTAAGGAATTTGTTTTTGGCTATTCCAATAAGGACTGGAACTAAGAAAAAAAAGCTGAGGTAACTGGTCAATAACTTTGACTTTTTAAGTAGACTTTCTGGCTGGTTTTGAATTATGTAAGAACATAAAATCTCCCACAGTACTCCTGCTTTTCATTTATTTTGAATTGTTTCTTCATTTTCTTTCAGAACTCTTGATGTTTCAGTGAGCTTTAATGGAGGAAAATCTGTCATCTCAAGTTCATTACTAGTCACAGCCACAGAATGTGTAAGTAAAAAGTTTGCATAAAGTTACTTTTAAAAAGTAATTCTATCCAGAAATAATTTATGGATCCTCAGTGTTCGTACATACTAAGGAGTTACAATCAAAAACACTGGAGACCATTATAAGGAAAAATTTGTATAGAATTTATTTTAGGTTGTTTTGATTTTTCCTGTAGCTGCCTTTAAAAAGGGTTTGAAGATAGTGTACATTTTATTTTGATATTTGTAAAATTCAAAAGTCATATTTAAAATCAAAATCAGGTAGGAGAATGATTTCCAAATGAAGCTTCTTTTTCTTAAAACATTAAATGTATAAATGGAATAATATTTGTCTGTTATGAAGTTTGCACTATAGTATCTAAGACATCTGGTTTTTGAAATTATTAGTGTATATTAAGGAATGAGCTTATTATTTTGTCCATTTTAATGTTGGTTCTTTATCATATGAGTAAGGAATTTGATTTTGGTAGCTTGATAATATCTCATTTGAGACTTAGTTTAAAACTATATTTTAGTTGAGTTGATTGATTTATTTTACCTAAGATTCAATAGCTTGAAATTAAACTCTATTGATAAGTTTTTTCCTTATAGATAATTTTTAAGGTTTATGGAAAGTTTTGATATTGTTGACCGTGAAAAAAGAAAGTACTGAAAGGGACCGATCACATTGTTTCTATGAGTAAATGTTTTTGTAAAAAAAAAATATCAATCAAAGCAAAAAAAAAAAAAAAATCCCGCCTTTAAAAGACCAAAACCCCAAACCTAAGAATTTTCTAACATCTTATGGTTTCATAATTTTATATTTTGATCCTTTAATTTGAGAAACATCCTTTCTCCAAAAAACAAAACAACTCAATATTATCTGTAAAGAGATAGTTGTGTTTCTCATTGCAAGACCATATTGCAAAGAAAACAACAACCGTTTAGACCCTTGGGTCACTATGGAATCCCGTGGATAGCTCTTTATCAATACCTATTTCTATTTTGAAAATAGCTAGTGTTTTTTTTTTATCCCTTATTATCCATCTGTAATTTATGTTGCAATTTGTAGGTCTTGTGGATTTTGGAATTTGTACATTTCCTGGTCCCTCAGGATGTGGTTGAGATTACAAACATTTGTGGTATATAGTTTGTCAGTGTTTAGCTCACTGAAATGTCATACTTTCTCCATCCTCCTTCCTATTCCGTACCTCCAACCATCTTTTTCACCTCTCTTTCATGCAAAAAGGAAAACAGAGCTTGTCTGTATCCTGTAACTATGCATGATTGCAGCGTGCAAGAGAGCTGAGGTTAAATGACTCATCTAGAATTTACATGTTGTTATCTTTAAGGAAGTCTTCCTAGGTCTTGCTTGTTCTCAGGAAAGCATGTCACTCGAAGTGGTTTAAGAGTAAGGTGATTTCAGAAAAAGAGACATTGGTTGTATCAGAGATGGAGAGAGAGTGAAGGGGCAAGTTGTAATATTTAATAAGGGATTAAAATAATTTTCATTGAAAAGAGATTTAAGCAAAGACTTAAGGAAGGTGAGGAAGTGAGCACTTAAGACCACCCAAGGGAAGAGCATTTCATGCAGAAGGAGCAGCAACAACAAAGCCTAAGTCAGAACTATATCTGACAAGTTTAAAGCAGAGCAACGTGGCCAGTAAGCTGGAGTGGATGTAGCTGCAGGGAGTAGAAGTCTTGAGATGAATAGGAGAGGGTGGAAGGAGCGGGGTAGATCATGCAGGGTTTTGTAAATCATTGTAAGCACTTGATTTTTTCTTCTGAGTGAGACAGGAAGCGTTGGGAGATGACATGGTATGACAATATTTTGAAAGGATCATTCTAGCTGTTGTGTAAAACTAGACTTTGCAGGTAGGATCCAAAGTTGAGACACAGAGACCAATTCTGCGGCTATTTCAGTAATCTAGAAGAGGGAAGGTGGCTCCACTAGGGAGATGGCAGTGGAGATGGTGAGAAGTTGATGGGTAAGAATGCATTTTAAAGGCGGAAGCATGAGATGCCTACGCAGATTACCTGTGGGTGTGAGAAAGACACTAAGGATAGTTCCAACCTTTTTAACCTGAGCAACTAGGATGAGTTGTCTTCAAGTAGAGCAATTTTGGGAAGAAAATGGAATTCTATTTTGAAATTACTGAGTGAAAGAAAATAGAAAAGGAGAGTGAGCGATATTGTGAAAAATAACTGCACATTGTATTTAAGCGATAACCAGTCTTTCAGGCATATTCAGATATGATAATTAGGTAAGATGATGTTTTGTGCTTTCAGAGGCATCTGAAAGCCAGACAAAATAATACTATTATTTTAGCAATTGATTAATCCTTGTGTAAATCCCACAAGTAAAGAAGTCTCTTTATGTACTCCAAGAGCAGTTCTGTTAAGGCACTTATGTCACTGAGTTGTCATTTCCTGTTTACTTCTTGGCCTTTTTCAGCTGTCTTGAAACAGTGACAGCAGGGCTTGTGCTTTGCCTGATCTTTACACAGAGTTCATGCTCCAAAATTATTTGTTAAATAAATGAATGAAAATAGGGAATCACAAGTTTAGATTTAAGAGATTTAAGATTTGAGCCTGAGGAGGGTTTGTACTTAGGTAGTTATTTCTCTTCATCTATCGAAGATCTCCCAAAATGTCTCTGCTTAAAAAAACACGGTTAAAGATATCTCTTTTTCCTCCTTTGAAACCAGTTACTGCTGTTCTGACTCATTTGGAATAATAATAACAAGAACGTGTTTTCTGAGCACGTATTAAGTGCAAGACACTGAGCTAAGCACTGTCCATGTGTTAAGCACGTTTTGACTTTATGTAATACTCAAAACTCAATAGAAGGCTATTGCTTTATCTTAATTTTATAGATGAGAAAACTGAGGAACAGAGAGCTATCTTCAATTGTTAGAGCTCATTTATGCAAAAGTGCTAGAAGTTACTTCTTCTGTTAGGTGGACCCAACCCTCGGCAGAGGTGCGTGGCTTGCTGAGCAAAACATGCCCTCACTGCCCCCAAGAGAGTGGGAAACTTAGAACCTGAGGCTCTGGAGTTTAAGTTACTTGCTCAGTGTCACAGATGAGTAAATGCTAGAATTGAGAATCAAACTCAAGTTCATCTTTCCTGTAGCCTGAACATTTCCACAACTTGCCATTTGTAGCCAGGTCCTAAACTGATTTTTACAAAACAGGGATTGTTTGTTTTGTTTTGTTGTTTTTTTTTTTCCTGTAAAAGATAAAATAGTGATTATTTCAGGCTTTGGGGGCAGTACAGTTTGTCATAACTACTCAACTGTGCCATGTAATGCAAAAGCAGCTATAGTCATTCTGTAAACAAATGGGCATGGCTATATTCAACATAACGCTGCACACTGAAATTTGAATTTCGTGTAACATATTCTTCTTTGGATTTTTTTCAGCTGTGTAGCAATGTAAAAAATTTTTCTTAGCTTATCAGGAATCTTATGAGATAGATGAGTTGATTTGGCCCTTGGGCCATAGTTTGCTAATTCCTCGTATGGAATATTCCAAAATAATCCAGTAAATAAAATTGTATCCTATTTCATGGTTATTTTTTGTTTTCCTAACACTAAATCCATCAAAACAAAAGTATGGAGACCTATTTTTCCTTTTCTGTGTCTCTTTTATTTTAATGTGTTTGCCGTGATTATTTTCTAAATAGATTACAACATGTTACTCATACAGTTTTGAAATTTTTGAGTGCTTCCTCTTTTCCATAGTTATTTTGCAAGTACAGTAATGACTCTGCATAGTTTTTTATACTTCAATGATTCTCTTATTGGAATTTCAGTTCTATTTGGCAAAGTAAAATTTTTTATTATACATTATAACTTGCTTTTAATTAAGAAAAGGAAATTAGATGCAGACGAAGTTAAAAAACTTAATGTGTCCAAGATGAGTAGACAATGTATTTCTTCTACTCTAATGTCAAGCTCCGGGTTCTGGTATGTCTCCAGTTAACCCTTAAAAGAGTTTTGGCTTCATGGTCTTGACCAACATCTGGGTACTAAGTCTCTGACTAGACTCCTCGGTTAACTTTCACACCCTTGCCTTCTTAGACATCTGAAAATGCTACTTGTTCAGATTTATAGTTAGGAAGAATTGGTCCAACAAATGGCCAATTGAAGAATCATCCAGCAAATGGACATTAGTCCAACAAATGGCCAAACCTTCTGTAAGGAAGAGAATTACTGCTTTTCAGAAATTTGTGTTTCATATCTTTTCTTCAGCTTCTTCAGGTGCTACCAAGTCCCCTCAAACTCTATGCTCCAGCCGAATTTGTCTTTTTCTTATTCTTGCAAGAAGCCATAATTCTGCCCCTACTCCCTCTCCAGGCTTTCTTATAGTTCCTCAAGGAGATCCTCTTAGAATCCTAGACCAGGTTAGTTCCCACTTGGACATGTTTCTTTTGTAGTTGCCTTCTGTACTCCTCACATTTGTACTTATTTGTTCAAGGCTTGTCTCTCCAGCTAACCTGTGAGCTTCATGTAGACTAGTCCAATATGATAAGTTTGGTACCTATATAACTGCCTAGCATTCAAAGAGAAGCATGCGAATCTCAAGTGAGAAATATTTAGTTTTTGCCTACGAGACAGATCTATGTGTAATCACATCTAGTTTCATCTGACTCTTACATCTGCTGTTTGCAGCATGGTGTCTGCTCACAGGACTGAAGTCTATGTGTTTGACATTTCCTTAATTTGTTTATAAAGTTATGTGAACAATGAAAGTATTTCCCTTTCATGACTGAAATCTTTTATACTCTGATAATGGCTCTGGCAAAGCAAAACAAAGGAACTGGGAAAGTCTGAATTTGTATACAGTTAACTGAGCTAATGTCTGGGACCAGGCATCCAGGGCTGGGTCTTACACATTTATGGCAAGTTCAGGTTGCATGAAATTGTTTGCTTCTTCTGTTTTCCATCATGCTTAGCTTAAATATGTTAACAAATAGATCTATAGGTCTTTACAAAGTACATATTTTTGTTTTAATTTTACTGTAGATCTTTGGCAGCAATTGAGATGATAACATTGTCGTACTAAATGTATGTTAGCATCTAAACATGCATAGTGTTTTGTCAATGTTTCTAGTAAGAGCTTTTATTGAGGGAAAATCAAGAATTTTAACTGCCTATCATGACTAGCTCATCTAATTTATATCTTATCAGTATGATTTTTCAAACTTCCTGCTCATGACACATTCATAAAAAGAAAAAAACTAACCACTAAACTTTTATCAGATTCATACCTTTTAGTTGCATGTCCTTATTTCTGAACACAGGGTTTGAATTCTACAAAGGAAATCAGATGTTCATAGAACCCTTTTGAAAGTCGTACACCACAGTCAAATGGGAAGTGACTTCCATGAATGCTGTGGCTAAATCCTCAAGTAGGAGAGGCCTGGTGGAGAATGATGTACTCATTCCATACATGGGCAGTCACATATTGGTGGTATCTTGTATAAGACCTTATATTTGAAAGTGAGATCATAAATTTATACATGTGACATTTCTTTCATAACATATCAAAGTTTTCTATATATTTCTTTGACATTCTTTTCCTGTTATATTCTTATTTGCCTAGATTTTAGAGCTGAGAATAATCAAACCTGTGGAGAGTTGTATGATTTTTAATGAATGTTTAGACTACTGTGTAAAAAGATGTACTTTTTAGTATTTTCCTAAGTAGCCTGATGTATGCTTTGAATTGTTTGGTTTTAAGAGAATTTAAATATTTGCCTGGAAAATTTCTATATATAGGGTATTGTATTTCTCTCTCTCTCTCTCTCTCTCTCTCTCTCTCTCTCTCTCTCTCTCTCTCTCTCTCACACACACACACACACACCCACACCCCTATATATCTTCA
>NW_006432943.1:5672575-5716095 GCF_000325575.1 Pteropus alecto
GTTTAGGATACCTAAGTAATCAAATATAGAGCTTCCATTTTCATTCTACCAAACTCTACATAAAGAAATTGCTAGATTAGTATGTCTTTTTTATTTCTTATATTTTAAAATAATTATGGTAAATAGAACAGACTATCATCTTTGAATACCTTAAAATGGTTTACTAGTAAATGGTAGAGTTCTATAATGATACCATGTGTGTGAAGTTCTTATAGTTATTTTTCTTGTCTTCTAAAAGATAAATTAAATGAAGTGATCAAGGATTCTAAGTGATACTTTGGTGGTGTCTGTTTCAGTTAATTTGAAACCTAGCATGAGCTACGTAAATAGCTTATATGCTTATTCTCTCTTCCATTCAGATACAAAATTAGAAATCAAAAGATACTTTAATTGTTCATGTATACTTAATTCTTAATCTTTTTCTGAAAATTTCTGAAGTTAATGAATGTTATATGGTTTTTCCTGCTCTGAAAATTATTTCAAAAGTTATTTTTTAGTAGATTTATTAAAACTAAAAGTCTGCTAATAATAAATGTCTTTGAAAATTGATTTGTTTTGGGATAGTTTCCAAGCCACTATCTGGTAATCTCTTTTTCTTTGTTTTTCATTGTAATACTAACAGATGACACAGGAAATGACATGTGTTTCAAGATTTTTCAGATTAGCTAAATCAAGTATATTTTGCTAACACTTTGCTAATCCTTTTGAAAACTACCTTCTCTTCTCTTTTTAGTTATTTACAAATAACTGTTTCATAAAGATTATTATCTCTTTTTGTACATGTCATTATGTATTACACTTCAAATTCCATTATAAAGTGTTCTAATTAAATGCTACTACCATTGTAGCTTAAATATCTGAAAGTTTTTTTAGCTTTGAACAATCTTTACATTTTCCAAAATAAACTCTAGGGAATCCTAGTTCTGCAAGATATTGAAAATGTTATAAGCAAAAAAAATGGTTCTGTGATGATATAAGTTGGACTTCTTTGCTCCAAAACCATTCAGAGCTTTATAAATATGTTAGTGTGCAGAGTGATTTTCTAAGAGAGATATAACAGTCATGGCTTTTTTTGCAGTTTCATGATTTGGGAGCAACTGGCTTTCTAATTTTGTGGATTAGTCTAGAGGTCTGATTTTAAGCAAGTTGTTTTATTTCTTGGGGCCTCCATTTTCTAATACTTTTAATACAATGAAATTCTAAAAGGGTACTAGTAGGTTGTCTGCCTCCGCCTCCCAATCTCTCTTTCTCTCAGCTCTTGGGGTAAATGTGGCCTTGACATCTGGGCTTACACTTATTTGTTTTGAATGACAGGAAATATTATCTTTGAGAAGCTGCCTTATAAAGTCCCACATTTTTACCTAGGGTATTGATTTATTATTTTTCTTTCCTGAATTCTTTCTTTTAAAAACAAAACATTATTAGTGGGGATCCCACTGAGTGAGTTAGGAAGAGATACCTTGTTCCCTTGGAAACTTTATCTCTACACTGAAAACTCAGTAAACATTCTTTTTTGTGTTGTGGCTTTTACAGTATCATTTCTTTAGAGTTCATTCTCTTAGTAAATAGCCAAGCATGGAATATATGTTGGTGAGTAGGTTGGACCTAGCCTCTGACTTCCTAGAGCTCATATTAGGCAAATAGTGGCAGAAAAGAGAAATTAAATAAATAATTACAGTTCACCATAAACAAATGAACAAATAAATTGTGATAAGTGCTGAAGATTAAAGTATAGAGAACTATGCATTGTATAGTAAGGTGGAGCATCTCAGCCAGAGGGTGCAGGGAAGCCTTCCTAGGTCTGGGACTTCATTCAGCGAGGCTTTGTAGGATGAATAGGGGATTGCTAGATGAAGGGAGCTGGAGGCAGAGTCCAGAGCAGAGGCCTCAGGCCTGGAGGAACTTTGATTAGGAAGTGAAAGAATACCAGTGTGGTTCTCATGGGGGGTTAGCATTTGAGCTGCCACAAGTGATCTCCTGATATATAAATGCATGATTGCACTTTTGCATTGGTGCACATATACCATTTGCGGACAAGAACCACTGTTGTTGGTTTATCACCTGCTTGGTGATTTTTGATATTTATCTGTTCCTGTCATTAAATATATAAAGTAAATAGTGTTCTATCATCAAAAAGTCTGGAAAAATTTTGCATAAATTCTGCCTAGAGGTAATCATGCTTGTAACCAATATAACCCTTTCCCAGAGACAAAAGATAGGGACCTTAGGGACCGTCCATTCTATTACCTCAAGTAGCGATTTTTTCCTGCATTCCTTCAAGGCATAATTTAAAATGGTCTCTAGCACTTTGGAAGATTTTATATTAATTATTGCTTGTCTTATAGTAACATATATGAAATAGAATATAAAGAAATTTATACAATTTAAAGAAATATAGTAGAAATCTGGTTTGACATTGTTATACTTCTTGTATTATTTTCTGGTGTTTTCTTAAAATATATATATATATATATATACACATACATACATACATATATACATATTGGAATTTGACCCTAAGCTTTGCTGACCACCTTGTTTTTGTTTTCTTCCTACTCCAGTCTAATGGGGTTGCAGCCATCATTGCCATTTTGGTGTTACTGCTGCTCTTGGGCATTGGTTTGATGTGGTGGTTTTGGCCCCTTTGCTGCAAAGTGGTGAGTAAGAAGGATTTGCAACCCTACTCTTTTTTTTTTTTTAATCAATGAGGTGTAAGTAAGGCCTGAAATGTAAATCAATGCCACATTGTACAATGACAAAGTTTCAATTAGCAAATTGAGTTTTAATCGTTCTTATCACTATAATAAATTCTAGAAAACATGCATGCCCATAGTGTTTATTATTAAACACTTATCATCTAAAAAATACTTTAAAATCAGGTTTAGAGGAAGAAGGGGAGAGATCATAGGATAAAAAGTTTTCCACTGAAGCATAAAAGAATTTCAAGTAAATTGAATGATATTTTCTACTGGATTCACTGGGAGAAATTGATGATCTGTCAGGTTTATTTTTCAGTGCTTTCATTACCTTTCTGAAAGATCTACTATTTCAGGACCTTCTTTAAACAGAGAAAAGAAAAACATTTTAGAAGTAAATCAAGTACAAATGTTAGGGTATCTCTTAAACAGTCACTTATAGTCATGGCAGTTGGTTTTAGTTTGAGTCATTTTTCATGTTTGAGTAAAACCCTGAAAGAATATGGGTGTATATTAGTTTTCTATTGCTACTGTAACAAATTGCAACACATATGGTGCCTAAAAGCAACACAAATTTATTATCTAACCATTATGTAATCATGGATCCAGCATGGGTCTCACTTGGCTAAACTGGGCAAAAATGTTATCTGCAGGGATATATTTCTCTCTAATGCTCTAGAGGAGAATCTGTTCCCTTGCCTTTTCCAGCTTCTAGAGGCCATTCACATTTCTTGCCTTTATCTTCAAAGCTAGAAACATGCATCTCTTTGACCATTCTTCTGTGGTCACATCTCCCTCTGATGCTGAACCTAGCTGGGACAGGATCTCCAATGTTAGGAACAAAGTGATAAGGTTGGATGCTTGAATAATCCAGGATAATCTCCCATTTCAAGGTCTTTAACCTTAATCACATATGCAAAGTCTTTTTTGCCCAGTAAGGTAATTTATTTATAGTTCCAGGGAATGAGGGTATGGACATCTTTGTGGGGCAATTTCTACCTACCGCAGGGTAGAATGTTGAGTAATAAGTAACAGCAGATTTCAAGCAATCCAATTTGGATTCTTCAGGCTTCATAGAAAATATCCTGAAGAAGTACTTTCAAAGCATGCCAACTATTTATTTTGATAGTATTCCTTTTATTATAAGTGCATTATATATAACTTAGTATTCTATAGATCACACGTAGTTTTTTACATAATATTACTAGACTGCCTTCCCGCCCTGTACCTTTGCTGTTCGATTTCAGCTTCCTTGCGACACTAGACAGTGCTTTGCATTATTCCTGCATTTATTATTAATTGTACTTCAGTCTGCTTTCATGAAGCGACTTTACAGTCCTTTATCTCAGAGAAGTTGCCCATGGCGCGGCACAGGATTAACTTAAACAACAGTAGAGACAAGAAGCATCCTGTCTCGCTGAACTAATCAGTTTCCTGCCATTGCAATGTATGCACAAACGGTTTCCTGTTGTAATCTTGATTATCTTAGATATGCCTATTTTAGTGTGGCTACCATTCTTGAGTCTAAAACTAAAAGGCAAAAAAAAAGGTGCCCTAAGGTGATTTTCGTTCCTTGTTTTTTTAATTTAAACTTTGAAATGGTGGATTTCCTTCCTTGTTATTTTGCAATTTCACTTAGTATTGACCAGAAGGCTCAAAAATGTCAAAGTATATGTTTTTTTTGTTTTTTTTTTTCTTTTTAAGGCACTCACAAAAAAATGCAACGGACTCTTTTGAGAGGTTGCTAGATGGGCCCAAATGAGGCTTCAGCATCATTTTGGACTTTATAGAGAGGATTCAATCATCAGGTCATGAGAACAGATTTGTTCCAACTCCAGGACTCTGCAGATTACGAGTCACGGAGTGTATTTCTTTATGCCAGGCATAGAGGGGCACCTTTAAAGTGTGTTTTCCGAATGTCAGGAGGGCTTCTAATCCTCAGAAACATCAGGAATGCTTGCTAATTTCTAGAATTTATTTAATAGAGAGAAACACCTTTATATTACATTTAGGAATATAGATTAAAGAACAGCTAGTCCTGAGTATGAGCTTGTATTTTGATCTTGGTACAAAAGAGTCACAGCAAATATTTTCTAAAGTAGATTTAAAAGCAAGGAGAGAAGGTAGAGGCAAAATTCTACATTTATTTATCCCTTGGCAATCTAATATGTGCCCGTACTGTGCTAGGAATTAGGCAGAGGGGAGTGTACAAAAATGATTATAGTATGATATGTAAACTAACCTTTTAATATGTAAAAACAGATCTGTGGCCAAAGTGTAAATGGAGGGACACGAGTGCTCCAATAGCAATCTGTGTAAAGACCAGAAAGAACACAAAGGAAGAGGGATTTGCCAGAGTCAAGGGACTGTTTCAGAGAAAACTGACTGAGCCACTGACTCCAAACTGAGTTTTTAATAATGAATAAATTGTTGGCAGTTGATGAGGGACATTTCAGATGAAGTGTGTGCAGAATTACGAGTTATTCTGGCGTGCATTAAGGAGGCGTAGGCTGAAGCCTAGGGTGCCAGTGACAGGGAGTGGTGAGAGATGGTTTGGGATTTAGGCATGAACTTTATTCGGGAGGGCCACTTATGTGTTTTAGAAAGTTTGAACTGACCCCAAGGATGATGAGAAGCCACTGAAGAGATTTGCTCAGTATAATCCCCTGAAAGAAGCTTTGCTTGCTTCTTGGTTAGTGTTCTGAGGTCTGGTCCTGGCGGAGAATAAGTCTATATCCAACTGAGTTTCAGCAATTGAAACGAAAAGGCAGTGACAGGTAGTGCACCTTAAGTATGGCTGGAGAAAGTATCTCTAACAAAGTGTAGCGAGTTGGAGTATAATACGGAAGCTAAGTGAGCTAGAGGAACATGAAAGGAAAAAGGAGACTGTAACCTTGTGGGAAAAAAGAGATCTTGAGTGTATCAGAGGGTATTGTAGTACAATTGCAGGGTATTTATTTTATTTTGCTCCTTTTAGAGAATATATACGTGCAATGCTGGATTAGAATGTGGGTAGTTAAATAATTCTTAGCAGCATTAACTTATTAGGTATCAGTTTCACTTTGATTACTGTTTCCAGTAATATTACTTTTTAATGGGAAGTAAAATGCATTTCTTCTAGCTTGGTGTTGGACAAATTTCGTTTGAGCGTGTTTGAAGTACTAGTGGCAAAAATTTAAATCAGTCTTTCAACAGAAACCTGACTAAAGAGCCACAATGTGTATTCTCAGGCACAGCTAGATTATATCTGTGAGCCACCTCCTTGGGAATCACATGTTAGGAGCTCTTACCAAGGTAGAAAGCCTAAAACAAACCCCTGAACAGAGGCCTCTGTATTTGTCACATATTCTTAATTCAATCATCTCAGATTCCATGAAAATATCTGTGATTTAATCATTTATTGTTCAGAGATTAAAATTTCACAGATATCTAACAATAACTCAAAGATGACAGTGTTACTTATATCTTAGGCAGTGATTCTCAGTCCCCTCACCCCCATCCATTTCCAGAGGCTCTCAGAGCAGTGGCTGTCAAGTTCCCAAAGGTGGCTGGCTGTTCTCTCTGAGGGCGAGGAATGGGGCGGGTGCTATCCCTAGGGATTAATGCAGTTTGGAAAAGGCCCTTGTGGTAGGCTGAGTAATGATTCCTAAAATTATCCAGGTCTTAATTCCTGGAAACTTAATGTTATTTTACATAGCAAAAGAGACTTTGCAGACGTGATTCAATTAAGGATTTTGAGATAGGGAGTTTATCCAGGATGACCTAGGTTGTTTCTAAATGCAATCACAAGTGTTCTTATAAGAGGGAGGTGAAGGGAGATTGAAGGAGATTAGACTACAGAAGGGGAGAAAGCAATGTGACCCTGGAGGCAGAGATTGGGTGATGCAGCTACCAGCCAGGGAATGCTGATGGTTACCAGATTTTGGAAGAATAAGGAACCAGGGCAGCCTGCAGAAAGAAGCAGCTCTGTAAACACCTGATTTTAGCCTTGTAAGACTCACTTTGGACTTCTGGCCTCCAGAACTATAAGAAAATAAAATTCTGTTGTTTAAAGCCACTCAGTTTGTGGTAATTTGTTACAGCAGCATTAAGAAATTAATGTACTCCCTAATTGATTCTGATAATCTCCAGGGTTGGGAATCACTGTTTAGAGTGGTTGATTCAGGAATTCCTAGTAACTTGTTTTTGGATAAACTCATTTAAAAAAACTACACGGGGTACAAGAAGTTGTAAGATGGAAGAAAAAGAAATATTCTTTAAAATGTTTGCAATGGTTCTAAGGCTGTTAAAATCAATATCTATTTTTTAAGTTAAAATTACTATTCTGTTTTGTTTGGGGTAACTGTAAAGTAAATATATATAGCGATTTATATACTGAATAGAATTTGCTTGTTTCAGAGTGACAAGGAATGTTTGGAAGAAACAGGTTTCTAAATTTCAGAAATATCCAAGGCTTAGATGTTATTAGAACTAATTGACAACAGGGATCCATGGACAGCTTTCTCAGGGTATTTGTTATTTGCTAAAAGAAGCCAGTACAATTCCATTCATATTTAGATATTGAACTATTAAAAACAAAGATTTCTAACCAGAGGGTTATGAACTTCAATGGAAAAAAATCTTTATATTTACTTCTAACTAAAATTTATCATTTCCTTCATTTATGAATATAGACTACTGTCCACTAAAGTATTAGCGGTTCCGAAGACTTTGTCACCAATAGTAATCACAGATACCCTAGATCACATTTATGGTTGTTCAGATATTTTAAAAATACCTTTCACACGTATCACTACTTTAAACTTATAATAGCTCCTAGAACTACTATTATATTTCATTATTTAATGAATTAATAAAGAAGCACATATTTCTATATCACAGATTTGTTTTTACATATTTGGTAATTATATTTCAATATAATTAGGTTCCTTTAAATCCTATAAATTCCTATGTATTTTAACTTAGCTTAATTATTCTGAGAAGGGGTTCCTTCCATAGGTTCACCAGATTGCCAAAGAGGGTCATAGAATAAAAAAGGTTAAGGAAAAACCCCTGCAATAGAATAGCTGGACATCCAAGATGCTTTTAATATGAGATCATTTTGAAATTTTAAATCTTTCAGTTCATTTTAATGAGTATTTTCAAGGATAAAAGAGAGATGATATCATTAAAACCTTGCAGAATAGTGCACTCTCTGTGTCTGGGCTTTCCATGACAAATACAAATCTAAACCAATGATATTTAAAGAATTTTATCTAGTAATAATCATAACAAAAGAGCCCTCATGCAAAGCTAAAAATTTTAAGCACTAGCATTAGTGACTTGTGGAGTGTGTTGAGTTTGCAAACTATTCCATAAGGGAAAAGTTCTCATTTTTGTGTGAAGTTATTTCTCGCCATCTGTTAAGAGTCCGCATCCTGCTCATTGAGTACCCTCAAATCCATCCTTTACAACTGCTTTTCTTTAACAAAGACATCAAGAACATCGTTCCTTTTCCCTTAAATTAAAAAATGGGACAGGAAAGATTAAAAATAAACTTGTTATGTATTGAATCATGAGCGAGAGATCAGAAAATATGGATGTTTTCATCATTGTTTAGCTAAGAAGGTATGCTGAGTTTACAACAGATTTGTTTTACTATCAGGATGACAGAAATGACAGTCCTGTAGTTGCATCATTTGGAATAAACAGACACTCCGCAGAATTACAGATGTAAGGCTAATGAGGTGGCTAACAAAGGCTTTTTGGAGTGTTGTCAATTAGAATGTGTTATACAGCTGCAAATAAATATCTGAATATGCTGGAAATGATAGATGTTCACTTTGCTCTAATGTCTTTGGCCAAAGTTCTCCATCCTCAAGGGAGTCCTGCGAGTGCGTTTTCCTTAGTGCATTTAAACGTTACATAAAGATCTCATAAATCTTGATTTAAAAGCCATTTAAAAAGTTATCTTTTTAAAGCCCAATTTGCTTGTAACTAAGTTGAGCTTTCATGACTGTGGATATATCTGACTGGAGCTCTATAGAATCATTTTCTTAGCCAGCAACAGCTGTGCTGTTTTTTCTAAATAGTAATAATGTTTCTACATTCACTTGTTTTTTATTGTCGAGAAGGGCTCTTGGTGCCTTTATTGAGTTACTTTGAGAGCAGCCTGAGGTTTTTTTTTTCTTTTGGAATGCACAATAAAACAGAAGTAATTTAAATTTTAATATGCCTTCCTTGCACCATTAATTAAGATGATTTATGTTTGGTTGCCTCCTTAAAATAGAATGTGATGTTAGTACTTACTGCTTCCATGGTGATGTTTTCCAACAGAGCATCATTTACAAAACAGGGTATCAAACTCTTCCTGTCTTATTTGCTTTGACAGCAGCACCTTTACTCAATTCTTGGTAGAATAAACTTTAGCACTCTTCTTTCTAGTCCCTATTTGGCATTTTAAATGATATTTATTGTCTATACTTTCCACCAGTAATTTATTTGTTCAAAGTAAGAATCTTTGAACATTGATGAGTCTGTCAAGGAGGAAATTTGCTTTCCTGAGGAAGATGTGGTAACCAAGACCATATTTTGGTCTAGATGTTCAAAGCATCTAGTTTTGTGAGTTTCAGAAAAGGACTTTCCAAATTCCAATGTTAAGAGAATTTGTGTTTATGCATTTCAGAGGAAAGGAACTACACTGGCTCTCTGATCAAAAAGAGAAGAGAGAATGAAAGGAAGACTCACCTATATTTTAAACACGTTTTTATAACTGCTAAAAAGGAGTTCTCTATTGTCTGTGGGCTCTTAGGCACTTAGATGACACTGCTAATAAATTGGGCTTTTTTTTTCATCACTGGCAAGAATCAGTTCTGAAATACTACTTATCTACTGTTGTTGTATAGTATCTTTTTTTTTTCTTTTTTTAATCCAAGGCAGTTCACTGTTGACAGTTCTTTTCACTCTTTTCTGAATATCAGAACATATGATTGCATCAAGCTGGCTGCAGGCTCCAGCGCTGACATTTTCTAGCGCAAAGAATGCCCACATCACTCGAACATTTGAAAAGTGTTAATGAGCAGATCAAAAGGACTGTTGCCTGAAGCAGCTAACTTTTTTTTTCCCTAAGAAATCGGCTCTTCTCCAAATTGAAATCTTCATTCTAGCAGCTAAGTAGATGAGATGTAATCCTCCCTGATGATGATAATAACATGAAAAAAAACTTGGAGAAAAATCAAACTCTGCATATGGTTCATAAAGTGGTGAAAGTGTTTTCCAGAATCTTCAATACAGAGCTGAAGGATGCTAAGTGGAAAAATTCCTGGCAACTAGGCAATATTATGCCTTTTAAAATCTGCAAATTCTCATAAAATATGGTGCATATGAATACATCTTTTTCTAAAATGAATGTGTTCTTGCACTATTTAATACAAGAATGGGATTCGCATGACTGTTATTTTTAATGTATTTGGACTAACAGTAAGGTTTCCTTTTCTCTTGCTCTAGTTTTACTGAAATGTAGGAATATCAATTAGACACAGATTTTTGTCATTTTGAGCTGAATGGCTTCAGATTATTTTCACTCTCCTTTGTTAATTATGAGGCTGTGTGGTAGAGTGAAGAGAGGGAACATTTTGAAACATCGCAAAAAAAAAAAATTTATTTCCTGTTCCATCATTTCTAGGTTAGTGATGTTGGGCATGTGAATTAACAAGTTATATCTCAAGAAAACAGGGATCATAATCTTTATTTTACATAGTCACCATAAAAATTAAACTATATCTATCTGTCTACCTATTTATTTATTCATTCATGCATCCATCTATCCATCCATTCATCCATGCATCTTAACAAGTAACTACTCAACGAATCTTAAGTCTTTTCTTTTGCACCTTTTCCTTTCCAGTCCAAACCTTCTTTTGAAATGATGTCATATGGCAGAAAAGTTGAACTCAGAATTTGGAGGTAGATGGATTTGGATCCTGGGTTCAAATTCTAATGGTTTCTCTATATATCCTTGAGCAAGTTATTGGATTTAGAGCCTCTCTCTCCTTACATTTAAAATGTAGGTACGCATAGTAATGGCACAGATTATGAAAATAAGAGAAATATCGTGTGTGGTATATGGCAGAACCAATAGAAGGTGGGTATTGTTAATAGTAAGAATAGCACACAGATGAGTCATGGCTCTGTTTCTGTTTCTGAAGGTTCCATTATTTGTCGTGGTGGTGATTGTGTCTCTTAATTTACCAGGTCACAATTTGACTTAGACAGAGTTTTAAGGCCTTGGTTTCTATTGTTAACAATGTAGAAAATATACCTGCCAGGATTTCAATATTAATTTAAATTTATATTAGGTCACACATTTAGTCATATGTAAGATTAATTATGTTATTGGAAAAACAAACTAAATTTTCTTTTCTGGAATAAGATGAATACAAATGCATTTAGACATACGGCCTACTTAATTATGGAAAAGTATCGAAGCGAAAGTCCTGATGGAAATAATTATGATATATATTTTTTTAAACATTCTATTAGAATTTTCATATTGGAAAGGACCTACAAGTCATCGCATTTATTTCCCAGACGAAGAAGCTGAGGGTAGTCTGCCATTGAGTTTCTCCGTTCTCTGACTTTATTGGTTGAAAGAGAAATTTGATGCTTAATTTTCTTTGGAATTAGCAATATTTTAGTTTCATGGAAATCGTCTCTGTTTTATATTTATACATTTTTCCTCATTTTTTTCTTATAAATTTAGAGATCGGTTATGAGTCTTCGTAAATGTTCTCAGCTATTTCCTTCAACTCACTTTCAATCATATTTTTACTATCTGCTGTCTGCAGAGCATTTTATTAGGCACTGGTGATATTTATAAAAAAAAGAAATTATTATTGCCCTTAAGAAATATACATTCTTGAAGGGTAATTGAAATTTTTCAAAACAAGCATATAAACCCATATAATGAAGTATGAATGGTTCAACTTTGCATATAATGAAGTATGAATGGTTCAACTTTGCAGCAACATATAGTTTTAGAAGTTTTCAAGGTTCTAGATAAGGCAGTCATTAAGTTGGTAGACTAGTCTATGAAAGCTAGGTGAGACTTAATATTTTATTTGCGGGAAGCAAAGGGATCTTCAGTCTGCCTAAAGTAGAGGTACATATAGAGGGATATTCGTAAATAGGTTATTATGGCAGAACTACACCATGCTGAGGCATTTGAACATTGGGAATAGAAGAGCTGTTCATGTAAATGCACTAAAATGGAGCTTCGGTTTTCCAGTCTGTGGCTTATGATACCCGATAAAGAGTCTCTAGTAAAATGAAAGAATATGAAGATACGTCTCGTGATACTGTGTGAGTTTCTCAGCAGTGATCATATAAGGATTTTAAATTTAGATTCTATTTGCCCATATCAGTGCTAAATGTTATACAGGATAATGAGTATGACATAGAAAAAGGCAGAGGCATGGAGGAGTACGTTCAGTCATTCTCATGAGGTATACTGAACAAAGCTGAGAATACTGTTATGCCCTCAGAAATTTATATACCAGTGCAAGATGTACAGGTAATAAGCAGAGTAAATTTGAAATCCTCAAAGGGTATGAAAATGGGTTCAGATACATTATACTCAAACTTAGTGGACTGAAGGATGTTCCTGGGTGTTTTCCTAGTGAGAGAGCTCGTAACACTTTATGTAACTTGCAAAACTAAGACAGGAAGCAGGATTTGTAAGGTTGTTTCAATAAAAGTCAGTAATTTATTGATTTCAATTGTGATCATTGGAACCATTGACCCATTTGACCAGAGAAACGATCGATGAAGCTTCTGTTGAAAAATATTGACCTTGTCTGCATAGGTTATAATGAAGGATGGATTAGAGACAAATGAACAAGCTAGATACTTAATTTAAGTAAATAGAGCATGTAGACAATGATGCCAAAAAAAAAAAAGCTATGGTAATTATAGACTATCAATCAATGTTATCAATATGCTGTTAATTAAAACGCATAAAAAAGTGAGGACTGGTGGGGGTGCATCTGTTTCGTCTGAGGACTATTCACACTATTAATTCTGGAAAGCATACTTTGAGATATTGATCAAATGAATGTATGCTAAAAAAAAAGAACCAAGATGACCAAATAATTCAGAACCATTGCATGGTAAATGGTTGTGATGTTTACCTTTCAGATGAATAGGCTCAATAGATATGTGGTTATTATTCCAGTATTCAAAAATAGGAACTGCTGTCTTCTGGAAGGAAAATCAGATGTGTGTATGTGTATGTGTATGTACGTGTGTGTGTCTGTGTGTGTGTATGTGTGTGTGTTTCCACATCCTAGGATCAGGACTAAACAGTGGAAACTACAGAGAGGGAGGATTTGGCATCTTTTGAGGGAAAAACTTTCAAATGATGTGAGTTTCTTGCCAATGGAATGAATTGCTTTGTGAGGTAATGAATTTCTATTTATTGCAAGAGTTCAAACATAGACTTCAACTTGGTGGGAATTTTTCAGAACACTGAAGTTTTGGTTGAATGCATTAAAGAGGTTGAAAATGTTGCACTAGAGATTTTTATAGTCTAGAGAATCTTGAGTTCATGGTTTTAGGTAATGATAGGGGGAATGTAATGCAGAGAATCTGTCCTTCCCTGGTTCTTCCTCTCCCTTTCTTTTCTCTCCTCCCCTTCTTTTTTTTTCTCTCTCTCTCTCTTCATCTCTTCCTCCCTCTTTTCTACCTTTCCCACCTTCCTCCTTTCTTCTTCTCCTAACTTCCATATTTTTTCTTCCTTTCTTTTCCCTTACAAAATACAAACTTTACTAAGTACTGGGAATACAGTGAGACACAATGGCATAAAACCCATCCTCATGAAAGTTACAGTATTTTGGAACTAGAAAAGGTTATCAACTCTGATAAATGCTAAAGAAGAACAAATAGGCATCTACGCATATGAAAGAAATCTGATCTGTTTGGGGACAATTGGGAAAATTCATGGAGAAGGGGAACTATTTCAAGGACTATTAGATATAGTAAATGATTTGGTGAAGTCATTTAGAAGAGGGGAAGAAATTATAGATTATATGAATAATTTGAAACTAGAAAGAGTAATTTACTTGAAAGACACAGGGGAGATAGGAAGAAGAGATGGCTTTGTTGAGTGTGAAATGTTGATAGAGCTGGTTTTCATTGATCGACTTTTGACAATTGGGTTGACAATGATAGGAGGTGATTCCTTTATATAAAGGAAATGCACCTATAGCTTGATAACCTTAAATTTGTTTTATTTTACTACAGTCTTATTTTAAATCTTAATTCTCCACTGGCATTTATTTCTGTGCTAAAGTAAAAATATACAGATTTTTATCTTTCAAAATTACTAAAAAGAACTTGAATTTTGTTTATTAATAAAATAAAATTGAATTAAATAAAAAGGCTAAATAGAAATAACATTTCTTATAGCAAGCTTTTCAAAACTTGAATGCTACAAGAAAGAGTTAGTTTGAGTTTTCAGTCAAACTAAATTATTGTCCAGTTAGATCTGTGTGGTTGTAATAACTGTGTATTTTTCCCTGAGATTTGATCTAAACTGAAATTTGAATGTTGAAAATATTATATATAAAAAATTGAGTCAGTTCTCTAAAAAGTATCAATAACATTAAAAATTTAAAAACCCTTAATTAAGGAAAATTTCAAACATACACATAGGAAAGACTAAAATAATGACTTCTATATCTCCTTTACTCAGTTTCAATGCTTCTCAATTTATGGCTAATCTTAATTCATCTGTAATTCCATCTACTTCCCCACCCCAAATTATCTTGGTGAAAATGTCACAGTTATATCATTTAAAATGGAAGTTTTTCAGTATATATATCTTTAAAAGACAAGCAGTCTTTAAAAATTGTACTCAGGACAATAGTAATATACTTAAATAGTGATACTAATTCCTTGATGATATTCATTTTCAAAGTTACTATTTTAAACTTTTGGAAATTTAATAACATAATTGAAAACATTCGACATTAAAAAAGTGAAGCAGTTATATTTTTAAACAGTGTTTTTTTCTTAGTTTAGAGACTTGGTTGTATACCTGTATGATCAGAAGCCATTGGTACTTGGTCAATAATTTTCTAAGATGATGGTGCCAAAGTCCAACTCTAGTACCGGTAAAGGTCATTGAAATTATATCTCAATCTCTATTTTCTCACATAAAGAATTAACCGTATAAAACTTTATGAAAGAATATATTAAGTAATGATTCACAGGGAAGGAATCTTGGCTAAATGTTGGTTTGTTTTTAGGTTAAATGGTGGGGAATGAGAGTAAATTAATTTTCTTATCATCTCATCCAAAGCAAGCTAAGTTTTATATTGTCAATTTTGAAAAAGTCAATGAATCATACATAGCAGGGTGATTTTGCTAGTCAATTCCTACTCTGTTTGAGGGGACATATTATAATTAGTGAAAAATGTTTGCATTTTGACATTAGAAGAACCACTTAATGAAACTTTGCACAAGGTATTTGATAATGTTTGTTCTTGTTATTCACCTGAAAAATGAAGCTGCTAATATTTCTAAATCATAAAGATAAAATGAATGAATATGTATGGGGAGTTTTGTGAATTTTAGGTGCTCGTTATCTAGTTCTGCCTAGCAAATGACTCCACAACCTTGTGCCTCTAAATAGTTTGGTGTCTTTATGGTTCTGTGGAGACTGGCTCAGCTAGAAGATTCTTACTCTGGTGTTTTCTCACGTGATTACAGTCAGGTAGCAGCTGGGCTGGAGTCATCTGAAAGCTTAAGAGGCCTCTATGTCCAAATGAGATTCTTCTCTCACATGTCTGGCAACCCAGTTTAGATGGCTGACATGGCTGAGACTGGCCAGGAGCCTCTCTCATCACTCAGTCTTTCCATAAGATTATCTTGGGCTTCCTCACAGCTTAATGGTATCAGCGTAGACTTCTGACATGACAGCAGGCTTCCCCCAGAATGAGTGTTCCGAGGGTGTCAGGGGAAGTGGTAAAACTTCTTTTGACCTAGCCTCAGAAGTCACGTGGTACCACTTCTCTCTCATGCTAGAAAGCCCAGATTCAAAGGGAGGGTTATACATATTGGGAGGCAAGGATCACTGGGAATGTCTTGGGTACTAACACAGTATTTTACTTATCTAATTATTTTTACAATCCTTACTGTTTCTTCTCTATACCACTTTTTATCATTTTATTTATTTGTTTATTTATTTTTTTGGACAGGTTATCAAGGATCCCCTGCCTCCACCACCACCCTCTGCGCCGGTAGAGGTAAATAAATACCTAATAAGTGATATCTGTGTTTTTTTCCCCTGTATTTAGATATATATCCCCAAGTTTGACCAATTACATTGTTGTTAGATAACTAAGATACCTATGTGTTGACTTTTGAATTATGAAAACCAGTTGTTGTTTGTCCTCTATAGTTTCTTTCATGTGCTAGAGGAATGAGTCCTTCACACATTGATAAACATAGACTGGCCATCAAGATCAGCAGTACATAGAGATTGAAATTACTTCTTATAGCAATATATCAATAGTTCTGCTGAACAAAATGTTGGAAAATCCCAACTGGTAGTTTTAAGGATGTTATTAGTTTCTTCAAGATGATTATTACAGTAGTCCTTATCTGTGATTTCTCTTTCCACACTTTCAGTCAATTGAGGTCTGAAAATATTAAATGATATATTCCAGAAATAAATAATTTATAAGTTTTAAATTATGCCATTCTGTTTAGGGTAATGAAATCTTACACCATCCTGCTCTGTCCTGCCCAGGACCTGAATCATCCCTTTGTCCACTGTATCCATGCTGTGTAGCAGCCTGTTGTCACTCTGTAGCTGTCTTGGTTACCAGATTGACTGTCAGAGTATTATAGTACTTGTGTTCTAGTAACCCTTAGTTTACTTAATAATGGCCCCAAAGCTCAAGAGTAGTGATATTGGCAGTTTGGATATGCCAAAGAGAAGCCGTAAAGTGCTTTACGTGAAAAGATGAAAATTCTCAACTTATTAAGGAAAGAGAAAAAAAAATCATATGCTGAGGTTGCTAAGATCTATAGTAAGAATCTATAGTAAGAATGAATCTTCTATCCATGAAATCTCCTAATTTATACGATAAATTGTATCATAGATATGTATTTATAAGGAAAAAACATTGTATATAGATATATAGGGTTTGATACCATCCACTGTTTCAGGCATCCACTGGGGGTTAGGGAATGTGTACCCGGCAGATAAGGGGGGACTACTGTACTTTTATATTATTCTGTTTGTTAGCCAAAATTGTGTTGGCAACATGAAATATGGGATGTGCTGATGTGCATCTTCAAAGCTTCTCAACTGCCAATCTCTTTAGTACAAACTTCGCAGAGTTCAAACTTATATATATGTTGATGCTTTAAATGAGTATTGAAATGCTGCCCTAATTTTAATGTTTTATCTTTTTAAATAAGAAGCAATGAATAGGAAAAACAAATGATGCTTATAGCAACTTTTGGTATTCTAGTGAAATAAGGCAGATTCCTAAAGTTGTGGAAGGGAAGGAGTCCTCATTCTGTAGAACTCTACTTGAAATTTATATATGTAATCACAAATACATCTACACGAAAATATATAATTTTTACTACATTTCTTACATATCAATGGCATTATTCAGAAAAATGGTTAAATGTGAGCTGGTTCTGACTAAGCAATATTTTAGAAATTTAATTTAACCAGTTTTTAAAAATTGTATCTAAATAGGAAGAAGAAGAACCCTTGCCTAACAAGAAATGGCCAACTGTGGATGCTTCCTATTATGGTGGCAGAGGGGTTGGAGGAATTAAGAGAATGGAGGTTGGTATCTCACACAAAAAATGGAAACTGCTAATTTGGAATATATATTTCTAGAAGTATTAAGCCATGGAAACTGTACTTTTTATAATTCAGTATCTCAATACATCCATTTTTACTTAACACTGTTTTTTGGGGGGATTTTTTTTCCCTGCGGGAACATCTTAGCCATTTCAAAGCTGTCCAAAATGAACTGACTTCAGTAGTCAAAGAATTGCATTGATAAGATGTTTGAATTTTAAAGGGCAAAACAAAGTTAGGGTTTTTCTCACTATTTTGGAAAAAATTACTGCAGAGAACATCAACTTTGAAGAAGCCAACCACTTAAAATTGCAACAATGCTTATCTTTGAAAAGATCCAATAGTTATGTATTATTTGAGGAGAAAATGTTAAAATATTTAATATTATGGATATGACTCATCTCAAATGTAGAGGAAGTGCATTTAAGGCTTTTTTTCATAACTTTTAGTTATCACTTATGAATGACCTTAATAAGTATTAAATATTTATGAAACGTACCAAATTTTTTGACTGGCTTAAATTGTGGAATAATTGAACTTTAATATTATATCTTAAACATCAAATGAGGTCTTCTTACTACCACAGAAATATTTTTCAAAGTGCTTAATTAATTAATAATAAGCATTCATTGCCAGTACTGAGCCCTTAACAACAGTTTAGATAGGCTATCATCTCACCCCAATGAGTAATTAAAGAAATTTTTTCATTGATATATTGACTTTATTATTAAACACAGATCTTGACATTTTCTCCATATTAGTCATCCTTTAATTTTACTTCTTAATAAGGAATTATTTTTGTGTTGTGCAGTCATTGCACTTGTCTCTTACTGTCGGATCTGCTTTGTCCCATTACTGCCAGGAAAAATCAATTAGCTAATTAATGACCTGTTGCAATTTTCTCTTTTTATTAAATTCAGATACCTGAGGAGTTTCCCCTTTTTAGAATAAATTTCAATATTTTTCAAGAGAAGCCAGGCCTACGTAATGTGGTTGTCATTACCAAAATGGTTATTCAAGTCATCTGATAGTGATTCTCATTTTCTTGAGCACTTTGGATCTTAAAATAATGCACATTTTCCCTAAGACCTTGCCAAAGCATTGCTGAAATAGCCTCTGAGACAAGTACCTCATTGCCAGTAAGCCATGGAAAAGGCAAGTGCTAGAAGCTATTAAGTTTATCTTTTGGAGAAGAGATTACGTAAGTGTTCATATGTGGGTAATTGGGAATATCAAGTAGTACAGAGAACATGACTGGGCTAGCTCTTGTCGTTTGATACAGAAGGAAGGTCATTTTCCTTTAGCTTGCCTTTGTTGTGTTGTTCTAGTATTCCTATCTCTATAAAATATGCTTGTAAATAAAAATGTAACATATAGATATCTAAGTATGATCGGTCACAACTTATTTTTAGTTTATTTAATCTCATTCCAAAAAGATGTATGCAAAGGGGAAAAAGGTTTGACATAATACGCTACAAAATGTTAGAATAATTTTCTCTGGATGGAGTGATTTTCAATTTATACTATATATTCTTCTATTTTTTCCTAACTTATTCGACATTAAGCATCTACTACTTACATTCAGAATAATAAATTTAATTCTATTTTGAAATCCACATGTGTAAAATACCACATGACAAGATATGAATATATTAATATGTGATGTATGAGTATATTTTAAATGAATAAATAATATTCCTACTGAAAACATTAGGAATTATGCCAGATTTTAGTTAGTTTAATAGTCCAGTGTTCCAAAGATTGAGATCTCTTTCTAAAGAAAAGCAAAGCATAGGCATGAGCTGAATGGCTCCTGAGTTAAAGGGTATATTATTAGTCAATGCTCAAGAAAGCCAAGGGCTCATGCACATTCTTGAGTAACTCACATTTCAAGTTTTAAGCATTGACCCTTAATATGTGATATTATATTGCCCATCCTGTTCGATTGAGGAAAATTTATGAAAAAGACTCACCCACTTTTAATAAGTCAAGATATATTTTAGCCGTCAATAATTCTGGCTTAATTTTATGGAGTATGCCATCAATGAGGTGGAAATGAGAATGAGAATGAAAAAAAAGTGAGAAAGTAAATGTGGGTATTACAAAGAGGAAACACAATACATAAAAATACACAAAAATTGAAGTGAGAATTAAACATCTTTAAACTGTCTCAAACATGAACTTATTTAAAGGAAAATAGAATGCATAATCTGGTTGAAAATTATGCTTATTCAAACCTAGAGAGTATATCTCTTAAAAAAATACCTTCAACTGGGGAAAGTAGAAATTATAGAAATTATGAGCACATCTGAATTACAGAACATATCTTCATAACTAATGTTATTTTAAGCCAGTCTAGGGATTTTACCTAGAAATTTTTTTCATACTCCTCTTTTAAATTAAATACTTAAACACCATGGTAATGGAAATTTGCAGAAAACTGGAGCTGAGCTGATGTTAATAACAGCTGTTAGCACAACTGATCCACAATACCTAATGACTTCAAATGTGTGTTTCTGCCAATTCAATGTGAAACTGTTTTTGTTTCTTTTCTCAATTCTGAAATTGCTCCTTTATGATATAACCTCCTAGTCATCCAAATATACTCTGGAAATTATGGAATTTCATTGTAATCATGAAAACCAAGTAGAGTTGGAAGAATTTAGATATCAAGCTTGCACTTTTTGTTTTCATGGTAAAAAAAAGTCAGATATATGAACTTTGCTAAGGCTCCCTTAACAATCTATTTTTGTTATTCTTTTATCCTTTTTGACTATCTTATTGTAGTCAAACTAAAATATTAAGATTTATACATAGAATGTTTATATTTAATTGCTTTGAGAGTTTTAGGAAACTCTATAAAGTCTTTCCTAGTGTTAGAATTTGAGATTAAGATAGTCGTTTGTTGTGATGGTGGCAATGATGAAACAGCTACTTCATGAAATAACACTAATGGATTTATTTAATGACTTCCTTAAGAATTCAGCAGTTATATTTCATAAGCATAGTCTTTTGATAGTTAAGTCCCTAGAAATGCCACATTCGGTCAGAACTCTAGTTTAGCTAGCTTCGTGTTCTTTTTCTGATAATGGCATCAGTGAAACTTGGAGGAAAAATATGATTACCATTAACTCTGCGATATGAATTTGAAGGCTAGGCTAGGTAGCTACATGTGTTAAAATCTTTAATTTCCAAATAGATTTAAAATGTACCTTCTTATATTTCTATTCTGAATTACTTCTGAGCTATGTAGTCCTATATTTATCTCTTTGTTGTTGTTGTTTCCCCTTAAAATCAAGACTTTACAACTGCAAGGATATGTATTGGTTTTAGAGTTTTGTAGCTCAATTTAGCTAATATCTAAAGATTTTAAAAGTTTTAGTTTATTTAGATGGAGACACTGTGATTTGAAAGAGAAGGTCATTTCTCTGGAAAGAGAGCCAACTATCTAGCTCTAAAGCTTTAATGGTGTTTAAAACAATTTTAACAACCTCATAAAGAACATTCTAGTACCACTGATCACACTGAAAGATACAGATACGTTTTAATGACTCAATAGAGTCCACTTGTAATTGAAAGCCTATTCTAAAATTGTAGTAAAAAAAAGTAAAAACATCTAAGTAAATCTTATCAAAAAGCTGTGAATAGTTCTTTCTATGAACAATAATTATCTGTATTCCTCTCTACTAACTCAGATTATTAAAATGCTTTAAAAAGTATTTAATCACTTTTTTCTTTTAGAAATCACTTAATTCTGATGAATCATAGTGTGCCCTGAACAGAGTTTCCTATTTCTTTTCAGAACTTCACTTATGTTATCTCTGTCATCTTTGATAATGTCATTGGTTTTTGGACTTTTCTACTGCTCCTAGTTGGACAAAGCCTTCCTATAGGGGCCACATCTTGTTTCTATGCCCACACATGGCAAAATTTGGCTCAGATCTAGCCCTTAATTCTCATTCATTGAAAAATAAAGAAAACAGTCATTGGGCCCTATGATTTTTCAATGTCTAGAATTTTCAGAGAACGAAATTCTCTAAAGTTTGTGGAATTCCCTGGTGTTTCTGAATTTTTCTTTTCAAAGCAGAGCTTTTTCCAATTTGTCTTCCTCAGTGAAAAATTGATATGTCAAATAACTATACTCAGATGAGCCCAGAAACTAGAGACTAAAAGTTACTTTACAAAGTCAAACTTTACAAAAGTGAGGAAAAATCATATATATTTAATTTACTTCTGAGCACTAAATGTTTAAATCAGATGTTATGCCTTAATCAAATTTAATGAAAAGTTTAGAAGGTACAATTAATTCCATTTTGTAAAATACCTTTGTAAAGTTCAAACCTATTTGAAATGTATTAACCCATTTTAGACTGCCTGTTGTCAAATTTTTGCCCTACTACTTACTAGCTATGTGGCTTTGGGCATGTTGCTTAACTTCTTTGTGTCTGTTTCCTCATCTGGAAGGAAAAAATACGATATCTATCTCACTGCATTTTTGTATGGATTAAATGCAGATTGACACATAGTAATCATTTAATAAATGCTAATTATCATTATTAACATCTGTTTCCCACAGTGCCAACAGTATATATTCATATGTATTTAGCTAGAAGGGGAACCTACCTAATTAGAGAATAGAATTACACACTGTCTATGCATTTCATATGTAAACCCAAAATTAATTCCTTATTTTAAACAATGGAGAAATGGTTGCTTCAAGTTTTAATTGACCCAAAGAGTTTTTTTTTTCCCCTAGAATCTTAATATTAAATACATAAGAAGTGATGAGAAACTTATTAAATCTCAGAAGAGGAGAAATTTAGAATTAGTATACCTACTCATCTTCTCTTTACTCTGAGGTGGTGAACTGAAGGACCATTGGCTAAATAAGAGCTTGCTTTTCTAGGACGCTGTATGTCTGATACGAGTGTTTCTCTGTGTTTTAAAGGTTCGTTGGGGTGATAAAGGATCTACTGAGGAAGGTGCAAGGCTAGAGAAAGCCAAAAATGCTGTGGTGACAATTCCTGAAGAAGTAGAGGAACCCATCAGGCCCAAGCCACCTCGACCCAAACCCACATACCAGCCTCCTCAGACAAAGTGGTACACACCAATCAAGGTAATTGGGCAGATTTTGTGTAATTTAACTGAAACTTCCTAAGGAAACTGTAACTTTTTTAGTCCTCTTTACTCTCCAGCTATCTGAAGGAGGACTGAGGTAGATCAAATAGCAGACATTCATTTTGCATTATAGCAACTGAATACTTTCTCAGCAATAAGAACCTCCTTTCCTCTTTCTTCCTCCTCTTCCTCCTCCTCCTCCTCCTCCTCCTCCTCCTCCTCCTTGTATCAGCTATTAGTCCTGGTAGTTGGGGGAGACATACTTTTCAAGTTTCTTTTTTCCCATTTTTCTTCTTCTTCTTCCTCCTCCTCCTCCTCCTTCTTCTTCTTCTTCTTCTTCTTCTTCTTCTTCTTCTTCTTCTTCTTCCTTCTCCTCCTCCTCCTCCTCCTTCTCCTCCTCCTTCTCCTCTTTCTTCTCTCTCTCTCTCTCTCTTACTTAATTTATAAAATAGATGGGAGTAGAAAATGAGGCTTTACCTTCTTCACCTTAACTCATTGGTTCAGCAAATAGAGGCCAAATCTGTTTCCTATGAATTTACAAATCATGTTCCCTTTAGGGTCGTCTTGATGCACTCTGGGCTTTGTTGAGGAGGCAGTATGATCGGGTTTCATTGATGCGACCACAGGAAGGAGACGAGGTTTGTATGTGGGAATGTGTTGGGAAATAACTGATCATGGGGTCCGTATAATGAAAGTAGTAAAAGAATCCAAAAAAAATGTAAAGCCCCCATTACACTTGAGGAAAGAATTATCATCTTGTGCAAATTCCTATTAATAGGGTGCTTAATAAATTACCTCTTGTTAGAATACATCTTCAAGCAATGGTTTAACACAAGTCCCTTTTCAAGTAATGCATAAAAATTATGGTCCATGGTACACATGCTTTAATAAGCTCATTGGTACACTCATTGCTTCAGCCTTTGATTTGGATGACATCGCGTTCTGAGGTTTTACCCAATGAGAGGACAGGCTGGGGATTAGGACTGAAGTCTTTCTGTAGCATTTACCAGAAATGAGGCCTGGACAATGTGCCTTAGAGCCTCCATTTTTTTAGGTATAAATATATTATTTTCCTGCCTCCAACAGTTGATGTAATTTCTCAAATATATGGAATTATCTTTAAAGTTTTAAAACATAGAAATCTGTAATGGTCACACACATATATACATATAAAAATAAATAAATACACACACATATGTATGTGTACATGCATTTTCCCTACCAAGGAAGTCTTTTTTGTTTTTTGGAAATTTGTCTAGAATTACTCCAGTTTTATAATTTCTTTAATATATTGGCACCAGTTTCTATTGTATCAATGTAAGAAAAACTGTTTAAAAATTTTAAATATGTAACAATGGGCAGGTTTGGTTCAGAGAGACACACTACTGTTAGTATTAATAACAGGATCTTTTCATCGTCAACGTGATCACCATCATGTTTTAAAAAGTCTGTGAACTTTATTGGCTTCAAAAGACTTTAGGTTCATTCAAGTCTGATAGGCTTTTTTTTCTTAAGGATGAGATAATTGATGAGATTCATATTTATTTTACAGTGTGAACTAAGTGATATATAGTGATATATGATTTTAGCTTGGTGTTTAAAATACAAAAATGTCTAGGTCTTAATACTTTACTTCTATGAGATGGGAGTAATTTAAAAAACATATGAATTCAACCATTTAGGAAATCCAATTTGAGAAAATATTCCTAGAATATGCTCAACAGATCACTTACCCTTTGCTAGGAGCATAGGTAGAGAGAACGAGGTAGTTTATGAAGCAGCCTCTTTCATTACCAGACCACTATGGTTAATAGATGTTCTTATATTTAATGAAGTTTGTGCCTCTGTTTAAACGCATGCATGGTTTGGAGTACCGCTTTGGGAAAAATATATAACAACGCTACTTACCCTTCAACTGCTAGACTTTCACTTTATGTTTTAAAATGGTTTTCATGACATCTTAATTTCATTCTGTCTTAATTTTCTCTCCCCTTGGTTAGACATTAGTTCATTTGTTCAATAAATTTCACCTTTTTTCAGTGGTGAGCACCATGTTAACACTGAAGATGTATTGGCCAGCACAAACAGATAGTGGTTCTAGCACTCTTGCCAATACTTTGTATATTCTTTTAACTCTCAGAATTAAAATTTAGTTTTTAGTCTTTCATCATTTCTACTAACTTTGATTTAATTCAGTAATTTTTGGATTATATATATGCACAAGTAACGGCATCAGGAAATACTGAGGGATTTCCGGTACAAACTATAGCCTTTGCCATTAAGAAACCTGGAATGTGAGAAACAAGGCACATACAAAAATATTTATTCCAGAATGTGATCTGGGCCATATTATAGTTAGGAATCGAGTACTCTTGAAGGCATGGAGGAAGAGAGGTTAACTCTTCCTAGAGGACTTTGGGAATGCTTCTTCAAAAATGTAGGCCTTATATCTTTGAAAATGAATAAGATTTCATCAGATGGAGTTAGGTAGAGCGAGTATTTCCACTGATGAAGCATCATGAGCAAAGTCTGTGAGGCAGCCAAGAATATAGTGATTCATGTATTACTAAATATCTGGAGAGTGGGGCTTAAAAACAGAAGAAAGCTTTGAGTTTGGATAAGTCGATATATTTGATTTTTAAATGATGCATTACACTCAATCTTTCATTCATTCAACAAGTATTTATCTAGTGCCAAACATGTACCAAGAACTTTATTAGATACTGTGTAAATTTAACACTTTTTTATAGTGCTAGAATATTCCATGTGTTGTCTCAACAGGTTAAATTATTTTTTTTCCATGATTGAAGACTGATGCTTCTATTATTTGTCCAAAATTTCCTTTGATTTTTAGTAGTTTTGTCACACTTTTGTTTAATGTAGTCCTAAAGCCTTTTAATCTAACTCTTGAGATCACATTGTTTCAAAATTCAGAATTTTTCAGATTTTTAGGAATCTGATGTAGTCCATATATCATATTTATGTAAGCAGTACCTCCTGATCATATTATTCAGACATTTTGCTACACAAGTATCAATTACTGAAAATAGATAAACATAGACTATAGTCTCAAGTTAGTTCAGGTCAGGTTTTGCTTCTAAATCAATTTTGGTGACAAAGTTAGCACAAAACTTTTTAAAGATTTTATATTTCGAAAGTTTAAATAAGAGATAGTAAACCTTTATTCTGTATGAATAACTAAAATACCAGTTTTTTCCACTGTACTCCTATGTATGCTAGTTATGATTTTTTGTTTTTTACTTAAATGCAGATCTTTAAGTAAACATCAGCTGCTGTTCAATTAATTGATTTGTTTTTCTATCAAATATATATTATGGCTTTATGTGTGTTTGACACAGTGCGACTTAATCTTTCTCCCTAATACCTATTTTTGATTTACTGCTTTCAACAATTTTTCTCTTGAAAATTTTTATTTGTTTGTTTGTTTCTTTGTTTTATTGTGGTGACATTAGTTAACAAAATCCAGTAAGTTTCAGGTGTACAATTCAACAGTAAGGCATATATATATTGCATTCTGTGTTCACCACCAATAATTAGATTTCTTTCTGTCACCACATATTTGACCCCTTTTACCTCATTTACCTCCCCCTCTCCTCTTTCCCCCTCCCCTCTGGTAGCCACTAGTCTATTGTCCATGTCCATGAGTCTCTGTTTGTTTGTCTTGTTTGTTTGTTGCTTTTAGGTTCATATCCCATGCAAATTTTTGTCACTTATTTCAAGCCACTGTTAAATCCTCAGTGTGGCATTCCATGAGAATTTTTCCCCATGTGTTGACATTCCACAGTTAAATGACATTAGTATGGCAAGCTAAGAACCCACCCAATAGTAAAATCTCAGATTACCATCTTATTCACAAGGCTTTTAATAAATTTTGTTGAATTATTTACTGAATTTGAGGTATAATGTACATTTATGTATTCCCCCTTCAACAAAACCAATGATGCAAAATTACTTGATCTTGGAAATCAGGTAAGCTCAGCATGGGTTGCTCTATTGCTTCTGTTTCTTGCTAGTGATCCTTCATAATATTTATTATTTTTTAAACTTGGGTTTGATATAAAGTCTGTGGTTATTAACATATACCTTTTTCCCTTTAGACAAGGAAAATATTTGCTTCCCCCTTTTTTATTTCCCATATCCCATTTTTCATGTTTCAAAAAGATTGTTAAGAATATGTTTCTGTCAACTCTACATCATCAACCAGCTCCTCTTTATTTGATAGAATTAATTCCAATATAAACTTCCCAACCCACACATATACAGAACTATAATCTGTATTTTTTCACAGTTACATAGCAAAACTAATTCTAATGCTTTAGCAGAATTAGTGTTCTGTACATTATTAGGATAACTGAAGAATTTCAGTGTTTTTTGTTTGTTTGTTTTCTTTCATTATGTTTTAGAAAGCCATCATCCTATTTGGGTTGCATGGTCTCTAGAATACTTTCTTTCTTTTCCTTCCTTCCTTCCTCCCTCCCTTCCTCCCTCCCTCCCTCCCTCCCTCCCGTCCTTCCTTCCTTCCTTCCTTCCTTCCTTCCTTCTTCCTTCCTTCCTTCTTCCTCTCATCCATCTTCTTTATTCCTCTTTGTTTCTTAAACACATTTATCTCCACTATGCTTTCACTTTCAGATTTGCTAATTACTTATACCAGTTAATTCATTTCTTATATACTATGGTAATTTTCTTTTTGGCTTCATTTGAATGATTGAAGCCTTTCAATTGCTTGATTCTTATCCTTATGAACACAATAACTATCATTACTGATGAGGCCAACCATATGATACTTGTGCCAAAAAGAATTTGCACCAATCAAAGGACACTTAACCATAGTAAATATTTTGGCGGACTTTATTTAAAAGTCTTTACAATAACTGAAAAAACATCAAATATTATTATCCAAAGTAATATTTAATTATTTAAATAAAATCACAAATGCATGGTGCGGTGTCATAGTACAAATATTGAGACTCCAACATTCCACAAATTTGATTTCTGTTTTATAAAAAAAGAGCATATAATATTTCTTAAGTATAATAAACTTAAAATAATTTACCTAGTATGAAAATGAGGATCTAGAGGCAGAGAGAGAATCAGGAATTTAGAGCACATTTGGCACAGCTAATTTTAATGTATGATTTAAAAAATGGAATTATTTACTTTGGTAGTGTTTTATCTATACATAAGAAGAAGACCATGCATGGTTCACTGTTACTTTCTATTTATTGTGGCTAGTTAAGCCCTCAAAAATGAAACTGCCCGAACTTCATGGTTTTCACCAATTTTGTATATATATGTCTCAGAGGATTATATAGAGTAGAAAAAAATTTAAATTTAGGAGGATGTCCAAATGGTGGTGTTCTCTTCTTCTCTGGCTATTCTTTATGTTGAATTATGTAGGTAAGCTAATGCATGATCATTGAATAAGAAAATCAGTCTTGGAGGTGTTTTGATTGCTTTTTACATAAACATACTCACCTGTGATAGGGCTCCACAGCATAAGGGTGAAATCCTGTCTTCAGTACTCCCCTGAAACCAATCAGTACCTGATTAACTAAGTTAAACATTTGAAACTTAGACTACTCATGAAAGATTTCATGTGTATATGTATACACAAATGTTAATTGTCCTTTGAAACTGTTTATCGCTTTCATATCAAAATTCTGTTTTCTCATTAAATTTTCCCATTAAATATTAGGAAATTTGTAAATAGTCCTGTGTCAGCTTAGAATTAGATGCACTGATTCCCCCTAAAAACATTTGTCTCTGTATATCAGATAATTCATTGGAACAAATGTGATTAGTTATTCAAGGCCAATTATTTTTAAAAGAAACTTTTATCAACATATAAATTGGTGAATAAATTTTGCAGATAATTTTGTTATTTCCCTGTGCTCATAAAGTCTTGTATGTATTTACTATCGATTATGCTTCTTATGAAGTATTTGTATAATGGTATAGGAGGGATGTGTGCGTGTGTGCGTGTGTGCGCGCGCGCGCATGTGTGTGTGTGTGTGTGTGTGTGAAGTATACAGTCATTTGTATGTTGTAGAAATTAGGTAGACTTTTGGAAAAAAATATTGTTGTTGGAATTAGATGCAGTTTGTTTAATATTGTCAAGAAACAAACCAGAATGTTTTCTCCTTTATGAATTTTAAAGGAAATAATAGTCACTCTTAATGCTGCTTAATAGACAAAACACAATTGTTTTCAGGCTGTGGCTGATGGTTCCAAAATAACAGAACCTCTGCCTAGTCAGCATCAGGTTTCTAGCTGGAAAACAATCTTGTCATTTATTTATAAGTTGTTTTCTGCGGATTCTGCCTCTTGAGAGTTTAGTTTAATAAACAAATCAGCGAACGTAGAACTAACCCCATAGTTATGGCACATTTACTCTGCAAGTCGCATCACGCTGAATTTCAAGCCAAATGCTCTCCTTTTATGGCTCAAAGGCCGCACCGGGCTCTTTTGCAGAAGAATTCACTGTTGAATTGAAGTCCTTGATCAAGTAATTGAAGTTCAGGCATAAAGTATCAAAGCAGTGCGAAATCTCTCCGTCCCTCTCTCTCGCTACCTTTTGGTGCCGCCAGCTCCTGCCGAGGTGATTTTAATGTTCCGCGGGCTGCACATACACCAGGCACAGGCTTTGATTGTGGCGGCAACTCCTCGGAGTCATGAATGTTTCAGCGCACTGCGCGCGAGGTTAGGGCCGCGCGTCCAGGTGTGAGCAAGCAGGTTGTCACCGACATCTGTTTGCAGCAGCGGCGGCGGCCTCCCCAGCCGGCGGCGAGCGGCCGGATTGTCAGCGGAGGTAGTTGAGAGCCGCAGAACCGTTTTGGTCTCACACTCGCTGCCTGGAGGCCCGAAACACCAAAGGTAGGAGTAGGGGTGGACACAGCTGCGCTCTCAAACTTGCCTTAGGCACAAATAAAGAGATCTAATGCAGTTTGACTCCGTTGCGGTGAGGAGACGAGGACAGAAAGCCACTTCAGAGACGACTTAACGCAGCAACATCTGCCGCCAAGTTTCCAGGGAGTGACGGGGGACAGCAGGTACAGATCGAAGTCTCCACATAAACAACCTCCATTAAGCCATGGACTCTTTTGAAGGGCCTCCATCAAACAAGCTGGAGTCCGCAGCAGGAGTTTGTTTGGTTTTCAAAGCAGTGTTTTGTTTTTGCAATAACAAGGTAATTTATAAATGATGCATTACCATGCATTCTCCTTTTTATTTGAAAAGAGAGAGAAGCAGAAAGGCAAAGAAAGAAGAAAGCACAGCACTAGTTTGGGAGTTGTTCCATAAACCCACTAAATCTCTAAGGAGCTTCTTGGCTGTAATCGAGGTTATGTTAACCTTCAGACTGCAATCTCTCATTTACCAGTAAGCAGACATAAATTTATATACTGCACTGGAAGAACGCTAGTAACACCCGCGAAGTACATCCACTGTTTTTAAACTTATATCATAGAGTTTCTTATTACATGGAGGAGAAATGGTATTAGAGTTTTTCAAATGGGTGTATATTTTTGGTAAAACAAAATTTAGAAAATTACATTGACTTTAATTTTCTTCCTATTTATAAAGACTTCATGCCTATAGTTGAATATTAGAAATAAAATTTCAAGTCAAAAGTAAGAATTACATGTTAAAGGCAGCATTTTTCTTTTTTGAGGTGGTTTCCCTCTCCACCACCTAGATTTGGCCAGAAAAATTTTTTTTTAATGTGTATAATTTTCTCTGGGAATATTGCAAAAACATAATTGTGCACGTGTGTGCACACACACACATATGACATAATAGAAATGTTAGCCTGACAAATAAAGCTCCAAGGTATGGTAAGATAATAAGGACTCTATGGTAATGTAAACTATTATTATTAATAACTTTAGGCTTCCTCACTGAGGAAATATCTGCATCACCATTGTGAGATAAAGGTGCCGAGGCAAAGGCATCCTTTTGAATGGGAGTAGCCAGGGAGCAATGGCCTGGGGAGAGATGCTTATGTGTGGCAAAGTTTTCATCAGTGGTGAAATAAGCAACATAAGTGCATGGTGAATTTCCAATTGAGCTAAATTTATTATGCTGAGAGAACTTTTAATTATACAAATATAATTTTATTTTTTTGAAATGATTAATGGTAGCTGCTTAAAAAAAAAAATGTCCATTCTGACAGAATTCAATGTTAGTCTTCAGTTTTAAAAAAACTCTATAGAAAAAAATCTGAGAACATAGCACAGGTTCATTTAAAGGCAGTAGAGTAGTCTGATAACCTCAGTGAAACAAAGGCCAGTCCTCCTGTTTACATCTCTAGTTCTGGATTTATACTCACTCCTCTGCCAGTCTTGCTTCTGAATTCTCACGCTCAAAACAAACTTGCCTTACCTTCTTCAGCGGCGGCTTCTTCAATGATTCTAACTTTCCCAAGGATCGCTTAACTGTGTCATGCTTACAAACCACCCAGTGCTCAGTGCTGTCAACCATTTCATCTTCAAACTGAATGAGCATCTTGATAGCAGAGATTTTGTGCCACACTGTCTTTAGGTTCCCCATCACATTTGCAAAATGTAAACCACTTTGTGGGTGTTTTTGAGCAGATTGAAACCTTCACTCAAACGATTTGATATTTCAAATGTTTTCAGTGCTTGGAGTTCTATGCTGCTAATAACTGCATTATTTTATTTTTTTAATTAAATTTTATTTTTTTATTATTATTATTTTTAACACCTATAGCACCTGGTATTCCTAGGTGGTCTCCCATCCAAGTACTAACCAGGCCCAACCCTGTTTAGTTTCCAAGATCAGACAGGATCAGGCACGTTCAGAGCAGCATGGCTGTAGACAGTAACTGCATTATTAAACTTAGTTTTTACGTTCCATCTAAATATTTTGTGTCAGATAGTTGAACTTCGTAATAGATATTTGCGGCTGTAAGAAAACCCTTTATTTTAGCCTGAGTCAGTCTGATTGTACACAATATGCCCATGATGCTTTCATACCTTTCCTTTTTTTGTACTTAAATGAAATAGTAGAGAAAAATATCAAAAAATTTTAAAACTCTGAAATGATTGCTTACCTTTTATTTCTGTAAGATCTGAAATTTTATATAGCTTTTTAGGCCAATTATGATGTTACCTCACTGGGAAAAGGTACCACTAGGCTTTTCTATCTTTTATGTTATCTTTCATTCTTATTATCTCTTGTCTTTATATTTTAGGGCATCCTTAAAATACCTTAAATATCCTGTTTAAATTAGTAGAAGTAATTAACTCTGGTTTATACATATATGAAAGATAAATTTTTATTAGAATAATCTATGTCAGGAGCATGCCATTCTTACTACAATCCTACTAACTGATTTATGTGCATGTATATGTATGTGTGTCTCATATGATTAATATATATATATTTTTATAGAATGTATTTTCTCGGTGTCTATGTCATCAACTAATATCTGTTTTAATGGAAAAGAACAAATTTATGAAATAGGGTGCTTTTTGTTACCATTTCTTAGCTTAAATAAAATCATCTCTTAATTATATGTGTAAGATGACAAGTATTGACTCAGTTTGATTCTCCAGAATATGCAAAATTTAATCATGAAATTACCCAAAATTTTACTTTTTCAAAAAAAGTATAAAGAGAATTTGGATATATAATTGGCATTATACCCCCCTGATCCAGATATAATTTTATTTAGTGGTATCATATGCCACTTATAAGTTTAGACAGAGATATTTCTTGGTTAAAATTGGTCAGCAACCTTTTGATAATCAAGACAAAAAAGACTATATTAGTGTAAATATTCTCTTCTTAAATTAATGCACTGATTTTAGAAATGAACTCTTTTTTCATCATCAATGAGCTTTGGCACACTAAAAGAATACTTAAAAAATCTCAAGGGTTGGCACTGATTGTCCAGGGCTAAACAAATTTTTTTCTTAGGCTCAGTACACAGCTTCAATGTAGAGGACTGTGAGGATATTAATTATATCATCCAACTAGGAGGAGAAATGTCAGCACGGATATAATTTTTTATCTTTTTTTTCTGTTTTTGTGTACTTTATGCATAGCCTTTATATGATTTTAATTACAGAAGGTGAAATACATAATTATTTAAATTGCATTATAATATCTAATAATTTGCAAAACTATATTATTCTGCATATGTTAAATATTCAGGTTTCAATTTAGAGTTCAAAAGACCCAGTCCAAGCAGGGGGGAAGAGGTGCATTATTTTGTAGACAGTTTGTTATTTTAACGAAGTGCATTATGATGGTGCCTTTGTGTCTACCATACCTTCATTGATCAGTTTAAAAAAAAACTATAACTCAGTTAAGGAAATTGACTTGAGTAGGAAGCTTTTATTGCCCCCTTATTCTTAAAAATGAATTTATATTAACACATTATATAAATATATACTTTTAAGGACAAATGCCTTTTTGGCTACATATCTTTTATTTTCTATTTCTAAATAAAACACTAAGATTTTTATAATATGTTTATAATCTCGAAATGAATCATCTTCAAAATTGTTTTACATAATTTTTACTTATATTTTCCCTTAATTCCACTCTAAATCAAATCACAGCTTCTAACATTTGAGAAATTTGAAATTGGTGTAATTTGAGGTATAAAATAAAAATGATTTGCTTTTCAAACTTTGCAAGAAATTATGTTTAAGAATATTAATGGAATTAAAAAAAATTTATCTGCTTTTGGATTAAAAATGAACACTTATTTCAAAGGGTTACATGAAATTTCCTTTTTTTTTCTCCTTATGCTCTTTTTTTCAATTAAAAAAATTGGAATAGTTTTCACAAACTTTCTCTTTTCAAAATAATTTTATTATCTGATTTACCTCATATCTCTCTCCTTAGAGAGCTCTTTTCACTTGGAAAATGGGGAAAACGAAGATTCTAATTTCCTAAACTTTAGATTTCCATAATGTTTCTTGGCAAGCAGGCTAATGTACTGAAAATAATATATATATATATGTTTTCATAATCTTGTTCAGTACTAAGCACACATTTGAATCAAAATTAGAGATTTCTAACACTTTTTTTAAAAAAAAATCTAGCACTAGTTTTTACTTACAATAAAACTTTCTACTAGAACCATTTCCTGACTCTAATGATTTTTTAACTAAGTTTATTATGAATTCAGTATATTTCATTCAAATAGCATTAAGTTCTACCCTAGTTAAAATTGCACACACATACATAACACAGGGATTATACATATTTGCAATTACACACATATATCTTAATTGCCTAACAGAGTTAGCAAGTACATCTGTAAAACATGTTTCAATAGCATATTCAAATAGTGCATTTATATACACAATGTAAAGATAAAACTTCTAGAGTAAGAGCAATTACTCTTCAATTATCTTTCTCTTTTTCATTTCTCTTCATTCTCCTACCTCCTAACATTGGTTGATGTCTAAGATTTTATCCTCAGTCTTATGTATTTTCACATCTCACTTTTTTAGAGAGCACATAAACTTTCACTGCTTTGCTGTCATCATGAGGCACATCATTTTTAGACCATCTACTATCCTGAATTTTACTTGCATGTCTCTCAAAGCTTCTACAAAATTTCCTCTTGGATATCCTATTGTCACTATAATATCTGTTTCCAGCTGGACCTACCATATTCCATATGTATGGCTTTCAAATTTTAACTTTTCTCTCAGTTATTCTCTCTAGCCTTCACGTGATGCATTTAAGCTGAGGCCCAGCAGACCTCATGGTTCCCACAACTGAGTGAGCAGGATTAAGACTTTAACATCCTAATTCTGGCTGTGATGTCCTATTTCCCTATCATATGCACAAGATATTGGTTCAATGAAGAGCAGTGTGTCTATTAATGTCCTTCTTAGTTTTATTTAATTGATAGAAGTGAAAATGATCTATTGATGAATATATGAATTAGGCTTTAGTTGATTTTTAAGAGATAAAGCATTTGACTTTGTAGAATTTAAACATTTTTATTATTAGAACTTATAATTTTACCTTCATGTTTCTACCCTGAAACTAAGCTACTGAGAAAACTAAGACATCAGAACAATTCTGAAATTTGACGAATTTGAATTATAAAGACATGGCAGAGGATGCTGAGGATGCTGATACATAAAAATGTTATTTATATGGAGTGAAGATTTATTATTTTGAGATGATTAATTTTTAATTTATAATTAAATCTATTAAACATTTTCTGAGTTATAAAAATATGACAATCATTTTCGTTTAGGTGAATTTTGAATAGATGAAGGCTTGTAATTTTTATTAATTCTCTTTATCAGGATATGTTTATTACTTTGTTGCTTGCAGTTGCATTCTTCTCATTTTTTTCTAAAGCACATTTAACCTTTGTTTCATATTTGACCCAAGAAGAGTTTTCATGATTAGAATTCTTGTGAGATCTGTATTTGTCCCAGTTAAATCATACATTATAATATCAATCTCTTACATAATCATATTATGCCAGCTCTGAGTATATCATTAGTCCAGTTTACAAAATGCTGGTTCCTCTCAACAAATAGTGAGAAGAGAGCTGACAACTGAATTCAGTTCCTACTCTCTAGAAGAGGTGTGACGGCTTTATCTGTCCTGTGAATCCAGATTTATGAACTAGTCCTATGCTCTTAACTAGATTAGTTCCTTTTTCATTAACTGCTTAAAGTAGGGCAGCTGTCTGAGTTGTTGGTTGTAAATTTGCTAATGTCTACTTCGTTAATCTCAGATACAAAAGGCAGCAGATAATAAGATCAAAGTTTCAGAACCTCCGGTTTTTACAGCCTGAAATGAGCATGGAAGGATCGATGGAGTGGGGAATTGAAGAGATGGGAGGAAGTATTACATTGGGGAAAAGGGGATGACTTCTGTCATTAATTTTAATTAATTGCCAAGAGTTTTAAAGCCGAGTTATTGATACTGAAGTTAAGTCCTTAATACACTGTTCATGCTTTGGCATCAGATGCTCATTAATGGCATAAGAGGTTTATGGGAGAGAGAAGTGTGTGTGTGTGTGTCTGTGTGTCTGTGTGTGCGTGTGTGTGTATCTTACATAAATATTTTCATTTACATCTTTCAAAGATTTCCCTGGGTTAATATTCAGGCCTTTACTTTTTGACAGTTACTGTAGGGCAGTTAGGAATTATAGACAAGTAACAATAAATCCAAATAAAATTCCTGGGTATAGCAACAGCAGTAAATCTGAGTAATATTACTTTCATGTTTACCAGCATACAAAATACTTCACTTAAGAGGAAATGTCAGACTATGGAGTGAAATAGAAGGAGAGAGATTCAGGAGCTAGAAAGCAGAAAAGAAGGGAAGAACAAGGAAAAAAAATGAAGAATGAGGAAGAGAGATTATTCCTCTGAAAAACATGCAGAGATGATAGGAAAATTGTTTATTTAAATAATAAGCTACAAATTATATATTCCGTTATTACAACCTTAATCATTTGGAATTCAACAAACTGAACCTTGAAATGACAAAGCAGTCTATTCTTCAAATCCTTATTTTTTTCTCCACCTATGGCTGTTCCATGCATATTCATTGGCTTAAACACCCTTCACTATCAAATCCATGTTATTAATCTGAGATACTTTTTGATAGGAAATTACAACTAAATGTATTAATTATAAGTATTTTGGTCATAGAAAAATGGCTTATACTTCTTCAAAGGGAAGTCTTTAAAAAGAAGATAAAGTTCAAAACTTTAGAAATTTGATTTCAGAATTATATATCAATGTTCTCCATGCATATGGACAAAATAAAAAGAAAAGGTCTATAATGAAAACATACAATACACTAAATTAATTTAATTTTTACATCTATATCTTACTTCTGATGCCTATGACCTGAATTTCAATAGCACGTTACAGTCAGTGGCTTGAGTATTATTGTCTACAAATTTTAAATTGTGAATTTGGCTTTGAGATATATGTTTCTTCTTTACGTCAGTTTTTCTTCCTTTTATGATCAGCTTTAAATGTAAATAGAAAAAAAAACACGAAAATGAAAGTGTCCCTTTCATTTATCCACTTGTTTATTTTTGTGCATAGTAACATTATTGGAGAGACCACAAAAATCTGCAGGGGTCCAGAGTTTAGATCTTAATTTATAGGCAGTGCAGAGCCAGTAAAGTTTGGAGCTGGGCAGTAACGTGATCCAATGAAATTAGAATTAGGGTCTTGGAAGGTTTGCTATAAATATATTTATAACAGGAGTGGTGATAACATATGTTTTTCTGTATAGCTTAGCCCTGTGTCATGTTTTTCTCTTTGTCTTTCATCATGAGTCACAAAAAATCACATAAAATCACGATAGAGCAAGTCTGGTGGATTATCATGTAATGTGGTTTTTTGGATAAAATAACATTTTTTCCCCAATATAAATTCCATCTTTTCTTTTCTTTTTTTTAAGAACAGTGTAGGTTCCTTAGCTAAAAATATTCAGAGATTTATGGCTTCAGATATTTTTCTTGATTTGCCAGGTATCTTCTTTCTTGCTTTTTAGAAATATTTCGAGAGCTGAAACTCAGGCTTACAATACAAATATATATGTGTTCATCTGTGTGTTTCTATGTGCGTACATGCATATACATGTAGGGGTTGTTCCTGGGTCTAATGGGGGTGACAGAGCCCTTGTTATTTGTTAAGGGCACTCAATTTCAGGAAAGGGGGAACAATTTCCTTTACAGAAAAGGTTTAGAACTCCGATTCAAGTGGCAATAGTTGAGCACCTACTATTCTTAGGTATATTCAGTTAGCTATGTTCAGCTATTTACAGTGTTTAGAGTTAGGTGTTATATTACTCCCATTTTACAGATGAAGAATATGAGACCCAGAGATGTTTTGTGAATTTCCCAAGGTTACGTTTCTTAAAGCAACAGAGACTAGATTCAAACCTAGGTTTTTTTATTTCCAATTCAGTGACTGCTCCATTATGCCTTACTGTAATTTTGCAGTGCACCACTTTATTCTCCCTACTGAGTCAATAACTGACTGAATTAGGGCTATTATGTAGGTAGAGAAGTACTTTTAAACTTTTCATTTTGAATCTGATTCTTTGATGCCAAAATTATCAGTTTTGTATCTATGACTATATAGATAGATTGATAAATTATTTCAGCAGATATTTAAAATGCATGTATATTACTCTATATAATATTTAATTTTATATTTAATATTAATTTAATATTATATATTATATTTAATTCTGCATAATATATAAATAAAAGGCAATATTTAGAAATGGCAACACATTCACAGAAAGTAGAATAAGGAAATTTTGCATGAATAAGGGATTGTGTAATTCAACCCTTTCTTATATTGCAACTTGCCCCAAAAGGAAAGACATGTTCAAAGGAACTAGAAGGATGAAATAACTTGCATATTCCAGGAATTGCAAGTAGTTTTCCAGGCTGAAGCAAGAGACTGGTAGTTGAAGTAAGTTATTGGAAGAAGGCAGAATTATAGCATTTCTAAAGCCCTTGATGGCATATTGGTAATATTACTACATTAGGAGTCAGAAAACCTGGGATCCCTACACAGTCATTGATTAGCTTGAAACCTAGAACACGTTTCTACATCCCTCTGGTCCTCAGTTTCTCATTCGTATATGGAGAAAAAAACAATCACAAAGATACCTTTGAAAATACATCATTTTACCTATCCAATCACATGAGCTCAATGAAGATGGAACTTTTTCTGTTATGTTCACTAGGATAACTTCTGGACCTTGTGCATTGTTGCTCAGACAGTAGGCTTTAATAATCTTTGATGAATGAAAGAATTTATGTAGGTAGGAAGTTTGGTCCATTGTTTACAAGTCTGTTTAAATTCATACTTTTTTAGTAATTATACATTTCACAAGGCCATCAATAATTAATAAATATAAACAATTTACAAATGCTATAAGAATTAAATAATGGCATATATTCTTTAATATTCTAGAACATGTTTGAACAATTTAACTATATCAGATATTCATAATGGATAGTTTGCTACCATTATGCTTAAAATAAGTTGAAAATAACTGCACATGGAAGAAAATAAAGAGGATGCAGATTTAATAGAGTAGTATGCTTAAATTTTATGCCAGTTTTCTTTATAAATCTTGTCTATTTCTTACTGCTTTTCTTCTTTCAAAGAAAAAAGATATTAATGTGCGATATTAGATTATTTCCATTGTCATTTTTGGTATGTTACAATTTGCTGCCTAATGTCATAACAGCAAAATATTTAAACACAAAGTTTCTTTTATTTAAAACTATTATAAGCAGTGAAGTACTAGTGCGTTCCTGTCATTAAGTGTGTATAGCTACATGGAACTGTTCTCCTATTGGGCCACTCTGAGATTGATTTTCCAACTTGGGCTAACAGTAGTAGACAAATGCTAAATGAAAATCAATCACTTTGTAAGTCAGGTAAATACACTTCTTTTATTAAGTGTTTTTTTTTTTTTCCCTATAGACAACTAGATGACAAGTAACATTTGTGATTACTTCTAGCCTTTGAATGCTTTTAACATAAACATCTAAGGATAATGGCTTGATCATAATGTTATTCTTATATTAGAATTATCTTACTCTTGATCAGTTAGATAAAAATATATTTTAGATATTATTTATAAATAGAAAAGATCTGAGTTAATATTTTTTAATCACAAACTCTTAGACCATTAATATTTTAAATGTATATCAGAAATATTTTATTACGAATGCAATGTAGATAGAAATAGCAACCCGTTATTGGGAAATATAAGGATCTAGCAAGATATGGAAACACAGCAACTTTTAACTTCATTTTTAAGGAGGAAAAAATAGAAAATCAGGAAAGATCCCAATATAGTGTATACCTTAGATAATTATAGTGATGTTAGGAGAGTGTCAGGTTCCAAAACTGTGACAGCCAATATAGAAAATCAAACTTAAAGAATATGCTTAACTAAAAAATAGAGACTATATAGTTTTGTGGAAGTCAGCATATTACCCTCATTATTAATATCATCATTAATAATGAAAAATCATCATAAGCTGTAGAACAACAGCTATGTGCCAGGCACTGTACTAGTGATTTTACATATGTTATTCTAATTCTCAAAACAACTCATGGCAAAGTACTATTTTCCACTTTTGGTGGATAAGGAAGCTGAGGATCAGAAAGGCCAGGAAAGTTGCCAGTCCTGCAGGCAGGTAGAGAGTGAATGTATTATCTTTGTTTAAATAGGTTATTGAAATTTTAGTTAACCACTTAAATTCTGCATTACTTTATGTTTTAAAATTAATTGGCCAATTATACAGAAAACACACCACAGTTTAGAATTCAGGATTTTAGTTGTAGCTTATAGGCCCATTAGTTAAATTGAGAAAGTTAAAACAGCAAGTTAATTGAAAAGGCCAATATAGAAATTGGAATTACTAGTAAACTATTTAAATAACATAGGAATCACTAGAGACTATCTAAGTATAAAATATGTGAAACATAAATGTTAAGTATTTTAATCAATCACATTGTTGTAAATATTGGGGTTAGAAAGATATTTGTGGGTTTACTTTTTTGGCACCTACAGGTATTACAAAGGAGCCAAGGCTTAGGAACAATTATGACATATATTTTCCTTAAAAAGAAAATAAAATATAATTAGTAGTAGAAAAATAAATAAGCAAGTTATTCTTAATACTAAACTTTTTAAACTGATTGTTTTTCTAATATATAAAATCACACTAAAAAGAAAAGTTCCATCTGGAGGCTAAGATTATGACACAATCCCAAATTATGTCTGCCAAATATGTTTCATATTAAAACTCATATTAACTATAAAATCCATAATTTTAGTTTAGGGTACTGTTGGCACAGTCATATGATTTATTGTTTATAATTCCTCTTAAAATCTAGTTCTCAGAATATTTCATCATCATTTTAGACTTCAGTTAAATTTATATTGAATTTACTGTTTACTTCTCCAATCATTCTCTCTTGCTTGAACACTCATTTTGATCTATGAAGCAATTGATTCCATTTGTCAAATTTATCCTTTGATCTTCCTGCAAATAGTGTGCCCAAAATTATTCTAAAAAAGACCCTCACTGAAATGTTTTTTAAAACGTCCCCTCAGATACATTAGTGAAAATTGAAGCCATTACTTTTAACAGAAGTCTCTCGCGTGTAAGTAGTGGGAACTGAAAGTTGAAAGTCTGAAAGTCTCTTCAGTCGATCTGCCATCAGCATTATGGCCTACAGTGTATGTGGTTCTTCCATTCCTTATATTTCACGTGAGAGGCCAGGGTTTTCCTTCCGATAAAGCTGTCTTTGATCCTGTTATTTCGATAGGGCCTCTTGAAAGACTTCATCATGGCATGCTGCCATTATTGTTACCATTATTGTTGTTATTTTGCTGAGGAAACACCTTTTCATTAAATTTTAAGAAATAATGTCTCCCTTATTCCTCAGGTATCATTCTGAGTATTCCATTTCATATAAAAATGCTAACATCTAAATGAATAGTAAACAAAACAAAGAGACTCATAGGTACAGAGAACAAATTCATGGCTGGGAGATGAGCAAAAAGGTGAAGGTGATTAAGAGGTATATTTTTCCAGTTATAAAATAAATCATGGGATGTAATGCACAGCATAGGGAATATAGCCAACAATACTGAAATAACTGTATGGTGGCAGATGGTTATTAGACTTATCGTGGTGGTAACTCTACATGGTATATAAAAGTGTCAAATCATTATATTGTGCACCTGAAATGAATATAATATTGTATGTCAACTATAATTAAAATCATTTTAAATAATAATAAAAAATCCAAATTAATAGTAATGATAAAGCAATTTAAGTAACTGAAGGCATAAGAATAATGTCCATATAAACTATATTTTAAAACTTAAGCTATAATATTTATAATAAACAGTTTTTCCAATCATTTATAAACATTTACTGCTTTGTTTCTGAAGTCTTTTTAGGAATAAGAAACAGGGAAAACACTAGAATAATTAATGATATTAATGAAATTTTAATATATTCACTACAGGTGAATATCTGTTAGGATTTAAAATTATTAACGCTAGAAATTTTCTTTTTGATGTGTTGCAAAACATGAGCATTTAAACACATTTCTGGCTTTTGTCTTTTCCAAATTTTTGGTTAAAATATTTTAAAAAATTAGACAAGGAAGAAAATGAACTATAATCTCATCAATAGACTCTTAATTAAGAGAAATAAACTTTTAAAATAATTTAATGATGGCTAGAAAGACCTACCAGCTAGGAAATGATTTTCTAATTGGGGCAAGGTATAAAAACTCAAAAATCAATTCAAAGGAGAGCATGCAAAATTCAATTAAAAACAAAAACATAAAATAAAGTACAGTCTAGATGGAATTTAATTCCTAATACTATTTTCTACTATTGCATGGTCTTGCAGTAGATGATAAAGCTGCTATTTGCTTTATATTAATTCTTAGCAATACATACACAAATGTATTACAAATAATCTATAATATGTATTATACAGCAAAGAATGGTTTATATATACAGCAAGGTATATATAAAATATAAATATCTCCACAGTTATAATTCTACATCAAACAATTGGTAGTTTAAAAAAATAAACTAGAATTAGGATGTGAGGCATAAAAATAAAATTAATCACTTCTTCTTTAGCACCCACTATTTTTAAGCAGTCTTTGAGACTGCAAAATATTTAGTACATAGTCCTCATTAAGTTTATAATCTGCTCAAAGACCAAGAATACACATTTAGAAGATAAAATAATGAAATATTTAAATGCCAATTCAAGGCAATAACAAGAGATGTTGCAAAGTGTTGCCTAATTAATTACTAAATGAATGTTATAGACATTAATTGCTTTTTGAGATTTTAGGGAAGAACACTTCGGACTAGAAGATGACAGTTCACAGAGGAAGACAGATTTGAATTAGCCTTGAAGGATTTGTTTAGGTAGAGAAGATAAGAAAGTTCACATTTGTTCTAGGACAGTAGCTCAACTATTTTCTTTAGCAACTTCCAAAATATGTGTAGGAAATAATAGGAAATAAATCTAGGTCATCTCTAGTTCTGGAGGTTCTGGTATATTAGACTAACACTTAGCAGTCAATATCTGGCAAATATTTATTGCACTGTTTCTCAAGCTTTTTAAACTTTTACTCCACTAGACAAAAATATTTTATTGTATTTTGTTTTCAAGTTTTGTATTAGGATTTCATGAAAAAATTTAAAAAATATTAGCTTGGTAACAGGCAATATGCTCTTGGATAGATTAAAGGCTGGGCTAATGCAGAAACCATCATGTGAGGACCTGCTGGAGGGTGAGGGACTGTGGGATTCCATTGAAATAGAAATACGAGTTGAAAACAGGCTCCTAAAAGGACTTGGTTACTAAGTGAAGCTAGGTGTGTGGCAGAGATAGGGAGAGGGGAGAGAGTACCTGAGGATGGTGCCATGGAATTGAGCTTGAAAAAGAAAGTTGGAAATGCTTAGTAAGAAGTTAGAAGTATTGAATTTGGCAGGAAAATCAAATCTGGACATGGAGACTAGAGAGGCTCCTTAGATAATTAAAAGTGTGGGAGTCTTTAAAAGACTGAAGATCAGTCTTGTCCTACTTTAGTATAAAATATTTTCTCTTTTGGGTCAAAAACAGCAACTGATTTAATTTTTTTGTTAATTAGAAATTACATATTGATCTCTCCTTGGCATAATGTTCTTATTTTCCAACTCTTTGTCATTTTTGATTGCATGAAATAAATATATGACAACTGAAGTATTTAAATAATCTGCAA
>NW_006432943.1:5716135-5759024 GCF_000325575.1 Pteropus alecto
AGGGAAAGGAGAGAAGAAAGAAGAAATAGTAGCTTTAGTTTGTAAAATTCTGAAGCTGTTAACTTGTGACAGCTATTTTCAGTAGCTTAATTCTTTCAAGAGATAGATGGCCTCTTTTGTGTCTAAAGCAGAGGGAGTTTCATAAGTTGACAAGGGCAATAACTGAGAGATGAGTGTCTGCAAGTTCTTGTGAAGTATTGTATCTGATAGAGAAGTGTTAAAGAATGATGCGAATGATATTTGATGTTTTTAAGGAATGGTATGAATAGTAACTATTGAAGTCTTAACTGGACTAGGGAAACAGTATGAAGATATCATAAAGGAACTTTTGGCTATTTTCTACAACTTTCTACGACCGATGATCCAATGAAGAGTTAGGATGACTGTGAACAAAATGAAAACAGATACTAAACAAAATAATGCATGTTGAGTGGGAATTTTATAGACTTAGTTGGAACCATGCATATTCAAAGAGGATAGCAGTGATAGCTGTGCTAGTCTTTTCCTAATCATAAAATTTTGTATATAGTTATCATTTAAAAAAATATTGGACTATAATTCATAAGTTTTAGGATATATAAGTTGATGTATTTTCAACAAAAGTTTATAAGAATGACATATGTTCACCAACAGCAAGTAATTTTAGTGGAATTTGACCAACTCGTTTAGTGGCTTAGCAGATAATTAAAATTTATCCCATACCTTCTGTGTGCCATTTATATTACGTTGATCTTGCTATGTAATCTTCATAAAAAGTAGGTTCCCCATTATATACATAGGTTAACAAAGGTCAAACAGTTGGTAAGTGATAAAATTTAAATTCAGAGTTTAACGACACCAAAGTTTTCTCTTACGTTACACTGGAAAGTGATTTATAAAGACATCTACTAATGAGTAAATTTGGGGGGCAGTGAGGACACAGATTCTATGTGTGTTTCTGTGTATAATAGTTATTGCTTAAATATTTTAACTGGGCATATTGGCCTGTAGTTTTCTCAGGAAGACCTCCATAGAATAGTACAGTCACCCAACTGGGACAGCAACAGCTGCTGTAGCTGAATCCAGCCCTCGTCATCATTAATGACCTGCATTTGACACTTTATTCCAGCCATCCTTGTTCGGTGTACAATGTACTGCATTAGAATAATTACTACCTGTCATCCTCTATTTAACAGACAGCTCTTAGTCATCGCAGACATGTAAAATGTCATATGATAATGTGCCAAACCTATGTTGGGTCCTGCATTCTCATCTTGTTTATGCGTACCTGCATCCGCTGTCTTTTCTTTTTTTCTCACAGTGTTCAAACGCATTTTATACCTAAATTGAAGCATTTTTAGTCTATCACTCCTGTTGAAAGGGTTCGTCTCCTTTAGATAATGGCCAGACATTTATTAAGGGATAATATTTTCTGAACATAAAGCATGGCCGATGGATTTAGAATCTCTATTAGTCCTGCTAAAAATACTGGAGAGCTAAAGTAGAAATCGGAGAAAGGAATAGTAGTGCTGACTCATGGAAAGGATGATGACCAAATTCAAAAGGTATAAATCATGAACAGAGGGAATTATAGTGCCTATATTAAAAATTTTGTTTTAATTTAAACATCTGAGTGATTTCCAAGGGCAATTTTCTTTATGTTCTTTCCTACCTTTCATTTAGAGTGAGGGAGAGAAACACAGGGGATTCACTAAATTACTGAAATAGAAGAGACCTCCACCATGATTTTAAGTCATCATAATGTTGTATATTTATTGAATGGATTTAAAAATAACTTTGTCCCAGAGAGTGAAAATTGTGACTTTTTTTAGACTTATATTATCTTTGTTTTGCTTAAATCTCTACTCATAGGCATCTGTTATGGTTTATTTTACTTAGGAGATTTAATCTAAAATGTGCTACTGAATTTTTGTGTATCTTAATTTGACACGCTAAAAAACAAAATAAGTCATGCCTGAAATTTGGAATAACACATGCCTTGTATTCATTATGATTTACACCAACTTTATTGTTGAAATCCAGATTCAAATATCAGCTTCTCAGTTTATGAGCCGATTGGCCTTGAGCAAGTTATATAACCTCACTGAACCTTTTTTTTCTTAAGCAAAATTTTTCAACTGAGTCTTTTATCTGAATCACAGAACAGAGAAAATATTATGTATAAGGGATTATTTTTCTCATTCTCCTAAGGATGCTGCACAACTGGCCTCAGGTTTGGATGAGAAGTTAGTTTACCATATACAATAGATAACTTCAAAGGTCTTAGTGTATTCATTTAACCTCAGATGAAAAAGGCTAATGAAGATTAAAAAGTTTTTTCCACCTTAGATATTTTTACTAATATTTTTCCCATTAATTGAGAAAAATGCTTTGGTTTTGCAAACTGAAGGTGAACGTAGTCAACTAGCAATTTATTTTCTTTAGTTCCCTGATTATTATGCAATGAAAAGGAGATTTCTCTGAAGCTAAATTTACTATCTTAAATATGTACCTTCTGGATGAGGTAGAATTTTATAACAGTAATGAATGGTGAGAACAGAAATCTGTTTTTAGATGTACTTATTCAAATCTATATTTGTGGTATTAAGTTTATGTATACATAGGTACATTTGGAATGCAACCTATCTTAGAGTTTTACAATATTTACTGACAAGATACTTAACGGTAGATAATTATTGTACATATCTATATGTTTTTGCAGTAAGTTGTATCATCACTCAGAAGTGACCTTGCTAGGTGAGGGAAGGCAAGTGAGACATACAGTGCCTCTTGAGAGCAAGTGGAGTGATGCATATCAGAAGACACTAAAGATTTATTGTCTGTGGCAAAGGAAACACAGATCTCTGCTTGTGCAATAAGTGTTTTTTGACATCACCCACAGAAGAGCGTGATTGGGAGCTGTAAGTTAGAAAATGTTCTGCAGGAGAAAAATGATAAACATTTTTATGTTGTTTGTATTATGAATTTATCTTGTTGTTTAGTCTTTGTAGCACTTAAAACATGAATGATGGTCATGCTAAACCAATCCTTGTTGAAGGAGGCCCTTGCTTCCCAAATAATCAGATCTACCTAATTGAACCAATACGCAAGATCAGGTTTGGTTATAAGAGGAAGTAGCAATGCAGAGTAGCATAATTTTTATTTTTCTTCCATTCATATTTTCATGATAAGAACTGCCTTCCCTGTTTACACATGCTAGTATAAAGTAAGACAAATGTGAATGATCCACTTAACCTGAAGTTTGAAGGAAGGAGAACATTTCTAATGGGAAGAACTGCAGACTTTGGGGTAGCTGTTCTCAGTAGTCTTAAAACAGCTTCATCTGGCTGAGAAGTAGGGATTACGATTCAGTTACTGTAGTTGGTTCCTATTTGCTTCTGGCCAGAAGAAGCAGGCATTTACTCACAGAAGAGACTCATAGCAATTTAGAATATTGTCTTTGTGGGTATTTAAATCTTCACTTTAGTAAGAAAAGAAAGCATTGTGCCCTTTCAATTACAAAAGAAAAACAGGGTTTTATGCCTTATCAGCTATTCTCTTTTTTTGTTTTCCTTTTTTTTTTTTTTTTTTAAGTTGGGCAGTTCATGAGAACTATAGGAAAACTATATTTTCTCTGATGGTTCAATAGAACAGAGTAGAGCAACCTACATTCTGATTAATGTGGAGGTACAAAGGCTTGGCTCTCTGCTTCAGTTTAGAGCAGCTTGAAGGCTCATTCCAGCTTCAGAGATCCCGTAGAATTGTTTGAGGTTTCCATTGAAACTGCAACACAATACAAATGCTCGTCTTGCCCAATCCCACTGCCTTCACAGAAACAGGTTGTTTCTGAAAGCACTCCCTAATAAACATTTACACACAAATATTCATCTTAGAGTCTGTTTACAGGGGCATATGACCTAACTTAGTAACGCTTCTCTGCCTTATCAGACTTGGGTTCTGTTCCTGATTGTACTACTTACTAACTCTGTGCCCTTAAGCACATTCTTAGACTCTCTAAAACTCATTATTCCTTTTTAAATATTTAAAATGGAAATCGTTGTATAATAGCACTTATCACACAGGGTTGTTTGAAGATAAGTGAAACAGTAAAGCACATAGCCCAGTAACTGAAACTCAAAAAGTTCTTAATAAATATTTGCTATTATTATTTTTACCATATTTGTTATTATATTTCCAAAATTGTTAGTCTCAATTTCTCAATTTCACACTCACTCTACATTTACATCTACAGCTCTTCTTTGGAAGAGCTTACTTTCTCTGCTTTTGGTGTTTTACATTTTAATTTTTAAAAAGTTTAGATTATGAAGTTGGCAAACCTGAGATATATGTTTATGTGTAAGAACAAATGTATTAAAGTAGTCCTATTTGTGATGACCAAAATGTATTTAATTTAGGTTCTAGTTGGTGTAATTTAGATCTTTTTGACTGCATGAGGCTACTTCATCCAGTTATATCAGAGGTGGAATGGCTAAATCTTCTGGAGTAGAGCCAAATGAACACTATAAAATGAATCAGAATGGCTGTGATACGACGATATCTAATTACTGACTATTTTGGTTTCAACTTGTATTAGAAATCCCAAATCAGTAGATAGTAGGCTTATTAAGGCAGAAAACATTGAAGAGTAAGATTTTTCCATATTTAGGTTAACTATAGCTATATAAAGAAATTTTGTGGCATATTCCTAAAAAAGAGATTTCCATATTAAACTTTTGTACATATTATTTAAAATAATAAGTTGTCTTCTAATTAGGCAAGAAATCTCCACATGTTTGCTTTCTCATTGTCACCTTCAGTGGGCAGGAGGGTGAGAACTTCATACTCATCCTTTCAGTAGCTCTTTGAGGATGAATCTATCTCCATTAAAGGTGCTTGATACTAAGCCTGGATTCATGAGTTAAATAATTCAGGAAACACTTTAAAAACCGAGAATAATCTATTTGAAAAGCATTTATGCTTGATTTTTGAAAGTGTAAGAATAGAAAATTATGGTGTCATTAGGCAATTACAAAACAACACTGTAATTCCAATTGAATTTCTTTATCTTGGTGTTGTCAGGAGTCTCTCTGCTGAAACCTCAGGCTCTATGAGAAAACACTGGGCTAGAAGGAAGGAGAATCATAGGGCAGGAGAGTCTGGTAGCAGTAGTGGATGTGCTTAAATGTATTTAAAAGATTAATAGGCTATTGAAATTAAAATTGCCAATGCTAAGCTTGTTATACCAAACTTCACAAATAGAAGTGTAAAAACCACATGGGCCACAGCATAGGCCAGTGGCTTGCTTTTTTATATTGTGACAGGCATAGAGTAGGCCTTTTTTTATTGAGAAGGCTGAAAATAATACCTTTTATTTGTCACACAAATTTAAAATATATACACTTAAATACAAGACTCATGTTCACATTTTTCCCCCAAGCAATGCAATACATCGTATTTTTGGTGTGGTGCCAGAATATGATACTGTAAAAATCTGACTGTTTTTCTCCTACTGCAGCAGTTTAAAATGGTCTTGAGATTTAGTGATTTTTAATGAGTATAATAGTAGTAATTATTCCTATATATAATACAATATATTAACCACCATGGATAACAAAGTAGCAATACTTAATGTAATATACTACTTTTTCAGCATTATTTAAAATTTTCTGTAGGGATTGAATTGGTTATAGAGAGGTTGGCAGAAAAATGTAGACACATTTTGGATACATTTAATGGGCTTGAATTCTAGTGCTCTCTTCTTTCCTGATTTTACATCACCATTCTATGGTTCACAAAGATATTCTCTAGAGTAAAATATTTTGTAATTTGTATGAGTAGCACTACCAGTGATGTTAGGCTTTGCAAAGCCTTTGGCAGGTTTTAATTAGCTTGATTCAAACTCAGAAGTGAATGACACTCTGTCTTCAGACCTAGCAAGAGAACTTGACATTTCATTTAGTGTTCTTGCCTTCTGACTATCTCTATCTACATGGGCAACATAATGTTTATAATCCACTTCACGAACGCTTTCACATAATTGAAACAACAAATTACTGAAAACGAGGAGAGGGTAAGATATTTATAAGTTAAAACTAGAATAAAATAATAACCAGATGTCACAATATCATTTCTTGTTTTTACTGAAAAGCAATGAATCATTCAGTACTCTTAGAGGGTTTTAAAATATCAGCACCGTGCTAGGTACATGGTTGATGCTCAGTTTAAGTATGTGGCTCAATAGATACTTATTTGCTCTAGTTGTGCTTTGTTAGTGACCCCACAGCATTTTATAATTTCTTTAAATTATAATTTCTTATAGGTTAGGTAATGAAACAGAAATCTGTTGTTTGAGAATGGCACAATCTAGGCAGTATCTGAATCAGGGAAGATATAAGTCAGAGCTGGGAATTGGTAGCCCAAGTGAGTGGCAGAAAAAGTCACAGATAGAAAATTTTCTATGGATGTACTATAGTTAGAATTTCAAGGAAGATGTGTGCAAGTGCACATAATTAAAAACCTGTCTCACTGGCCGATACTTTTTTGGATATTGAAACAATCTTCCAGGGAATTTTTTCTTCTGCCCTATTTTGTGCTGTTTTAGATGGTTATATAAAGTTAGTTTTCAAGGAACTTAATTGAGCCAAATCTGAATCTTTTGAGGTTTTCCTATTACTGGTAATTACCTCATTAAGAAACTGAAATGGGCACCTTGTTTTCTTAATGCTACTGTTGAGATTATAGTGATTGGTTTCCATTCTTTATAACTAAATTAAAAGCTTAATTAAGTTTATAGGGGTTTTTTAAAACTGTATAAAATTAAAGCTAATTTTTTAATTTCTTAAATGTAAAGCAAAAAAGTTATAATTAATACCCTTTTTCTTCTTTGTAACAAAGATCAAAATGAGAAATGCCTTCAATTAATTGAGTGAATTGCATAATCAAATTTTTCATTGCTTGCTGACTTTGGGTCTAGAATTGTACACGAAATAGAAAAAATAGAAAATATAAGTATAGTTCTTATCCTTGTATAGTACTAGATAGGAATGATTCTAAGTGAAAAGGTGATTGTAATTCATAGTGCAATGCATAACCAGAGCTTAAAGTGAGTTGTTTTAAAGATTGTGTGATAATTATAAAACCAATTGTTTTCTAATTATGTCAGATGTTAGTTTTTTTCTCCCTCACTTTTTTTTAGGACTAACAAAGGATTTTTATTTCTTTTGCATCATTCTCTGGTCTCTAAGACCAACGTAAATACTGTTGAAATATTTCACTATTTCCTTCCATTAGCAATTATACCTGAATATTTATGAGGAAATAAATTATCTTAAAAGGAAAAGAAACTCTGATAGGATTAGAAAAATGTGAGAACATTTGGCTATATTCATTTAGTGGATGTGAAATTAAGGGCAAAACTTCTCGTTTAGGAAGCCTCGAAGTGGAGTTCTAAAGTAGTGCTACTAATTACAGTGCTGACTTAGGAAAGAGAATGGTAATACTCTTGAAAGAGAATAGCCAAGTTCTGATGAGAGAAGATCTGAAAATGACACAATTGAATAGCATAGTATCAATTTAAAATTTATGTGACTAGAGATTGATTAAAAATCCAGCAAAAAAAAAAATGCACAATGTTTGAAACACCTGAACTTTCAAAAGTTGTATTTTAATGATACTGGCAATGATCCATTACTCCCTACATTTAAAACTATGAGTAATATCTTAATATTAGAATATGTGATCCATAATCAGATTGTACACATGCCAAAATTTAATAAATCCCATTTTCCTACAACTTTAGAACGGGATCATAATTCTTGATGCTTTTTTTTTTTTGTGGAAGAAGTATTTATAGTTTAAGAAGATAGAGCCTACTGAAAGCTAAGTCATCTCTTGTGAGTATATTAACTCGTGTCACTCTTTAATATGCAACAGCTAGATTGCTGTAGAAATGTACCACACATGATTTCAGTGAATGTGAAATAACAAATATCCCTTCCCATTTACAGTCAAATGGGCACTCATTTCTAAATCATCTTAGAATTCCAAGTCCTTTGACTGAATTGTAAACACATATTAAAATTTCTTCACATTGAGATATCTATAGCCAGAAGAAAGAAGACTTTCTTCCCATTTTATTCCCCACACCTTAGGCATGCAAACAATGTACTGTCTTGCACTTTGGTTTCTACTTTGCTTCCTCATTTTAGTATCCGATCCAGCCTTCACCCTAGTTACTATTTCTTCCGGTATTTCCCCCAGTTTTAGGTTCCTTTTTTTCCAGTCCAGCTGGCCTTTGAGCTTCTCTTTTTCTGTTCATTATTTCTCCCTAGGTAATCTACTCCCAACTATTTGTCACTACTTCATTTTCACATTTGTGGTTTTTGAAAGACCACGACAGGTTTTTAGTTGAGTAAATTATGTCCTTTATAAAGGTGGAAACTGAAGGACTGATGTGTGTGGTCACTGAAATCCAGCCCATTTTGTGCTGGCCAAGCTCAGTCAGCCTGGAGGAAAGCGTGCTTGTTCTAATTTGCCAAGGTAGTGCCTTTTTTAAAAAAAGAAGATAACATACAGGTTTTAAACTCTTCATGTTGATAGATGGCATGCACTTTAATTTTAGAAGCATGTTACAAACTGGTCTATCCTTTGCAATAGCCAGCACTATTTAATTGTTTTCTTAATGAAGTGCCCAGAGTCAATCCTCTGAAAGCCTGTAAGATATTACTCCAATGACTAGACTGTATGTTTCCCCCAAAAAACTGCTGAATAGATAAATGTTTTTCTGGTTTGGAACTTGACTAATAAAGATTTTTTATTTTTGTTCTTGATTTTTTTCTCCAATGTCCACTTTAAAGTTTTAAACAAAACAATTTTATACATCAAACTATTTGCCAGTTCATCTCTGTTAGACAGAAATGGTAGCAGGAATAAATGGTACTTAGAGTTTATCATCTGTCAGACATAGAGCTTCATATGCATGCCCACAGCTCTCTCACTAACTCTATGAAGCAGTGCTACTATTTTCCGCATTTTATAAATGAGGAAAACAAGATGGAAAAGGCACACTGCTCCAAGTTAAGTGACTCTAATGGTGGGTTTGGTTTCCAAAGATGAAAAGAGCACACATTCTTGACCACTCCTTTCATCTTATTCAAAGAGTCATTTTCTGCTGTTCATATGACAGAAATTCTATTGCTTTTTCTAACACTTTTTTTTCTGTGCCACAGTTTATATCTGAGAGAAAATTCAAAATTATTAACAGCTATTTAGTTATTTTTTAGTAATTTTATTCAATGGTTTTATATATATATATATGTGTGTGTGTGTGTATATATATATATATTGGTGGAAGAGGAAAGGGAAAATAACTCGGGGGTACCTTTTAATTTTTTCTTATTATAAACAATATGTACTTATTAAGAAAAGTTGTAAAAGTTTCAGGACAAAGAAGAAAAAAGTATCTTCTTATCATTTAAACCGAAACTATTAAAGAAAGCAATACTTCAAAGTTTTTTTCTGAGCCTGTTTTCTAAATATAGTTGAAATATACTCTATAAATACTAATTTCTATCCTTTAAAATTATATTATTTTTTTAATATGGTTAAATAGATTTCAAGGTAACAGTCATATAACATTTTATCAAGCATTTTACTATAGCCAATTTAGAAATCCTCTGTGTTTGGATATTTAATAATGTTTTTCAATTATGGGAAGGGGACTACTATAACTAATGCAGCAACAATTACTTTTATTCAAAGTTGGGTATATTCAAGGGGAAAATAAATAGGTTTATAATGAAAAATTAGGAAGGATATCTTTCTCCAAAGAAAATGCATCACTCCTTTATGCCATTAAGAGTTGTGGCGAGCCATTTAAATCATTGTACAAATGATCCTTTCTGCATGGCTCCTTTGCTGATCTTCATGCTCTCCCTAGACTGAGTCATACACTAAATGTTTAACTCTTTTCTCTTCTTGACAGCATTCTTCATGAAACAAACTTAACTATGGGGTAGGCACAGGCAGGATTACTAAACAAAGTTAATTTATTAATGTTTTGCTTGTATTGAAAATTTAAATGTGAATATTAAAGTCCTTAGTTAATTTACCTATATAATGGATATTTTGTGGACATTCTAAATTTAGAGTATGTTCATATGATTTAGTAAAAAAAAAGAAAAAAGAAAATATTAACTACCTCAAAGTTACATATATCGGCAGTCAACAATAAATTTGAATGTACATCAGAATACTGTTATGAGTAAGAAAATAGAGAATGAGTAGGAAAGAGTCTACGGATACTCAGATATAGATGGACTTGTGAATGCAGTCAGACATAGCACAACTTAGATTATACTCATTTAATATTATTTCTAAAGATACCTCATTTATCTAAATACCATCTAAATTAATACATTTGAAGCAAATAAAACAAATTAAATATGCTCATTTGCTCAAGAATTTCTATTGTTGATCTGGGAACAAATAGCGAGCTCTCACAGTTGCAGCTTTAACCTTGCCAATCACAGACTTCCTGTAAGTGCACTGCAGTTATTTGGAACCTTTTCTGGGTTGGCGTTGGCATTCTTTTGCTAGATTACATTTATGCATTAGTACCATCTGTGCCTGCTGTACCTTCTGTGAGTTAGCCCTGGCCAAATGACTGGCATTTATCTGGAAGGAGAAAGAGGAGGGGGGAGAGAAGAGGGGGATGAGAGATTGAGAGAGAGAGAGAGAGAGAGAGAATGAGAATATGAATGAGAAGGATCCTAGAGCGTTTATTTTACTTGCTGTTGGCACAGTGGAATTTAGAAAAGGAGACACATCAGTAAGCATAAAATATTTGCAGCTGGTGTCCCTGACTTCAACCCTTATAAAGTTGACTCTATTCATTTGCTTTCTCTTAAAAAAATGTATGTATAACAGCTATTTACTTTTAGCCTGTGATATGCTAAAGAAGTTCAAACCGAGCATTTAAATAAGGACATACAACAAAACACATTTATAAACTTTTCAAGTTGAGAAAAATTTTGTACAACTTGAATATGTGTGCACTTTTTATGTGACAGCAAATATATATAGTGTGAGTTTGGTGTCATTGTTTAGATTTGGTAGACTGTTTGAATTGGATTCTATTTTGGTAAATGTGTTGAAATATAGGCTTAAGAATATTACAACCATTTGTAGGAAAAGTATAGTCCTATATTCAACATATAATCAGCATTGAATTTATTCTGTATAATCTTTATGAGATTGTACTATTTTAACCATGGGGAGTTGCAAAATAGATCAGCAACTCCCATATCTAAAATACACTCTAGAGCTGTAAATGGAAATAAACAGGTAAATAACTCTCCAATCAGTAAAAAAAATGCAGAATTCCAGTTCGTTTACACTATTAACTATTTTTATTTTATACCTACTTTTAGTGAGCTTATCTCGTTTCCATATATGTGGCAAATTAAAAGCAGTACAATAGAATGGGGGTAGAGGAGCTGCGAAAGATGGATACAGCGCGGTAATGCAAGTTAAGAGTTGCAAGGAAGAGTGAGAAAAGAGACAGACACAAGACTCAGACAAACACTGCAATCTGGGGTCGTCATCAGGATAATTATTCAACTAAGAATTACTTGTTCCCAACTATTACATATAGTTAAGATTTTGACTCTGTTAGCAGTCTATTGAGATTAGGATAGTAATATATCTAAAATAGAATTTTAAATTAACTTTTTAAATGTCAAATATTTTCTTGACTATGTCTTACAAAACTACATATTAATAATTATTTCTTTATGTGCCATCATTAGTTTTATTTCTTTAAAACTAATTAACTGGCTTGGCCTATAAATTAATCATAAATATATAGAGAGATAAATACATCTTAGTAATTTATAATAAAATCTGTTATATTTAAAATGAATTAATTAATGTTTTATTTAAAATATTTTTCTATAATATTCCTAACTTTAAACTAGTGTAATATGGTGACTTTTTGATTTTTGTACATATTACATTCACCTCACAAATTTCTATAAGTTATGTTAATATTTCAACTGATTTTAAAAACCTATAAATAATAGTTTTTATTGTGGTCAAATATATATTTTACCATTTTTAAGTACATAATTCAGTAGCAATAAATACATTGACATTGTTGTACAACATCAACATTATTGATGTCCACAATTTTTTCATCATCCCGAACTAAAACTTTATACTCATCAAACAATAAATCCCCATTCTCCCCTCTTCCTAGCCTCTGGCAATCATTATTTAATTTTTTTCTCTATGAATTGGACTACTTCAGGTACCATCTAAAAGTAGAATCATATAATATATATATATATTTTTTTGATTTGGCTTATTTCACTTAGCATGATGTTTTCAAGGTTTATTCATACTGTAGTGTGCATCAGAATTTCATTCTTTTTAAGCCTGAAATATATTCTATCGCATGTACAAACCACATTTTGTTTATCAATTCATCTGTCAATGGATATTTTGATTGTTTTCACTTTTGGGCTATTGCAAATAATGGCTTTACAAATATCTGTTTTGAGTCCCTGCTTTCAGTTCTTTTGGGTAAGTACCCAAAGTGAAATTGCTGGATCATATAGAATCCTATGTTTAATTTTTTGTAGAACCACCATACTGCCTTCCACAGCGTTTGTACCATTTTATAATTCCCCCAGTAATGCATGAGGATTCCAAATGCTCCACATCTTCTCCAACACTTATTTGCTGTTTATTTATCTTTTTTTTTTTATAATAACTATCCTAATAGTGTGAAGTGGGATAATGATAGGCTTTTTAGCTTCTACTTTTATGCTTTTTTCATTCATAAACAGGTAGTATATACTTTCAACTCAGGCATTTTACTTGACATAGAAATACAAAGATAAAAGACATATGATAAATTATGGTAACCTCATCACAGTTTTCTTATATAAGAGATATAGTTGAACTTCTCAGTTCATTTAAAAATATCTGCAGACGTGTTATGTTCAGTTATCTCCACATTTGATGACATTGATTTATTTTTAAAATAAAGTAGTTTCTTTCACATACAAGTCTTTACAGTTCTCTATAAATTCTCAGTTTTCTTTCTAAGCATAAAATCAAATCTCTTTATATACTTCAATATGGCAACCAACTCACTCCTCTTTCCACCCACATTAGCTAACACAATTTTCTAGATTGGACGTTGACATGTGGTTTGTAAAATGGTAAGGTTAGAACTAGAAACTTCTTGACATCAAGTTAGACACATTTCCTATCTCACTAAAATGGTATAGTAAACTATTTTTTATAGACATGATTGGGATTGTTATGTTTTGTTTAAGTTTAATATTGTGGTTAACTAAATTCTGTCAAAATGTATACAAGAACATATGAATCTTAGATTATTAAAGAAGTTGGATTCAAATTCTCATTCAAAAAATACTGGCTGACTTATTCAATACATATTAATTCAGCAGACCCTTGGCAATCTTGAAAGTTTTCCAAAGCTATTATCTTGAATCAATTTTTATTATACAGTTCTCCCAAGGTAAAGAACATAGGACATTAAAGTGATTGTTTAAGAACACACTGATTGGTGGTAGATAATTTCTAAGATCATTTTGTTGGATATAGTTTGTACTTTTTTGCATGAAAGTGAAAAGCAACAAAAGAAAAATGCTTTAAAAATTCTTCTTGTCTAGAGAACAACTGAATGATGTTAAATTATTCTTTGTCAGACTTTGTTGCTCAGCGCATATTTGTTAATGGATACCATCTCTGTGATAATGCAGTTAATTGAATAGATGGACATTGTTACACTAATAGTACTCACTGGTTGCTGCTAATGAATTCAATGACTGATTTGTAAAAGTGTTATTTTTAATATTGTTCAATAAGAAAGGACCCCAAGTCACACAAAGAGAACTCTCTTGATATAAACCTTTTAAAATCTGGGAATAAATTTTTTAGAACCTGAACAATGGAGTATCAACTGTGGAAATTTTAAGTCCTGAAGGTTTGTATGATTACAGCAAAGAGATTATGTTTCTGTTAGTTCTGAGTCTCAATAGATTTGAGACTGCATGATTTGAAATTACTATAAAGTAGCTTTTGAAATAATATTTGTGCCTGGGACTCAGACTTGCTCTTTCTTATTCTCATATGCTCTGTTTTAAACATATGTTGAGTTGTATATTTAAAGCTAGAAATACCAAAAAGCCCACACTGAAATATGGCTTCATCATTATCAAAGGCTTCAATGCCATCATCATTTGGAAAAAAACAAACAAACAATGAATATAATTTAAGTCTGATTTTTAATAGCACCAAACAGAATGAACATCTGGCTTTCTTTTCACAAGGTGCATTGATGTTGTCAAAAGAGGCTGAATAAAATGCTAATACAATTGTCCAGGTCTGGAGTTTGCCAATACAAGAATATTTTATTCATGCAGTCTTCTCTTAAGTTCCAAAGATAGGTGTTGACTCTGATGAAAAAATACAATGATATATATTTAGAATGACCAGTCTTTTGACTGAATCAAAAAACGTGCTTCTGTGGTTGGATTTTTCTCAGAGATGTCATTCAAACAACACATTCCACTGTCACCTCACATAGTCTTTCTGGGTGCAAGGTTGGGCATGTCAGAGTGACACAGCTGTGATTATGGCGTTGTGCTAGTGCACGACTATGAGCACCTCTCTTTTGTTTCAGTCAAAGGGATATTTTCAGGTGGCAAGGTTTTAAAATGGAATTTTCATTTTCATATTTAAAAAGTACCAAAGACTACACTTAAAGCAAGCTTTATGAGCAGTAGATTTTGTGCAATTAAAAAAGGCAGTTTCTCACCTTTTCCTTTCATGTTTCTGACTCTGAAGAATCTTCTGTGCTCCAGTCCTGCCATAGAATTAATAATTTCTCTAATAATATCTCACCAATGGAAGAACAACTCCAAGAATGTACTGTAGATTAAGGACTTTTTCATTAATTTTAAGTAATATCTAGTAATTGAAATTGATTTATCAAGTTATGTTTTATTCCTCTCAAGAATATTTTTGTTCTTTTTAAACCCAGATCTTTACTTATTGACAGAGTCCACTATCAACTAAATATTTTATTTATTTATTTTTATTTTATTTCAAAAAATTTTTAATTAAAATATAGCTAACATACAATATCGTATTAGTTTCAGGTATATACCATAGTTATTCAATTTTTATATACTTAAAGAAGTGATCACTGTAATATGTCCAGCAACCATCTGACGCCATACAGTGCTATTACAATATTATTGAATATATTCTCTATGCTGGACACCACATCCTCAAGATTTATTTATTTTATACCTGGAAATTTGAACCTCTTATTCCCCTTTACCTCAATCCCCAATTTTTTTATTCCATAGTTATTCAACTTTTATATACTTAAAGAAGAGATCATTGTAATATGTCCAGCAACCATCTGACGCCATACAGTGCTATTACAATATTATTGAATATATTCTCTATGCTGGACACCACATCCTCAAGATTTATTTATTTTATACCTGGAAATTTGAACCTCTTATTCCCCTTTACCTCAATCCCCACTTTTTTTATTTTCAATTGCAATGACATTCAATATTATTTTATTTTAGTTTCAGGTGTACAGTATCGAGGTCAGACATATGTATAATTTACGAAGTGATCCTACCCTGACTAGTCCAGTCTTAAACTTTCACATTTGTCAGCAAACACCATCAATTTTGAGAGCATTTAAAAAAATATGTGTTTTGGGAAATTTGAATGAATTATGCTATATTATTTTCAAATCAAATAATGCTATTAATTAATAAATGCAGAATAATTCCTCATTGATGTGTAACTTGGTCTCTGGAATTTTTGACACATAGAGTTAGCAAGTAATATGCCACTTGTGTGAAGAAGGAATGTTGATTTCTTTCACAGGGAATAACGAGGTGTAAAAGGAAAATAAACACTCACAAAATCAATTAATTAACTGGGCACCGATTTAATGTTTTGCTACTGCATGATATGTTTTCACGTGGTTAGGTTGCTCATAATGACCACTTCCTGCCTGTCCAAATATGTGATATATTTAGATCTAAGAATCATAATGGACTTAGAATATATACTTTTATCTCTATCTTCTTTGTCTGTTGGTGGTTTCAGGCATAAAACAGATTTCATTTCCAACCATCTGCTCTCTATTTAAAATTGACATCAAGTTCAGTTCCTCTCTGATGCCTACTTGTTTCCCAGCTTAGAACACTTCTATCCTGCAGTTCAGCCATTACCCTATTATGCCTAGCCATTGAGCCAACATATAAGAAATGGGACATCTAGGAGTGCTTGAATATTCATACCACAAAATAAACCAGGAAGACTTTTGCCCATGGAGTGATTGCCACTATTGCTTAATTACAAGTCAGTAAAAACTGAAGTATAGTTTTATAGTTTTCTGTTTGTATTTTATTTTGTAGCTTGCTAATCATTGTGTTGTTAGATTGAAATATCTCAATATTTATACAAATATTGATGTCAATATCAGTTATATGTTTCAGAGAGATATTAGCTGCATAGATCAAATTGAATATTTTGAACCTAATAGTTATCATTAATTTGGCAAATATTTTTAAGCTCTTAAACTGTAGAGTGAATTTGCAAAATGGTGGTTAAAAAAAACGATTATGCAGATTACAATCTAGGACAGAAGTTAGAGTTTAAATAAATGCTTAGATTTGTTTGTTTAAAACAATTAAAAGATTTGTTATAATGCTGAATAAACTTTGCTATTAACTAGAGTCTAATTATATTTTTAAAGTAGGATATTAGGCTAATTATATTACTTTCGGTTTAGAAAATAATTTTGTCTTAGAATAACAGAATTTGTTTTTCTAAGCTAACTGAAAATGGACTCTTTATATTCATATCTGTCTGCCTGCCTGTCTGTCTATTTAGCATCTGTCTGTCTGCCTGCCTATCTATCATCTATCTAACTATCAATTTTCTATCTATCTATCAATCATCTATCTATCTATCATCTATCTATTTTGCACTAACACTATCCCCAATGCTTGTAGATAGATCTAAATGACAGTATCTGGTTCTGGGATATTGAATAATTATATATGGACAGTCAAATGAAGATTTAATAATCAAAGACAATCACTTTTTGTTATTTGACTCTTAAATGTAAAGACCTTTAGTATTTTTGAGTTCTGTGGACCAAAAAGCAAACTATCCTTTGTGCATAGATGTAACTTATTACACATGAATAAGTAATTAGTACTTTGAAACACTATCACAATCATGTTTGTTTACTTATTTGAATGTGTACACATGTATGTGTATAAATGTTTAAACTTTGAAAGTTGATTCTTTCTATTGAGGGGATTAATTATCTCTCTAGAGATGGTTTAATATTTTCCCATTTTGAAGAGTCTTTTTAGTTGATATGTTATTTAGTCTAGGAATGCCTGTATTGATTAAAGCACAAAAGTAATAAATGTTTATTTTTTTTCAAACTGTGAGCAAGGGATTCCCATTAAATGCTATTGTATACTCACTGATCAATGAAGTGACATCTGTGTCACAGCGGCGTCTATCTTTGCAATATAAATCTCTGTGCCTGTGTATGAAATGCGTGTCCAGACCTGCACCTGCATATAAAGCAGGGATGGCTGGGAATTTAGCCATCTGACAAATCACCCAAAGAGCTTTGGATACTTTTAAGTAGAGACAGCTAATGGAAATATGTCTGAATCAAGTGTAGGCTGAATCCATCAACATATTTTTAGTTATTAATTTCTTGACTGGAAAAACGTATACTATTTTAATGTCCCAGAAGTAAAGGTTTAATTCTTAGAAATTTAGCTGTGGATAACTCATTGCATCCCTAGGGTTATATCCATTAGGAAAATCTCTTAATAAATGTTTTCATTTCATTTCATAATGATATGTAAACTTTCAGAATTTCTTTTTAAATGTGCCAAAAGCAGTTTGTTACAACAAATTATACAAGTGCTTAAATTTCTAGGGGGAAAAAATGAATTGCCTATAAAATTTTTGCTCTGTGGTGTTAACAACTGAGGTTAAAATTTCAAGCCCAGAAGTACTCTAATAAAAATTAGTATTTTTATGTAGCATTCTTTCACACTGAGTAAATTAATTTATTCTATTTTCCACCTGATAAAACAGAAGTGATATAATATGCTTTTCATTTGGATTTTTCTAACATCTTTTTAAATGCATAATTTAAATATGGATTGTGTTTTCGATTAGTCATTATTTGACATGTTTTTTGGAGTTTGGGTTCTTTATTCTGGTATTGTCTACTGTGTGTGTGTTTGGGGGGAGTTTGGGTACATGTGAATTTTAAAAATTTTAAAAAGTAAATGATTTAACATCTTAGCTCAATCTTCTATAAAGGAGAAGAGAATGGATTCGGATATTAACTTTGTATAATTAATAACTTTGATTTTGGAAAAGAGGATTTATAACGGTTAGTGCTTCAAGGCTTTTTATGATAGGATCTCTCCTTCTCTCACCTCCTCTTGCTCAGTCTGCTCCTGCCACACTATCTGTGTTACTTTTCTACAGACATACCAAAGACACTTTCAACCCCTGGGACTTTACACTTATTGGTTTCTTCTACAGAATTATTCTTCCCCAGATAGTCACAGTTTCATTGACTTCCTTTGAATCTCTTCTCAACTGCTACATGAACACTTTTTATAAAATACAACTCTTTTAGCACTGGTCTTCAACACACACTCATATATATTGATACTCTGTAATGCTTTACTCTGATTCAGATATACTTTTTTCTTTTGCCTTAGATTGTTCATAAGTGGTGCTGTGCATTTTATAATGCATCACATCAATTGTCTTACTATCAGTGATGCCAAGATACATCAGAGAAAGCAGGTGGTAAAAGCCTGATCCATTATATCGATTATTATATATTTTTGACATGGCCTATATTAGTCTTTGATAATTTTTTTTTTGTTTTGGTATAATATATCCCATGCTTATCTACCAATTTTTCATTTCAAAACTGGAATAAAACATTAAACTCCAAAGAGCCCTAGATGTTTTTAGTAGATAATGGTATTTAGAAAACACATTTTGGATTACAAGGGTGCTGATTGTTATTGGGTTGTAATTACTTTCTAAGCATTTTTAGCTGGTAGAGCTAGGAAATTCAGTACTTTGAAAAAAATCATGAGTTTACAGTATATTTTAAATTCTAGTTTAGCATTAAGGTATCTTACTGAGTATTTCTAAATTTATACTTGTATCTCTTTTCTCTTGAATGAGAAATCTTGGCCTTAACAATATTGAAGTACTTACTTATTTTCTCTGTCCTAAAATATATATAGATACCAATTAATAATGAAATAGTAATAGTAAAATTAAGATTAATGAGTAAAATAAAACATTTCTTAGCTGATCTATTTATCTTTAGAGATAATAATGTTTCTTTAATGTTTCACAATCTGCCATCAAATAATATTATACTAATTTAAGAACAATATATAAACATTACCATGGCCTAATTTTCATTTCCCCCTCCAATTCTGTGCATTCTTACTGTCATGTATTTTACTTCTACATATGCTATGAATTCAGTAACATATTATTATTTTTTTCTTTAACTAATCAATGATGTCACAAAGAAATATGAGTTCTTGTATATACTTATATTTCTTATTTAGCCACTTATTTACTGTTTTGTTTTTCTTTATTTCTTTCTGCAGATCTAGGGTTCCATCTAGTTTATTTTTCTTCAATTTTAAGAACTTCTTTTAGCACTTATTATTGTTGAAGTTTATCACAAATAAATTATGTCAGGTTCTGCTTGTCTAAAAATTTCTTTATTTTGCCTACATTTTTGAACAGTATTTTCTCTGGATATGAAAATTTAGGTTGACTTCTGCCCATTCAGCATTTAAATTGTTCCATTGTCTTGCATCTTCCATTGTTTCTGATAAAAAGTTGACCGTTATACTTATGGATAATTTTTCCCTGTATACAAAAAGTACCCAATTTACGATGGCTCGGCTAACAATTTTTGACTTTATGATGGTGTAGAAGCAATATGATTCAGTAGAAACCACACTTTGAATTCTGAATTGTGATTTTTTGCCAGGCTAATGATAAACAATATGGTACTCTTTTATGATGCTGGGCAATGGCAGCAAGCTGCACCTTCCAACCAGCCACAAGATCTCAAGGGTAAACAACTGAGAGTCTAAAGTGTATTTATTGTGTTAGATGATTTTACTCAACTGTAGGCTAATGTGAGTATTTAAGGCTAATGTGTAGGCTAATGTGAGCATATTTAAGGTAGTCTAATCTAACCTATGATATTCAGTGGTTAGGTGTATTAAGCACATTTCTGATTTATGATATTTTCAACTTACAATGGGTATGTTGAAGAGCTCCACTCTAAATTGAGAAGCGTCTGCATAATGTCTTAGGATATCGTGATGAAGGACAGAGAGGTATGCTTTTATGATATTCTTTGGTTTACATAGGTTACTATATATTCTCTGATACGATTTTCTGTGTAATTTATCCTGTTTAAGGGTCACTGAGTTTCCTTGATCTGTAGATTTATGCCTTTCATCAAATCGAGGACATTCTCAGTCATTATTAAAAAGAATTTTTTTTTTTGTTCCATTCTGTCTCTTCTTCTGGACATCAATTACTCATATGATAGACCATTAGATAATGTCTCACAAGTCTCAGGTTCTATTTAGTTATTTTTTCTCTTTGTGTTTTTTATTTGCACAGCTTCTATTCTCCTTCAAATTCAATGAGTTTTTCTTCTGCTATGTCCAGTCTAATTTATATGAATCAAAAACATTATTTCAGATACTACATTTTTCCTCTCTAATTTTTCCATTTGGTTCTTATTTATAATTTTTACATTTCTGCTGAAATTCATGTTATACACTCTTTTCTCTAATACTTTAAATATTTCTATTATAATTATTTTAAAGTCCTTTTCTATTAACTATAGGTTTGCCTAATTGTATTTTTCATCAATTATGGGTCATATTTTCTTGCTTCTTTGTTTATACCATAATTTGTGATTTTTATGCTAGACATTGTACATAAAATATTGGGACTAACCTAGATAATATTTACCTCTAGAATCATATATATCACTTTCTCTGTCATGTTACTCATCTGTAGTTGGGCTGGGTCTCAGTATCTTGCCATCTTAGTTATTTTTAGTTTACTACTGGCTTCAGAAATTTTGAGAGCAGGACCATGGATTTTCTTTCAGCAGAGCCCCTCCCTTGCCCTGTTTTACAGCATACCTATGAGCTTGGGTTGCACTGGAGTTCTCTTTACTCTCAAGATCATGTTCCCATGCCCTCCCAACTCCCTCCCCACCACTTTCTGTACCTTGAGAGACCTGTTTTCACATTGATTCTCTGCCTATAGCCTTTGACTGGCCAATTCCTTGTATTGTCAGAGGCCTCATGAGTCTTGGAAGGATTTTTCTCAGATTTCCTACTCCCAGGTTTCAGGCTTCTGCCTTATGGTTAATGAAGGCCCTGGGTCTCTCAGAGTTGTGTTTTTCCATTCCTCTTGCCATGCCTCAAACCTTCAGCTGGTTGTTTCCTTTTCCCCTGGAGAAGGCCCCATGTGTCTTTGAAGAAGGAAATATTTCTCTACCTTCCTACCTTTCTCCCAGACTTTAGTTGACTACTTCCTTGCTCTCAAGGAATACCTCATGTGCTATGGAACGATCTCTCTCAGTTTTCCTGCCATGGCTTCATCTTTTGGCAGGGTTCTGCCTTGCATTTAGTAAAGACTATTTTAGTTTGTAGGGATTTCTTTTTATTGCATAACTTTTTGTTTGCAAATGTAAACTATTTACATGGTTTCATTTAATAGCATATAACTAAAGCTATTCAAAGATATTTTATTTATATGCTCATCCACTCCACCGTGTGCCATTTTTCCACCTATTGGTAACTAATTTTGTTTTCAAAACAACTTTTGTTTTTTTATTTCTCTTTGAAAATATAAGTATATATTAATTCTAGTGTATTTTCTTTTTTTAAATGTAAAATACAGCATCATGTGTACACTATAGTGACCTTGATTTTTTTCTTAATCCTGGCCAGTACTTCACAATAGTATGTACAGATTTTCCTTATTCTTTTTAACAGCTGTATATTATTTATAATATTTGATTGTCTCTGTGTATCTTATAGATTTTTCATCTTGCCCCTATAATGGATATCTGAGTTGTTTTCAGTCATTTACTAATATTGATAATGCTACAACATGGATGTACAAAATTTATTTTCTGTTTTCCTATAGCTTGAAGCTGTATTTTTAGTGGTTATTTTTTTTATATTGGTACTCTACCTGAGATTAGAAAGAGGAAAATTATACCTATACTGCCTGCGATGGGTCCAAGAACAACAAAAAGTTAACCAACTGAAAAGATATATGGAATTCTTTTCTGATTTTGCATATATATAGAATAGTGTACACACTATTGTGAAGTACTGGCCAGGATTAAGAAAAAAAAAAATATATATATATCTTGGGTGTTTACTTCCCATTATAACCTATTATGAGGCTCCATGAGAAGGTATGGCCAACAATGATTTCTGGAGAACTGTCTTAGAGGAGTCAATATCATATTATAAATTATGAGGCATGGGTTAGTTGTTGCATTAACTTCCAACTATATGCCTGAATCTCAAGGAAAAATTAAGAAACTTGCATATGTGCAAAATAAATGTTAACAGTATATGTAGAGTCACTAAAATTTTTCAGGTGCCATAACAGAAAAAAGAAGAAAAACATATGAAGGTTAATTTGTCAGGCATCTATTTAATATCCATATGCTATATGTTCACCTCTGTAAAGTGGGACATTTATATGTTGGACATTTAATTCTAATGGACATTTCCATTAGAAAAGAGTATGTGGAATATATACTTTAGCTAAAATCTTGCCATTTTATTTGTAGCAGAGGATAGCACATATTTTCTCATATTATATATAATTTATACTTATGTACAAATCTATGTGTTTCATATATATTGATATACCTCTCATATATATATGAAAAAGATGATAGTATGAGCCCTCTCTTCAGTCTTGTACCTCTAGTTGCTATAGAATATCTCCACTCAAAGAGCCTATTGTTGGAGGCTGGCAGTCAAGATAACATAGAGGGTGTAGGCTTTGTAAATCTTCTTTTGTGACCACACCAAAATTGTGACAAATCCACAGAGCAAACAGCAAGCAGAGTTGCTTGGGGTCTAGATGAACAGAAGCCCTACAACTAGGGAGAGAATTAAGAGATCACTTTGGAATGGTAGAAAGGATAGAAGACGGGAGGCTGCCCAGTCCCATGTGGGCTGAGCAAGACAGAGGCTATAGCAGCTGCAGCCGGCAGGTTCAGATGTTCCTTTTAAAGAGACTGCGGCTCTGTCGGACTTTGGTGGTGACAGACTCACTCGCCCTGAGCTCTAGTGCTGAGACGGCTACTGGGTGGGGTGCTAGGGACATACGGGGGTGGGGCACTGAGTTGTAGAGCTTCGAGGCAAGGGCTAGAGGGGCTTTTTCTCCCAGGCAGAAGTGCTGGTGGTATCTATGGATCCTTGGATGAGCCCTCTCTGCTCCCAGCATGTGGACGCAGGTACTGCCACAGCCAAGACATCATCAAACTGGATAACAGAGGTCACTCTGCCCAGAGGATTCCCTGAGACTCTGCCCCTCTCAACTTGCAGCCCTACACAAGCCACGGCCAGTGGTGTCCTCAGCGTGCCCTTTGACCCTTGCTGAGCAGCTCTAAGCCCCACACTGGTGGCAGCTGGCCTCGGTTTCTGGTGTGGCCTCTTGAAGCAGCTATAAACACAGCACGGGTGGCATCCATCTTTGGATTGGTTGCTGACACTTACCAGGTGGCCTTGAATGGGCATAGGCTAGGCCTGCAGTTGGACCCCTCTCAAGACTATGCCACTGGACCCCTCAAAGCCACACTACTAAGACTAGGAAATTTATATAGTACATAGAAACAGACACATAAAGGCAGTCAAAATAGAGAGACAGAAAAGCATGTCCTACATGAAAAACAGAACAGAGCTCCAGAAAAATATCTAAATAAAGTACAGTCAAGTAATCTAACAGATGCAGAGTTCAAATGGTGGTTATAAGGATGGATGTTCAATGAACTTAAAGGAAGAGTAGGTGAACTCTGTGAGAACTTTAACAAAGAGATAAAAAACATAAAAAGGGATATGGAAATTATAACAGAGAACTAGTCAGAGCAGAAGAATACAATACTGAGATGAAAAGCACATTTATCTGTTGAGAGTGGATGAAGAGGAGGATCCAATTACTGATATAGAGGATGAGATCGTGGAGGACACCCAATCAGAGTAGCAACGAGAAAACATTTTTGAAAAATGAAGATGACTTAAGGAGACTATGGGACAACATTAGGCGTAACAGCATTCACATCATAGAAGTACCAGAAGCAGAAGGGAGAAAGCAAGAAGTAGAAAACTTCTTTGAAGAAATGATGGGAATGTTCCTAACCTAAGAGAGAAATAGACATACAACCCTACGAAGTTCAGAGATTCCCTCCAAAAAGAACCCAAAGAGGCCCACACCAAGACACATCATAATTAAAATGCCAAAGGTTAAATACAAAGAGAGAATCTTAAAAGCAGCAAGAGAATAACAATTAGTTACCTACAAGGGAGCTCCCATAAGGCTGACAGCTGATTTCTCAGAAGAAACTTTGCAGGATAGAGGGCTTAACATAAAATATTCAAAGTGATGAAAACTCAGGATCTATAACCAAGATTACTTTGTCCAGCAAAGCTATCATTCAGAGTCAAAGGACAGATAAAGAGCTTCCCAGACAAGAAAAAGCTAAAGGAGTTCATTACCACCAAGCCAGCATTACAGGAAATGTAGAAGGGACTTCTTTAAGAAGAAGGAAAATATGTATCAGAAATATGAATAAAGGATGGCAATAACTACATATCTATCAACCCTTTCTTCAAATGAAAAAGAATTAAGTGTCCCAATCAAAATATAGGGTGACCAAATGGATAAGAAAACGAGACCTTTACATAGGCTGTCTGCAAGAGACTCACTTCAGATTAATAGACACACAGATTAAAAGTTAAGAGATGGAAAAAGATATTGCATTATAGACCTAAAGGGTATTGTGCTGAATGAAGTCAGATAGAGAACGACAACTGCTGTATGATTGCATGTACTTGCAGAATCTAAAAAAACAAAACAACGAAAAACAGAAACTCACAGACACAGAGAACATTTTGAGAGTCACCAGATGAGAGGGGGGTTGGAGGGTTACTGAAAAATGGGAAAGGGATTAAAAATTATAAATGAGTAGTTACAAAATAGTCATAGAGATACAAAATATAGCATAAGGAATATAGTCAGTAATGTAATAATTATGTATGGAGGCAGAGGGGTACTAGATTTAGTGGAGTGATCACTTTGTGGTACACCTGAAACTAATATAATATTATATCCCAACTATAATTGAAAAATAATTTTATTTAAAAAGAGCCTATTGTTTCCTCAAGTCAACATTTGTTCCTAATATTTGTGATTTCCTGGACCTCTTCAAATTGTCTTGTGTCTGTTTCTATGTGTACTTGTGCTTGGTATACAATTTTACATTTGAATCACTGTTTACTGTTTTACAAAGCATGAAGGTTTAGTAAACTCTTTTTAGAAGTGAGGATATAAATAAATCATCTGTATTTGAAAAGTCTGAAGTGCAGTTGTATGCTTCAGCTTGTCAATGGATATTTATGAGGTGAGTATAATACTATAACAGTTCTAGCGGTGAAATATATCCTGAGCAGATAGCTAGTAAAGGAGCTTGCAAGCATTAATGCCAGCAGAATTTTAATGTTCAAGAGATGGGAAATGTGACACTTGCTCCGGTTAATGCTACTCTTACTGGCTACAGTGAAAAAGAACGGGTGAAATCAGTTTTCAAATATTGCAACAGAGTTGGGGTCTATACACTTAACCAAGAGCAAATATGTCAGTTCCTACTGTTGTCTTGTTTCCATCTTTTGGTTTAGCTAACTGGAGAGCAGTGACATAATTCACGAAAGTTTCATTTTGACTGTCTACTTCTAATTCCTACTCATTATGAGACCCAAGAGAAGGCAGTGGCTAATGATTTCCGGAGAATTGTCAATGACGTTCTTATTTTAATAGATACTTGTTACTGCCTGAAAATCACCTAAGTAAAGTTAAAGCTGACATTCGAATTGTGAATTTAGCCTTTGTTATGACCAAGTTTATACTTAGTACATTCTGTTCCTTCTTATACTGAGGGAGAGCAGGTAATGGAGTAAAGTACAGAGCTTCAGTACAGAGCTCTACTTTAAGATATCAATCAGGATGTTAATAAATTTCTAGTTTATAAAGAATCATATTGTGCTCATCTTTTCTAGCAGCCAAAGAAAATGAAATTAAGTGTTCAGTCTTTAGACCTGGGCGATTAGTTCTTGTAAAAGAACTTTTGGGATTTTAGGAAGAATAGTGTAGTTTCAACATGCTTGCATGTATAAACCTCAAGTTTGTATTTATTATTTATGTTAATTTAGTTCAGGTTAAGTTCAATTTAATCATCGTTTGAAATCAGATGTCTGCAAAGTGCTTCATTAGCTCCACCAGAATAAGAAAAGGCAAGAGAGAAGGGAAATAGACATGATACATCTTTTTGTATAAAATAGAGGTTGAGGTAATAAATTTGTTAGAGGGTTTTAGAGGTTTAGATGAATTTGGAGTCTTTATGACTAGAAAAGTTGAAAATTAAGAAATATATATTAGTTTACATGTACTTATACCTAGACTATTTCTATAGAATTATTGAGAAAAATACACAATAAAACTTCAGAATGAAAATAGAGAAATAAATGTGGGCCAAAGTCAATACATAGCAACACAAGAAAATGTCTACTAAGTGTGGCAGTTCTTTTTAAAACATCATGTAAATCTGAGCTTTCTGAAAGCAAAGGCGCAAAGAGAAAGACTGAGTTATGCAGTTGTTTTATATAATAAAAGGGACGCACATGAGCTTATCAGAAGGGACAAGATTTTTTTCTAGCTAGTTCTGAACTCCAAGAATTGATCCCTTAATACCAGCAATTGTCGAAAACGCAAAATTCTCTTCATGTGAACAAATGTGAAAGGGATACTACTATAACATTGTCATAAACCTAGGAAGGTATTTCTGAAGAGAAGAAACAAAGTCCAGGTAAATAGTATACTTTTGATCTGACTTAACATAGGCATGCATATCCTGAATAATATCAAACTACATTTTTAGCGCAAAAATCTTAAGTCGAATTACCGCTTTAGAGGTAGATGAGAGTGGATCTCCTTGGGTCGAATTAGCCTGGAGAGGCTTGTAGTGTGGCTACTGGCTCCCTTCTTGTGCACCACTCCAGCTGGAGTGGCCACAGAGGCACCTTGTAGAGTCCACAGGACTTTGTGGAATACAGTATGAAAAAAACACTGAAGTACAGAAATAAATAGCTAGTATAGTCCCGTTACCTAATACTAGTATTAATCTTTATACAGATAGTAAAGTATTAACATAAAATATGTCTCTATGTATATTTCTGTGTAATTAGAGGACATTGAATTGTTTTTTTATTAAGCCATTTAATTAACTTCTAAAAAAGTTTCAGCACTTTTATTATTCATCAGCAAAATGAAATATTCTCAGAAAATGAACAGTAGTAATTAATACTATTTTCCATTCTGTACTCTTTGATGAGTTGTATGTTCCAGCAATTTTATAGTTCTTTGCTTGTTACGTTGATAACATACCTTTATTATGTAGGCACTGTAAACATGAAAATATGAAGTCTTGTAAATCTTGTCATATCCCATTTCTTGCAAATAAAAATTGCTTTGCAATGTTCTGGCATATATTGCTTGCCATGATATCAGTGATAGCCAAAACATTCATGACCTTGAACATAATTAGCATTATCACGATGGGTTTTATAAGATAGTATTGAGTAGTATTTGAAGGGCCAGAGAAACCTAATCACAGTTACTTACAACCAAGGTATGTTGCCTTGATTTTAGAACATTCTGTAAGTGGATGGTAGCAGCTAGCATAAAATAATCCCCTGAGAGTTAGACGCCTGATGGAATACTGAATAAAAATTTCCTTCTGTCCAATAATTTTTTTTTTCATTGGTCATACCTTTTCTATCTTTTCTTACAGCTACTCTCTTCTGTTTCGCCATATTTTCTTCTCTCTTTTTCCACCATTGTATTTTTCTCATTTGGAATCCTCTTTTTCTCTCTCAAATCCACACTTATTTTATATTCCCATTTTTTGACATCTGGCTCCTCCTGCAGTGGAGGTGTGGTCATTTCGTATTCATTTATTTGTTTCTAAGTGGTTATATCTGCTCCATTTTAGACTGTGCAGTAACATTTTAGAGGGAAGATGGATAGCAAGCACCTATATTTTACTGAATTTACTATATGCTAGGCACTGTTCTAAGTGCTTTATATATATTAACAGATTTTTAATCATCATTTAACTGATGAAGAAACAGAAATACTCAGTAGTTAAATGTTGCCCATCGTCACACAGTTAAAAAGTGGCAAAGTGGTATAATGTGGTTTGGCTGTAGTAGAGATGCAGTGGGATCTTTGGGAGAAGGAGCTTCATAACTGGGAGTACCAGGCAACACTATACATCACTTAAACAGCACTCTTCCATGTTGCTGACTTTTTAATTTCTGTAAAATAAAAGTATACCTAGACATTATCAGCTCTTGATAAAAGTGCAAACACTAAGTCCATGGTTAGGAGAGAAGAAGACATTTGGTGGTTTTTGTTAATAGGTGTGTACTAAAACACTGCATTTAGCAGTGGGTTGTTTGTTTGTTTGTTTGTTTGTTGGCATACTTGAATCAATAGATATTTGACAGCTAATGATCAATATTTATCTCAAGCTTTAGAAGAATTGAAATAAGGACCTCAGGATCAAAATCAATAAGGTTTTCTTCATTTGAATTTTTATGTCTTTAATGAAACCATATCAAACGAGATAGAAAATAATTAGATTTGAAATAATTTAGGTGTTGAAGTGATTTTGAGAATTCAGGTGAACTGTGAAACTCACTTTTTAAACTATCCAAGTGCTTAAAGTAAATGAATCAGAGTCACCGAGATTAATCTGGTGTGTAGGGCAGAAATGGTCAGAGAAGGATCCTTATATCTAAATCTAGTTAATTAATGATGAAACTCAAGTAAAAGTAGGAATTCGTTATAAGTTCATTTCAAAATTATGCAGAAGAGCGAAACTTACTGTTTTGGTACATAAAAGCAGAAGAAAAAGATGTCACCAATTCATATCTTTGCTGTCATAATATCACTCCTCATATATTTGTTTGATTCTAGAAAATTGCCAGAAGGTAACATTTGTAATATTCATCACTGTTTTAATTGCATAGTTTATATATATCATTGCATATTTAGTTACACTGTCATGGCTTAGAAGCACTGCTTTATTGCTTTGATCAAATATTTATTAATTATGTCATTTTCCTACCTTCCACCTCCCAAAAGAAAGTTTGGAAAAGAGATATGTCATGAAAATAACATCTTTAACATTTTCTTGGCATATGGTGTTATATTTAGCTAATCTGTAGAAGAGCATATTTTCACTTAATATTCATTCTAAAGACCTTGTTTGAAAGTACTAGATCACTGCATTTACCAAAGAATTTTGACCTCATTCTATGCTCATCTTTCTGCTTTTCTCTTACTTCCTTTTGCACAAATATTATTTGTAGACATTAGGCATAAAATAAGTAACAAAATTCCAATTTTAGTAATATCGTTGCTTCCAAAATTATTTAGAACACAGATAATTCGATTAATATTTGTCTTTTAGTCAAAAGCTAGTGGAAACTAGTTTCCTTCTATGTTTTTATTTCTTCATTAATTTATGAAATTTCCAAATTTATTGAGCAGTAATTTTTGAAAGGAAAATGGACTAAAGTCCTATTTTACACTCCAAATTTTCTTCTCCAACAATATTTGTTGTTCCTTTTGAACATTATCATGTATTGTAAACGAATATATTGTTCGCTTTTAGAGGGAAATAAATAGAAGTTCTAATTAGAGAAATTAGAGAATAGGTATTATGAGGAATAGAAAGTCTCAATAGGGTGATAATCTTCCTTAACTAGAAAGCAGTAGCTTTTGGCCTGTTGAGGAATCTGGACAATATTTATGTAGTACAGTATACCAATAGTGCCGTATCAATCACGAACTTGGTTTTCAAATGAATCTTAGGTTATTTACAATTACATATGAAACAATGTGGCTCCACAACCTTCATTGAATTGCTAAGGAGTTGGAATGGCAAAGTTTCTTTGGAAATGTGCAATGTAAATAAATAATCACCATTTGTACAGAGCAAATAATTATGATGTGCAGTTGTGAGAAATGATCAACAATAATGGACAAGATCACAAATAAGTCTCAACAACAATGGACAAGATCACAAATAAGTCTCTTGCAAAAGTGTGTAATAAAGTAGATGACATCTCTCTTTCTCCCTGACTCCTTATCTTCAGTCTCTTACTACTTTTAATAGTGCTCCTCATGTACTTTAGAAACACCAGTTTTATATCAGTTTTAGAAGCACTGGATTACATAAAGGAATATTTTCATTTTAATTTATTATACAAAGAAACATATAAGGTTGTGGCTTTGATATTTTATTGCTAGGATAGTAACACCATACTTTGAGTAGCAGTAACATATTTCTCTTCATAGAATTTTCTTGTGCCCAAATTTACCATATCATTGTGTAGGTGAACTTGCTGTGGAAAAGATCTGAATAAACTATGTGCTTTGACTCAAGGAAAAAAAAAAACTTACGACTTGATATCTCATCTTAACATTCACCTTAGCTTGGGTAATCATTTATTATGGCAGGAAAACTAGGTATGTTATGCTTTTTTATAATTGCTTTAATATTTCAATAAGGATTTGTTTCTTTCCTAGGGCCGTTGCATAAACTTCTCCCGAGTTTCGTCTCAGTAAAAGGAAAGCAGGAAGACCAAGAAGGTATGAAGATGGTACATCTTCACACTGCTGAATTCCAACCAAATGAGAAACTAATAAGTGCATTTTAGAAGTTTTTGGAAGAGCAGCTTTATTCCTTTCAGTCAGGAAATGTTTTCTCTGCCTTCTGCTTTGCTTGCACCAGACATTTCCAAACATTTGTTCTGCCATCTACACGGCAGTTGATGAAACCCAGTGGCAACTCATGATTCATCACACTGAAAATAAGGAAGAACTTTAATGTACATGCTCTGGTTTGCACAAGAAAGTTTGAATGTGTGGAAGAGGAACAAAGCAAAAATGACAGCAAGAAGATGATATCAAAACAGGGACCACAAAACAACTGGCCGTGATGGATCTTTAATGGAGAAAGGAGTGTTTAACATGGAAACATGGCACTTGTGTTTTTACATGGCAAGATTGTTTAGCCACGGGCAGAGTATAAAATTTCCCACCAGGCTAAGCAAATAAAGGGGTCTATTGCCTTATAGCTCTGTCAGATCACAAAATCTTTCCAAGTCGCCCACCACAACGTGCCTTACGGGAAGCTTCTGACTGGACTTCTTGTCATTCTAACACTGAAAAGTGCACACGCATGACAAAATGTAGACAGGATGCCTCAAGGTATTGGTAGCAAGCAAGATTGTGCCCTTTAGTTCTTGAAGACACCTTTCTTTCATTATGCACTCGGGAAAAGAAGAAATTAATAGAGCGTTATTCCACAGGAAGACAGCCACTAGGCAGAGATCTTGAGTGGAGTATAAGGGACTCATAATTAAGAACTTGTCCCTGTGATTGGTAGATTTACCCCTCTTTTAATGTGTAGGGTTTAGTAGTGCATAAAGCATTAATATCTGTAAACATACCTAGGAGTTTTGTTTGCTTTTAATTTAAAGGAAGCAGTAACATCGAAGCTTCCGCTCAGGGTTTTTTCTTTCTCCAAGTCTCTGAGGGCTCTTCAGCGTCACAAGCCAGCAACTCTCTTTGCATGAAAATTTCAAAGTTTAATTAATATAATTAAAGGCAACAGCAAGCAGCAGCCTGTGAAGATTTTGCTCATCTTTTTTATGCCTTTTGACATTGAATGACCTATTACTGTATGCACATTACTTGGATTTTGAGGAGCACTTCACCTTGGTTATGATTCAGTAGAGAAAAAAAAGATCTCCACTCATCAATTTATAAATTAAATTTTCAGGAAGATCGGCCACCACAAAACATCGAAAATGTATGTATTATAATTTTTTAGAAAAACCACCATCGTGTCATGTCGACAATGCCAAATTATGTTAGCGTGAGCAGAAACACTGTGGGGGAGGAAGAAGGCAGCAGCTGAAGAAAAAAGCTCAAATGATCTAGTCACTTTCGATACTGTACTTCAGATGCGAAATGGATATTCGACTCGAAACCTGACAAAGCGCGCCTGCTTTGATGTGAACTGGTATAGACAATGACCAGTGGCTGGGTCAGTGGGATGTCTCTCTGCGAGCACAGAGGCTTATCAAATGACACTAAAAATAAGTTCAACAACCATCACATTGGAGGGGAGAAGGCGAACATTTCATGTTTGGCGGGCATGTGAGTGCACGAGATGGAAAGAGCGATTTGGAGCAACCCAGTATAATTACCCCCGTTGTGCTCTTAATGGATATTTCAAAGGACGGCAGTGATTTTGTTGGTTGGTGTCCAGAGTTGTGGCACTGTTCCAAGAAGCCTTACAAACACAAATATACGTATATAGACACACACACACACACTCACACACACATATATATATACTCTAGTTTGAATCTTTTGCTCAAGTTTATTTATGTCACTGGCTGGCTGGATCCAAAGTCATGTGTCTACATATTCATAAATAAAAATTTACTTGTGCCTCTGCTACCATTTTCTTTAAGCCTACATAAACTCAAGCCTTGTTTGGTTGAATATATAATTGTCTTGGTTAGTTTCAGGGACAGAATTATATTGAGTTCCAACATGTCTTTTATGTTCACAAATGATACTATTAGCAGTAACTATTCATGTGTGCAAGTGTGACTTGGAAGCCAGATACATATGCAGTTAATTAGTTCTTGTAGACCTTCGTTCTACATTTGCATCTGGGACAGCGCCTATTGCTATTTTCTTAAATTGGCACTTCATTTCTGACAAGTGCACACTCCTAAATGGCATTTAAGAATATTAAGGATGCTTAGAGGCTGAGGCTGTTTCTTTGATAGTTACTTTGAATTTGTCTAGTATCATATGGCATTTGTATGACACTTGTATTTTGCTACATGAGCAATGTAAGTAGATAACGGCTCTTAAATGGTAAAATAGCTTTCTGTAGATTGTCATGCAAATGAATTTTCAGTTCTAACATAACTATGAAGAGCTCTCAATGAGGGAGAGGCAATGGTCTATTGTAGTCTAATAAAAAACCCTCATAAAGTTCAAAGACAGATGGAATTTTATTACACTTAAAGATGTGAATCAGATCTTTGTTATGATTTTCTCTGATTAACTAACAAATGAGAAGAATTTGCTTTAAAGAGTACTGTTTTCTTACCAAAGGACTAAATTGAAAAATTCTACATCTTTTAAACAGGAAAATAAAAGCTTAGAATAAAGCCATTTCTGTAAGTTTAATAACATTTTATATTTAATGTAAAAAACTAACTCCTGTTTAATATTTTGGACATAATGTCCTTGAAGATCTACTTTCTGTGAATAAACGAGTAAGTCTTTATCCATAATCCGTTTGTGCTGCATAAGGTTGCAAAAACAATTAAGTGGGAAATGACTCCTAACTTATGTGTCTACTCTGTCTGGAAAGAAAGTTTTGAAGACATCTATATATATTTCATAACAATGTCTGTTCTTTATGGATTTGATCCATAAATATTTATCTATCTGAAAACTTTGATACTTGGAATGTTTTCCTTTAAGCATTTGGTGCTCCCAGAAAAAACATTTGGTGCTGAGAGTTACAGCACTGATGCCTTTCCCCAAGTTAATTCTATTTTAAAATTTTATATTTCCTTGTCAATGAAATGTAGAGTAACATTTGAGACCCTCCATTAAGTAGGGAGCAGCATCTGTCACTATGGATAATTACTATTTTGACAAAAATATGTAAGGTTTAAACCTTCTATATTTCAAATCGTTAGAGAAAAAGCAATTTGCTTATATTTCCTTTAAACTTTATTCTAACCATTTTAAATCATAAATTATTCAATATTTGTTTTTTAAATAAATTTTTACTGGATAAAAGATCGAGAGTCTCTGTGAACTTAATAACTTTAAATAGCCATGACCATTGTTTACTAATTAGAGGAAATTTATTAGTTTTTTTAAATTAAAACTATATTATGGACAACAAAATGTCTAAAATATTTTTGCTTCATGAATTACACATATTCTTTAATTTTAAGAGGGCAAAACACAATAAGGTCACATTTACAAATATTGTAAAGCATTGTAACTTCCTCCACTGCAAAGCCTCGTGGTTCACTTTTACAAGGTTTTGTACAGCATCACATTACTTTAGGAAATTTATTAGTGTTATTGCTACTGGAAAATTTTGGTGGTTGTATGTGCACAGTAGAAATATATCCATTAGTTTCATACGAAAGAAAATCTAGAATCTAGAATCATAGATCATCTCTGGTGCATCTATTGTATGTTTAAGGCAAGAAACAAGGTGAGGCTAGAAAATGTCTATTTGCAGATAATAAAGTGAATGCAACCATATAGTCTAGTCTTGGAGTTAGATTAATATTTTATTTAGTAAATGTCTATAGCATATTTCTGAGAACACTTCAGTTTTGGTATAGCTATACGTTTAATAGATTCTAATTCAGTCAACTTGATAAAAGAAAGAAAAATTCTTTTCTTTCTCATAATGTAGCAAGCCCCGTGCTTGTTTTTTAGGTACTTTATTTTTATGCTTTTCTGCCAAAAGAAAATGCTGATAAGCGCACAACATAACATGCAAATTTATATTAAAATGTGCTTGTTCAGATTGCTTTTCAAGATCTATATGAAGGTAAGGTGTGTGTGTGTGTGTGAGTGTGTGTATCTATGTGTGTGTGTGAGATAGAGTGACTGAGTGTGATACATGCTACAAATCGTCTTGGCTTAGGAATCTGGTGATGGAGGGCCTAGACCATAGACCTAGCCACAACTAGCTTGCTGAAATTGAATGTATCAGCTTCTCAACCACGGGCCGGAGATGAACTGAAGATAACTAAAGTTTCTTCCACTCTGATAGCATTTCTCTGAATATTGTCATATTGGAGGTTTTTGTATTTATATATCATGTTTTTAATAACTTGCTTTATTTGTAAGCATGGTAATATTAGCTCTGTAAACTGCTATTTAGTTACAAAAAAGACATTGAAGCGTAGTACAAAATTTGATAATTAGCCATAAGAGAGTAAGTTCTCAATTAATTTCTTATAACTACAATTTGTCAAAGAAGAAACTAATAATAAAGTTTATATCTGATGAAATCCCTCAAGAGATGAATAAAATATTGACAAATATATTCACATATTTCAGTCTGACTTTACAATCTTAGCAAGAATCTTAAAGGTGTGTATAAAAATGTACAGAAGTTGTTATGAGATATATATGCCACTGGTTTTAATGATTGAGGTACTTTGTACCTTGCAAAAAATGTATTGAATTTTTCTTTCCTTAGTCAAAACTGGGGGGAAAAGATCTCAGTTGAAAATAACTATGCCTGCGTTTCCCATAACAAGTATTCAATGGAGAACATTTTATTGTGTAATTTGAACACAGCTTAGGTCACGTAGTATGTTAGAGTTGCTAACCTAACTACAAAGTTACATTATAAAAGGAAACTGAAAGTAAGAATTAAAAAAATAAGTCTCTTAACATCGTCTTTGAATTACTGTAAAGTTATTTGTATCTTAGATGAATTATGTTTACAAGATTGTAAATATCAATGGATAATCCAAAGTGCATTGCAAAAGTTAGTAAAATGTACGTTTAAGATTTCAATATGATAGAAACATCAAGAGTTAATTTAGAATGTAGACTATCAAAAAGATATGTGTTGCCTAAAAGGCAAGATGATTTTAAATAATTTTGATGCAGAACAAAGAAATTGAGAGCTTCCAAAGTCATAGATGATAGAAAAAGGAAAGATCATGTACTAACTTCGAAATAAATCTGAACCTCTCTGCATGCTTTTGTACTCCACCATCTGATTTGTATAAGTAATTGGAGAAAGAAACACTGACAATATAAAATAAGATTGACTAGTTCGAGCAGATGACACCTGTAAATAGAATTTTTACTAGTTGAAATTCTGATGTGAAATGAGATGATTATCATTATCACACTAAAGTGTTCTTTCTGAGTTCTTTATTTTTTTAAAAAAAATCCTCTAATTCTAAAAGTCTCTGTTAATTAAACAGAGCAATGACAGACCATCTTCTTTAAATACTTTGTTTGTGTGAGGCTGTCACATGGGAAGAAAGATTAAATTTTAAACAATATGTTCAAGTGTAAAAAATCTTCAACAAATTCTTAATGTTTAAAAAAATGGGAGAAGGTTCCAGGACTTTTATAATTAACATCCTGGGATTCTTCATAGGGAGCTGAATATTCCAGAAAGTTTGAAAGGATTTTACATAATTTTAAAAAGGATATCAAAGACTAAATTATGCCTTGGAATATTCAGTGTACTTTTTCTCATTTTAAGGGATGTTGATTGGTATGATCACAATAATATGGCACAACACTAAAAACGAAAGAAAATTACCATGGCATTAATGATTGTTTATCATCTCTGAAATGAGGTATTTATATCAATGATTAAAATTTTTTTATTCAAAATGACAAAGACCAATTCACAAGTGATTTCAGACTTATTAAATCTATTGAGTAGAGTAAATCTATTGAGTAGAGTAAAAATAGTATATTTCTCAAATTATTTCTTTAAAATTACAAATAACGTGGAAGGCATCCCTTTACTTTAAAAAATATTTCCCTTGACTCTTCAAATATCAATCCAATAAACTTCAAACCAAGGTCATTACTACATATGTTTATAATTTCTAACATTGAGAAAACACTTATAATATCAATTAAATTGAGAACAGAAGGCTTGTATTAGTTTTCTATTGCTGCTACAATAAACAGAGTACTGTAAACTTAGTGGCTTAAAACAACACAAATTTCTCCTCTTAAAAGTCTGGTGGTTCGAAGTTTCACTGAGCTAAAAAGCTAAGATTTGAGCAGGACTGATTCCTTTTAGAAGCTCTGAGGGGAGAATTTGTTTCCTTGTCTTTTCAGCGTCTAGTGGCGACCTGTTCCTTGGTTTACGGCTCTTTCTTCCATCTTCAAAGTATTTCACTAGCCTCTGCTTCAGTCATCACATCACCTCTTTTCTCTCTGATCTCCTTTCTCCCTCTTAAAAGGACCATTGTAATTATACTGGACCCTCTCAGATAATCCTTGATAACCTCCTCATCTCACAATCCTTAAATAATTACATTTTCAGAATCCCTTTTTCCACATAAGGTATTAATCACAGGTTCTGGGAATTAGAACATGGACATCTTGGCGGGGGCGGGAGGGAGGTATTCAACCTACCACACGGTTGAATAATAATTTTTCTTTCATTAAATACTTTCCTTGTATCTGATACCACAACAAAAAAAATGTAAGTTGAGTTCAACTTCCTCCATTAGATCCTTGTCTACCAAAATTCTTTAGATCTCGTCATCACACAGTGATTTTGGTTTTAGAGGAACTCCATTTGTCCCCATTCTACTGCTTCATATTTTACTTGAGATTTTTTTTTTTTTCAGAAAAAGTAAAAAGTGCTAGAGGATAAATTCTTGGAAGAGCTTTGCCAGATGATAAACCTTACATAAGGCTGAGAAGCATTTAGGTGGTTTTTTGGTTGCCTCTGGAGCATTTCGCTGGCCTGTCTGCATAAGTCCAGAAGTTAACCTAGGTTTAGTCCCCATAGTACTTTTTGCTATCATGCTGAAAATCTCTTTAGAAGATATTGAAATATCACTAGAGACAAAGGACAAAAATAGTTTATGTCCTAATGCTAATGTCAGCAATAGATATATAAAAAAGAGCTTGATAAGCATTTTTAAAATTATTATATTAACTATTTTATCCAAACCATGTGGCATTCACACATGGCACACCCTGTGTTTACACAGGTCACTGATTCCAATCTGACCACTCACACGAGAGAATATATATATATTCTGGCTACTCATACATGAGAATATATGTATAATATTGTGTATTATATATATGTGTGTATATATATAGTTTTGATTATATTATTTGGTTCCATGTATGATTTTGTCACTCCAGAACATATATTCCACAACAGAAAATTTAACAAATAATTATTAAATGTCTACTGAGAGCCAGGCAATATGTGAATCACTAGAAAAGTGGTAATGCATAAGTTGAGCTTACATTCTAGTGGTGAAAAAATATAAGTAATAGGTAACAAGTGGGATGAGCACCTTGAATGTGTGAGTGCTATGGTAGCATTTAACAAGAAGATTTAACTGGGTCTAGGGTTTCAGGAGAAAACGAGTAGCAAGAACTTTGAAGGATAAGGACACAAAGGGAGGAGGAAAAAAAAATATGTAGATAGTGGGAAATCATACCCTAGAATTAATAGAAACTAGGCTCTCTTTGAGGACTGAGAGATATGAATTACAGAATAGGCTGATAAGAGATAGGTCATAATGATATAGGAAGGGATCAAAAAGTGTAGGGCTAGGTTCACCATTTTTTACTCTATTTTCAATATGAAAAGATTTTCAACAAGTGTCTGAAGGTTTAAAGCAGGAAAGAAATAGTACTGACGTTTGGAAACAATAACAGATTAGAAAAGAGACCATAAAAGAAAGGATACATCACAGATAAACTCAATATCTATCCTCAAATCTCACATCATTTTGCATTGTCTAGATATTATATTTCTGAGCTTGTCATAAATCAAACTCCCTTTGAATTAAGGGACCATTTATTTTCCACTACCTCAATTAAAACATATTCCCCTCAGTTTTAAACAGAAGTCATGTGTTTAAAGTTAGAACTAGTCATTCTTGCTTCACACTGGCATTTTTTTCTGTTACTTATTCAAGAGTACTATTTTGAATAATTTGGTCCACAGTACTACTTCTCCCCTCACTTGTCCCCCTACACCATCTCTATGGGACTTCTCACCCCCGTGCCTAGATTTCTGGGGTCCGACCTCCACCAAGTTCCTATTGCTGCTCTAAATCTTTTAGCTTTACCCTTATATTGGCTGGAGACTTGCTAATGCTAGTAACACCAATTTCACAATATCGGCATGTCCTACCCAGAAGACCTAGCATAATGCACATTAGGATGTCACCCCTATTATATTATTCTTGACTTTTAGAACTTCTACTGCAACTGAGACAAAAAGAATCCCATTTAACATTATGTTATAATTTATTTAAAAGGCACCATTCTGGGCATTGGGGAAATAGTAGTGAAGAGTGGCAAGATCTTGGCTATCATGGATTTTACATTCGAGTGAAGAAACAGAAGATAAACAGTGGGACTTCCAGAGAGATGCTCTCATAAGGTGTCAAGTATGTAATATTTGTCATATGTGCTGTGAAGAAAATAAAGTAGGATGAGATTAAAAACTAAGCACAGAAGGATTTGTAGTTAAGGTGGTCAGAGAAGGTCTCTCTGAGGGCATGAGAATTCCAGATAGAAGGAAGAGCATATTCCCAGGTCCTAAGACAAAAACAAACTTGGTAAGGACAGAAAGTTGAATAGAGAAGGGCAGAGGGGCTGGCGAGAGAGTGTGTGTGTGATAGGAGGGGAAGCTAAGGTAGGGCTTTGAAGGCCATGTAAGAAGATTAACTAAGATAGGAGGCCAGCTCTTAGAGGATTTGAGGAGGATAGAGATATATTCTGTTTTATGGTAGGAAAAAAATAATGACTCTAGCTTCTGAGTGGAGAGTAAGCATTAGGAGGCAAAGATGGAAGCAGAGAGACGTGTGAAAATATCCTGTTTTTAAAATTCTATGTAAATGTAAGACCATTTATATATTTTTCAAAAGATAGCGATGAATAATATAGAAGACCTATATTTGAAGTTGACCATAATATTATTAAAAGAAATACCAGGATATTAAAAATATCATACTTGTAGTACTTGGGTAACTGGAAGAATAAATTGCCCTTCCTCTCCTCTTTGTAGTCAACAAATGATCATGGCAGCTTTTGTCTAAGGACTTAACTCAGTGAGGAAGGGCTCTTGCAAATCACACATTCAAAGATTCAGTTGAGTTCTTACATATGAAGTGAATCTCCAATCTGAGTTCTGAAATAGTAGCTAAACAAAACAATTTCCCTGCATAAAGCAAATCTTGGAGAGTTTTTCCCCCTCCCCTGAAATGGAAGGGAAATAATATGAAGAAGAAAGGAGAGAGAGAGTGGGGATTGCTGAGCAACATCATAGATTGAGCATAACTTGAGAAAATGACAGAGAAAGTTTTTTGTTTTTAAGAATGGAGATAACTGATATTCCATTTTAAATTGTATGCACTCCTGCAATGTAAATTCTTCCAACTCATTATTGCAGTTGTCTGCTAACTCAGTTTTTGTGTTTCTTTGGGAAGTTGGCTGAGATTGGGAAAACACCCAAGGGATAGTAAAATTATTCTTAAAATAAATATAAAAAATAAGCCTCTCTGAAAATTTGCAGACATATTGTGGATTGGCCAATCCAAAACTGATCAGTGGGTTTAAGTTAACATATGGGTCTTAAACAGCAAAGTGACCCCACCTGTTCACTGTTTTTTCCCCAGAATTTAAAGAAATAGATATATTTTAAAAGAAAGGAGAATAATTTTAAAGTTAATAAAACTAACATTTACTTCAAACATTCTTTGAGTAATAATCTTGAACAAGACATCAATAAACTCTAAAATGATAGACAGGGATCAGATTCTCCAGCTAGATTTCCCCTAAAATATAACACCATGTGCCAATAAAAGGCCCTTGAGTTCTTAGGAACAAATTATTAAATTCTATACATGCAATTAAATATTGTTTATATCTTTTATACTTTTCATCACTTTATATAGCTACATACACCTTTCAAAGAAGTATATTTATATTAAAAAATTCTATGAATGACTCACAATATGACCTTTTACGTGCTTCACGATCCCAAGGATATCTTTAATCATTCATATGAAGCAATTTGACAAAAATAATGATTTCTTGCTATTTCAAACCAGGCAAACCACTGGATAACATTAATAATTTGCATTGATATATCATTTTATAATTTTCCAAAATACTCCCACATGTATTATTATTTTTATTTAATAAACATGGCTGCATATTAAGTATACAGTGCTAATTTGGACAAAATCTAGACAAATTGGGTATGAAATTGTGGTGGAAAGGTATAGGTGGGAGGTGGGAGAGATGGCCTTAACTCAGCAAAAAAAAAGTTGTACAGCATGAATCCTGAGTGACCCATTTAAAAATAAAGCTCATCTCATAAAATGAGATTTAATGCTAAATGAGACCTGTTTTATATGAGCAACTCCAGATAAACTCTGCTGCTGAGAGTATCTCATGTTGCCACACAATTTTCCATGTGTATTAACAGCCTCCCTGAGGAGGCAAAATATTTTTAAATCATTTGTTGCAATTTAAATCATTTAAATCATTTGTTGCAAAACATTACTTTGGTCTAAGTCACAGGTCACTTAAGCACATAAAAACATAATATTCCCCAAGGGGAAACAAAACAGAACAAAACAGAATACCATAAAAATGATGAGGTTAAGAAGGTTGACACAATTCCTAGGGAAAAGGGAGGTTTCTGTAGGAAATTGTTTTCAGGGCCAGCTGAAGGACATTACAGTAGATATCATTGCTTTAACACAATTTCAGAGGCGGTTAATGTTGAGCAAGAAAGGAAAGAAAACCCAAGACAATGAAAGGATAGTCAATTCAGAGTCTTAGTTTTAATTTCCAAGAATCATATAGTAAAGTGACTCCACGATGGAAAACTGAAATAGATTTGTATTTTGCTTTTTCATCTTGTAATAATTAACTGTACCAGGTGTTTATTCTATTTTGAAATCAGTATTTCCTCTCTATTTTACCAACTGACCTCCACAAAGCAGGTAAAGAACAATGCTGCTTACGGCGAGGCCAAGTATGGAGACCTTTCAGCCATCTACAGCACCCTGGTTTTCTGACAGCCCCTGGAGGAGGGCAGGGATGTCTAGGTGGAGTCTTGGGGTAGAGGATGATAGTTGTACTTATTATCAAGAGTGTGAAGATGCCCCCGCCCCAGATGATTGTGAACCATGCCTAGGTTTGGGGAATTGGTTCTGTTGCTTAGAGAAAGGAGCCAAAAGCTGATCAAGAAGGTCAGAAGCCATACAGCAATTGTACAGGGGACGAAAAACAATAAGAACAAAGCCAGAGAGAGAGAGGGAAATTGCTTTGTGTTTGCACATTTGTTAGCTTAATTAATGAATATTGACAGGTGCCTACCTTGTGCAAGTCTCTGCAGGAGGTGGTGGGATATTGCCTTGAGAAAGGCAAACTGGTCTCGCCAATCATTTTGGCAAGTGGAGACAGACATTAAACAAGAAGATGAAAGATTATGAGTTCCATAAAGGGAAATGTAAAGTACTATAAAAGCATACAATGGGAAGGGGCTAACCAAGTCTGTGTCCTT
>NW_006432943.1:5759061-5785145 GCF_000325575.1 Pteropus alecto
CTGAGACTGCATTAGTATTCCTCCCTCCTTCCTTCCTTTAATCCCTGTCTCCCTACCTCCTTTTCTCCCTCTCTCTCCTTCCTTCCTTCTCTCCCTCTTTTCTTTCCTTCCTTCCTTCCTTCCTTCCTTCCTTCCTTCCTTCCTTCCTTCCTTCCTTCCTTCCTTCCTTTCTTCCTTCTTTCCTTCTTCCTTCAGTCCTATCCACCTAGCAATAGAGTATAACTTAAAGTTGTACAGTGTCTGGAACATAATAGCCTCCTAATGAATATTTGTTAATAAATTAAAAAATGATTATTCAGACTTCTAGGTTCAAGACCGAGTAGTCCATTCCTCCCATGTCCTCCCTATTACAACTAAAAATCCTGGACATAAAACAAAACACATGTCATCTCTGAAAGGTGGAAAGAAGACAGAGTGCTTAAGGATTGAGCAACAATCTGTAGATGAGTCCCTTGACTTTCTTTATTGACTTATCCTATACAGGGTGCCTCAGGGAAAGACCAACTGACCACTGGACTTGGCGGCCACTACTGAAGCTGATCTGACTTTCTGTGTCTTCTCTATATAAGCAAAGCATGGCATCATCCAGTGTTTCACTGCATTGTAGTTTCCCTGGCAACTCCAATAGCAAAATGTAAAGGGCAGAGAAGTGTTTAGAGTCCAGTAACTGGTACTCTGCTTGACAGATTTTTTCAATCTTTTTTTATTGTGGTAAAATACACATACTGTAAGATTTACCATGTTAACCTTTTTTAAGGGTATAATTCACTTAAAATTAAATCAATTTATTTTGTTGTTCTACCATCGCTGCCATCCATCTCCTGTCACACAATTAAACATTTCTGGAATTGCTGCAACATTCAAGTGACTTGACTACTAGTATCATTTCTACAAATTGACTAATGTGCCATTTCCTTTTTTTTTTTCCCTGAAAGTTTAACCTTACTCTGCAAAGGGTATAATTAACACATTCGTGTGTGTGTGTGTGTGTGTGTGTGTGTGTGTGTGTACTCTTTTGAACTACTTTAACTTGTTCATTCAAATTCAACATTAAAAGACCTCAAGGCCACAGTTTAATGAGATTCACATTTTGGAGGCTACATTAGTATAGTAATGCATTTCATGCTGTTGTTCCATAATTTGCCTAATCAAATAAAATGAGATCAAGCATTATATTGGAAAGGTCCAACCTCTCCATTCACACAAAGTTTTACTTAGCTAATGACATAAGAAATTACTCTTTTCCCAGAATTTTGTTTGCATTTTTAAGCTAGTGAAAAGTCAGAATTTAATCAGTGTATTCTAGTCCTCCCTTAGAATCTAGTGAGACCATTTTCCCTACTAAGTAAAGCCAAAATACTGAGAACAATGTTTGGGGCTTAATTAATTAATTAGTTAAATCAATTGATATATTGATTCTGGGTATGTTATAGGCACTTGGTTGGCCACGTATTTACAGAAGTGAAAAAGACAGAAATGTGGTCATTATCTTTCATGAAGCTTCTTAGCTCTAATTTCAATAGTTTCTATTGCTGCTGTAACAAATTATCATAACTCTTGTGTCTTCAAACAACACAAATTTATTATTTTACTGCTCTGTAGGTCAAAAGTCTGACTGTTTTCCTTATGGAGGCTATAGGAGAGAATCTGTTTCTTTGAGGTTATAGGACTGAGGTCTCTGGTGACTGCCATCCCCAGCTACTGCAGGCTGCCCACACTCCTTGCCTCATGGCTTTCTTCCTTCATCTTCAAAGCCAGCAATGGCAAGTTAGATCTTTCTTGCTTTGCATCTCTTCAACCAAATCTTTTGCCTTTCTCTTCTACTTTTAAGGAATGATTAGATTTGCCCCTCCTAGAAAATCCAAGAGAATCTCCTCATTTCAAGGACCTTAACCTTGATCTTATCTGAATGTTCTTGACATGTAAGGTAACGTATTCATGAGTTCCAGACATCTCTGGGTGAGAGGAACATTACTTTGCCTATGACATTGCTATAGAGAGTGAATTGAAGAATTGGGTTGGTGAATGTTTATTTCAAGTACCAGTTTAAGGTTATATTAGATGCTTTGAAAATGGAACTAAATTAAAAATTACTCAAATTTTTATAATTGTATTTGAAAATTTGTTAATTTCAGATAAATTTAATTTATTGAAACTGGACAAAAAAAAGGGGTCACATACTAAACCTGAAAAGCTTAGGGGAGGCCTGCCTGCATGGCGGGCCTTACAAACTCAGAGACCAAAAGTAATCACATAGGATGGTCTGAACATAAAAATTCCTAACTAAAAGCAAGTCAGGGTGGATAGTCACATCCTAGGCCTGTAGCTTCCTTGACAAATGTCAGTCTTTACCTTAAGTGAGGCCATCTATTGTCTTTTTGTGTCTTAGATAACATACCTTTGAAATGTCATAGTAATTTCCTTTTCCAGATCCCTCAGGACAAAACCACCAACCAGAGCAGGAAACCACACAATCCCTCGTTGTTATCTTGTTCCTCGCATACCATCTCTATGTGCTGTAAATGTTAGTTATTAACTATCCCGTACCCACCAATATAAAAGAAGTATGTGTCTCTTTATTATACTTTTTATCCAAACTCAGAAATTTCCTCACTTTGCTCTTTCCCACCCCCTTAATCTACCACCAATGGATTTCCTGCAACCCTCCTTTCATCTCTTTGTACTCTAATGTATAAAATAAGCTGCAAAACTGCCATTCTCCGGAGCATTTTCTCAATCTGTTGAGATTTTGCTTCCCAGCAATGGTCCTCAGTTTGGCTTAGATAAATTTATAAAACTACAGGTTTGGAAGTTTCTTATGTCGACAAGACCCAAGTGGAAAAATTCTGTTTATTCTCATGCCAACTGAGGTCTCTTTTTTAACAATTTTGAAAGGCTCATCAGTCTCTGGTTCTTTGTCTACAGCCAATTGGCCACCCTCTCTGTACAAATTCCTAATTCTGCACTACTGCTTTCAATTTTCCTGCTACGAGGCTAAAAAATACCTCTAGAAGATTTGGAATCAATCACAAATTAGCACCATTAATAGATATATAATATATATAGTATACACTTACAAATAGGCATACCTTGGAGATATTATATTACAGATTTGGTTCCAGACAACCACAATAAAGCTTGTATCACAATAAAGTGAGTCATAGATTTTTATAAAAGTCATACTTGCACTATACTGTAGTCTATTAAGTCTATTTGCAAGACAAGAGGGTTTTATAACTCAAAGTGAGCAGGAACTTAAAAGTTATACTGGGCATTTGCTGATTTGTTAAAGCAGGGCTACTTTCCTTATATGGAGCAAAATGAAATCCGGGAGCCAGTCAGGTAACTTGTGCTGAGCAGGCAGATGCTGATCGAATGACCTAGTCCTTTTTTCTCTGGGAGAGCCAAGTGTACTCTTAGTTAAAGTGTGGTTTACTGATGTGAGGCTTAGAATGAGCGACTCTGTCTTTGGCCTACTTTAGATATTTTAAAACTTTTGATTTCATCATCAATCAGGTTTCCACTTGATTATCATTTTCTCTTGGAAATTGTCCTTGATCCTTCATGTGCCCCTCTATATATGATCTCATAATTTGTGTTATTCTTGATTCTCCACATATAGCACACTCTCTCAGTAAATATTTGTCAAATGAATTAAAGACATAAAAATTAGTGAGATAATGCATAGAACATTTGAAAACAGAAAAAAAAATAATAATGAGAACAAATGGAACAAAAACTGTAATCTAGGACATGTTTGAAGAGAACTTTTTTGCTCCAAAGCAAGACCTGAGTATGCAGAAGAAATAACATTATCACATTCTTGGTAAAACAAATAAGTAGTAAAGAAAGACAAAGATAAAAGATATACACTATATTTTTCAATTATGAGGTAAAGAAAAAATTATGTGCATGTACGGGCGCGGAAAATCCAGTTAAAACATAAAAAGAAAAATCATCTTAGCTTCAAAATATCTGCAGAGTTTAAGGGGAAAATTTTTGGTAACTTCCATTTGTTACACATAGACGTGTTGTTTTAAATGTGAAGAAAACAGTAAACTTAAAGATCTCATAAACTATGGCATCCACATTTCCTTCTTGAAAACTTGTTCCGATATAAAGAAAGATTAAGTGCTTAAAATGGAAAGTTAAAAAGTTAAGAAACTGGTGATAATCAATGAACTCAGTTAAATTTTAAAACTAAACTATTGTGAGTTTAATTATAAGACTGCATGCAAATTTACAAATAACTATTTAAAGTAATACATAATGTAAAAATTTAGAGAAAGCTAAAAAGTAAAAGGAGTACAATATCACTTTAATAATCTGATTATAAAATAGAACTACAAAATTAATACAAGAGTTTATTTTTAAAAAGAACAATAATAAGTACTTAAATCATTAAAATATATTATATTTAATTACATATAAACCCATGATTTATACTCATATATATACTTTCAAACATAGTGTAGAGAATTGTGAAGTGGAAGAAATAAAAACATGTTATAGTCTTGATTTTACATATGACAGAAGAAGAATGTGTAAATAATTTCTTGAGCTTGATATTTAGAGCCATTTCTGTCGAAACTTTTAAAAAATCATTTCAAAAATAGACACTTTTAGAATTAAAAGCAAACCATTTGTTTCCAAATAACCAAGGAAGACAAAAACTAAGATAAACAAAACAAAATTACTCATGTAGTAAATGACTCAAAAGTAGAGATAAAATAAACATAAAATAAAGACAAAAAAAACAGAAACTAAAATACCAAAATGACAGAGGTTAAGACCAAATGTATTATTTGTGATTGCAAATAAAAATGGTTTAAACTCTTTTGTAAAGTTCAATGGCTTGTATTTTATCATAAAAAACTAATTTGAAATAAAAGTGAATAAATCTAATTAAAAGACACAGGAATATAAGAGATGAAATAAGTACAAAGAAGCATAAGTCAAAATAAAATTCAACAAATCTAAATTATGAAGGTGGGACCCAGAAATCTGTATTTTAACAAGCCCTCCCTGAGATTTTGGATATATGCAAATATTTGATAATCACTATCTTATTCTAAGTAGTAGTTAAATGAATGTAATAAAATATCAAGAGAACTAAATGTTTAGAAATTTTTATTTTATGTAAACTATACTAATTTTATTTTTTTAAAAAGCCAAATACAAAGATTTCCTGTTAAAACAAACAAACCAAACAATGGCTTAAACTTGGGAATGCAAATAAAAGTAACATAAAAATAAAACCCACCAAAAAACATATATGTCATAAGAACATGAAAACATTGCCAAAGAATAAATAAAGTTTTATAAGAAAATCACAACTGAAAATAGTGGAGTAGATTGCCAGGAGGCACCCGAAATTAAGGAAATGTGATGTCCCATGACTAATTTAAATACTCAAACCTGAAGAAAATTTTAATGGCTTTTTTCAAGAATATCTATTGATTAGTATGTGATATGAGGTTAATATATAAAAAGGGAAAATGGATCTGGGTTTTAATTAATTAGACAGAATTCTGTGTAATATGTAAGGCTCATTAGAGAATCTGAGATATTAAAGCTCTCTTAAAACAGAGGTTTCTTCAATATCCTGCTCAGGGATTTAGCTTTAAAGCAAGGCTTAGTTATACAGAATGGGAAAGCATATTCAGATAACTTAACCAGTCAATTACTGAGGAAGCGCTAACAGCTGTACTCTATTATAGACAAAATATGAACTCTGAGGTAATCCATCATACTTAATCTGTATTTGTACAAGTCCCTGTATGCCTATTTACAGGATAAAGTATAACTGTCTCGTAGGAATGTATTGAAGCATTTAAGGAGCAGTATATCAGTGTTGTTAAAGAGAGAGTTAGTGTCATATCATTCTGGGAGAAAATTTTTAAATCCTTTGATGTCTTTATGGGTAATTTTTTAAAAATTCAAATGCTTGATAACTTTCTATACATTTTCATATGCAATACCATTATGATTCCTTCTTAACTGTAAATTTAATCCACAAGGAAAAACTACTATTAAATGGGGTAAACGAACTAATTGAAACAATAATTTTTATTAAACTCATTTATTCTAAATATAGGTGGAGGAAACCTACTAGGTACAAGGCATCGTGAAGATTCAAATTCCCAAAGGGTCTATTCGCAAAGAAAGTGATAGAGGTGTATGTTCAGGGTGTTATGGGATGATGGACAGTTATCAACTAGATGCTGAGATAAGAGTTCTTGAGAACAGTGGTGCTTGAAATGGGACTTAATAGGTAAAGAGTAAAGATGACAGAAGAGCAGATAGAGAGGTATGTATAATGTTAATGAGGCAAAAGAGAATATGGTCCATTTGGAGGGAAATTATGAAAGTTCAGATTGGCTGAAATCTGAAATTCGAAGTAAGGAAAATGTTATGAGATGAAATCTGAAAGTTAATCAAACATCTTAGAGTCGTGTCTAAGTTTTTTTTCTTTATATTTTAAGATGCTTAGAACATATTTATTAGGTAATGGACTAATCAAGGTTATTTTAATTTTTTATTTGTCCATTTTTAAGTGAAAGAGAGATATAATTAAATGTGCATGTTAGAAAGGTTATAAGATGCAGGATGGAGAAAGGGTTAGAGGGTACAAAATTTGTGGGGATGTCAGCTGGGAGATTGTCGCTATGAATCTTTACCTGTAATGACAGTAGAGAAAGAAAGTAAAATGTACTGGAAAAAAATATGGAGTTAGAATCGACAAGATTTGGTGTCTGATTACCTATACAAGGTGAAGAGAGTTGGGGAACAAAGACACCCCATTGGTTTCTGCCTCTGGCAAATTTGGCTTACAAAAGACCGGTGATTTCCTTTATTAATGTGGCAAGGTTTGACCTGAGCTAATAATTATTTCTAAAATAACTCACTCACATGGTTGGTGGCAGAAGACATCAGTTCCTCGACACATAAATTTGTTAATAGCTTTTCTTGTGTGTCCCCATGACATAGAAAGTCTCATATCCTAGAGCAAGTGAAGAGAGAGAGAAAATATGATTTTTATGACCTAGTCTTAGAAGTCATGCACCATCACTTCTGCCATATCTTATTTGTTAAAAAAGAGTAGCTAAGCTCACACTCAATGGGAGGGAATTAGTCTCCATATTTTGAAGGGAGGAGTGTCAAAGAATTCGTTGATGTATTTTAAAGCTGCTACACTAATATCAGGAAAATATGAGCTTACGTATTACAACAGCTAACTTTGCTCTAACTAATACAGGGAAACTATGAGCTTAGTTCTGGTCCCACTAGTTTAACTCCATGAAATATATAAATGGCAATTTTCAATAGACTGTCGGATGTATGGTTTTATATCTCAAAAAGGATATTAGCTAAAGCATGGAAATAGATAAAAATAACTCAAAGTTGAGAGAGTGGAACAGAGGAGGGTCAAGCTAGAAAAAATTGTAGGGAACCTCTTGGTGGGAATACGTACACTAGGATGATATTGCAGGAAGGGGAGCCCAAAAATGATTCCAAGAATTAATAGTCAAACTGTATGAGGAAAACTCAGAAAGAGTGATACACATAAGTCAATGAATCATAGTATTTTTAAAAGGAAGGAATGGACATAATACACATTGACTTTAGGTTATAAGCTACTCCTGGAGAGGAAGAAATGGAAAGGATGGGGATTTTAGGGATCTCTTATGTTTCATTTATTTTTAATAAGATAGAGTTCAAGAAAATATGACAAAATATCTATATTTGCTTAATCTGAATGGTAAGTAATGAGTGTCAGTTATATTTATGTTATATGTATGCTTATATTTGAAATTTTTATATTTGAAGTACTTATAATATTAATAAAATTTAAAAACAACTAATTAACTTTGCCAAATCCTGCAGAAGGTTAAGTAAAGCAAGGACTGAAATATGTGCTTTGGATTTAGTAATAAAAGTGGTAGTAGGGACATTGAAAAGATTTCAGTGAACTAGTGGTAGTAGAAGCCAGATTCCAGTGTGGTAAGAAGTTAATAGAAGGATTGGCTGAAAAGGTCAGAAATAGCACTTTGTAGGATCAAAAGAAGTTATTATAGAAGTTGTTATACTTTTATTACAGCTTCCTTCTAAAACGAGGTGACTTAAATTTATTTATAGACTAAGAAAAAAGAAACAAGTAGGGGAAAAAGGCATGCAATACCAAAAATGAACAAAGAAACAAATCCTCAAACAGCAGAACAAGGTCCAGAGAGCAGATAGGTGCCTTGTCATGCAAAGGACATGGGGTTTTCTCTTTTTGTGTGGTGGGGAAGAAAAGATGAGAAGGTAACAATAGAGGTTCCTGTCACAACTATAGAATGAGGGAGCCAGTAGGATAGAAGCGGGTGAGAATGGGTAGGGCTTGAAGAGAGCGATAAAAGTCTGGATGTCTGTTTCAGGAATCAGAAACTAACCTGTCACAAGAAAAACTATTCCTAGTGGCTTGGAGCAACTGCCTGAGTTACACAGGCCAGTTTCTCAGAAGCAGATGGTGAGATAGAGCTTGGGTTGTAAATGTTTACTGGAGGTCATTATCTACGAAAGAGTGGAAATTATCTAATAACTTTTTGTTGGGCACTGAGTGAATAAGCTGTGGATCATCCATATAGTTAAAATGAATGTATCAATGTGAATAAATCACAAGAATATAACATTAAGTGAAAAAAATAACCTGCCAAAGGATATTGCCATATGATAAACTTTTTGTAAATTTTAAAACAAACACACCAATCGTATATTTTATGGTCGAATATATACAGAGAAAGTAAAAGCACAAAAACATCTATAGGAATGATAGAAATCAATTTGGTTACCTCCAATAGGCATGAAATGGGAAGAAATGGGAAGGTCTGTGAGGCAAATGTGTCAAGCCTCATGCTTGACACAGGAAACACTGTAGATGTTAGCTAATAGACAAAAACATGTCAACATGTATTTTTCTTATTGATGTTTATATAGGCACCTGTTACATTATTTTATTGTATGTTTGAAAGCATTTATACTTAATGATATAATAAAAATACCATCAGGAAACCTTTCCTAATTCTGCAAAGCCAATGACACTAATTTCCAACATGCTATATGCCTTTAACTTCTACTTTCTGAGACCCAAACCTCTATGACTTAGTGACCAAGTGAATAGTCAAGTCAGTCACATACGTTTAGCTGACTTTACATGCACACAGACATGCACACACGTACACACATATGAACAGCCTCTTGGTATAACATAAATGCAACTAACTTCAGGATAAAGCTGAGCACGTTTGCCTTTTCTCTTTATCTGGTGAATTCTTCAAGGACAAGGACTGTGTACCTTTATGCTCTGCCAGCAGTCCCTGGCATATGCAAGCCCTCAATAAATAATAATTAATTCAGCTCCTTAATAAATAATTATGCAATTTACTCAATGAATAATAATTAATGATAATGAAATGACTAAAAAGAATGGCAAAACTTGAAAAAGTTATGAGATATACCTATTCAAACCTAATTAAGTGTAATTTTTGTGGAAGATGTACTTAGAACTTGAGCTCTATGAATTTGATATAGATATTTTACACCTTAGATTTTAGACCATTCTTGCTCTTGTCCCCAGTGTCTCAGCCATATTCGTATACATTTACATTCTTGCTCTGTTTGTTCATATTGTCCCCAGTGTCTCAGCCATATTCGTATACATTTATATAAACCTGTATTACACATGTGTGTATACATATATGGATATACACATATTCCTATATATATATTTGTATATGCAGAAACACACATTTTTTTTCCATTTTGGTCTGTATATCACTGACCCTTGGCAAGTCCGTGAGGCATTACAATTATCTGTGTATGTATGTGCATGTGTGTCTGTGTGTGTATGTGTAGAATCTCTTGACTTTGTAACACCATTGATGCTTTGGTGGCCTATTTGTACCCCAGATCTTATATCCCCCATGTCCTCAACTATCATGGGTGTTAACTAATATTATCACTCTCAGATTACTATTTAACTAACCTCAAATTAATTTGTAATGAGGTATTGAGGTATTAGTAGTTCAATGAATTACTTTCTTATTTAATAAAGATTGCTGATGCTTTCCTCTGAAAACATTAACCGTGTGAATTCTACACATGCCTGCACTAGAAACAGGGATCCTTCTGGTGCTACTCAAATTATGGGATTTACATACTCTTGCTACTCAATTTAAGATGGCAAGTGAAAAATATATTCACCCTGTTATTTGTTTTCAGATTTCTGGTTTTCCATCAAACTGATGGAACAATGCAAAATGTTGATTTTGCATTATTTTGCTTTATATTTAGGTTGTACATAGATTTATCAAAATTTAAACTAACTTTCAGTTCATTTGGTAAAAAGAGTATCACACTAAAAATCATGTGAAATGTCATAAACCAATCTAAATCTATATGACCAGAACCATCTATGGAATTTCCAGTTTTTCTCTTTGATGTCTTATATGAGACTCATTTATTTACTCCTTTGCCTTCTATAACTGCAACTGAAATTAAATACTGTTCATCTCATTTAGGTTGCAGTATGTGCCTCTCAGAAAAATGAATAAATGTTTGCCCTTTCTGAGTTGGTTCCATAGAGCAACTGAAAAGGGTGAACACCACATTCAAAGAACCACGTAATTCAAACAAGGCTTTTACTGATGAGAACAATTTTACTAAAGTATGAAATCCTTTTAGAAAGAGGATAGTACAAGTAATAGATGTAATAAAAGAAATGAGCCCTTTAGATGACAATGGGGCGATAATAGGCATTTGATGGTATGCTTATGAGTTATTTTGTTATTTTATTCTAATGGCCAGAAAGGTCCTTTAAGAATTGTCTAGGTGGATATGTGTTATACAAGAATTATAGTGTAGATGGTTTTTCCATCTGACTTTAAAATAAACTTCAAAGTTAGAGAATTTTTGGTATTATGTTGGATTGCTGAATTATGTACTTTTGAAAAGCATTGTTTTCATATGCAAAATATCTTCCTGACATGTGTACATTTTAAAAGAATTCTCTTACTCGAAATGTAAAAACATAAAAATAAATACCCTAATTCAAACAGAGAGATTGGTTGATGAGTCTTCTAATGGAATAACTAGTCAAATCTGCCCCTTTAAAACTCACCTTTGTCTCTAATGCCTGAGCCATCATTGAAAATTAAAGACAGGATTCAAATAGGGTTATTTCTCATACTTTACCTGTTCATTAAGTGCCACGATAGTTTTTTACTCAAGTATACATCTTCCAATGAAAATGGTGAGCAAAGACAATATCAAGGCCATGTTTTCACTTCAATCATTGTTCTTTAGTGAATTACAAGGCGGTGAGCTCTCCTACAACAATTTATATTGACCCAGGCTTCATAAATCTGGTACAGTAGACTGAGTTACTGAGCTATATGTTGTGATCATGTCTTTCTACTAACAACATTAATCACTTGCTCAAGAGGAAGTAGCTGTTCAAGAATGTTCTGTCTCACGCTCTTGTCAGAAAGGACATATTAACAGAAGGCTTTAATGTTGCTCTTTCTCCTCATAGGTTTCTAAACCTATTCCTCTATACAGGTCTTCAAGGTCTAACCAATCTTGCACTCCTGATTTGGCAATGCCAAAATGAACAATAAATATACAAATTATATGCCCATGAGAAAAATATTATATTCGTAAGCCAAAATTCTGGGAGATACAATTAAAGGACACTAGATGTATTTGCATATGAAAAGAATTAACCTTCCATGTCTAGATTCACTCAAAGTTGGAGATGTATTTGAGATAAAATGATTGTTACATTTGCCCTTGTGATGGACTGCTTCTAACTCATTTTTAAAATGAATAATTTTCTCCATAAGGAAATACTAAACTTAACCAGAAACCAGCCAACACATCTGTCTCTGAAATGTTCCAGGGCAAATATATTAACAATGAGTCCGGTAGGTTACGCATCTGGCCACCAACATTTTATGTGGAAAAAAGGAAGGCTATGACTAATATACAGGAAATTATGTCATTTGACACTGTATTACATTAGAGAACAAAACAAAACAAAAAAAAAATTAGGCTAGTATGAATGAAATAAAATAAATGAGATTGTTTTAGGTATCATACACTGCAATTACACCAGTGTTTTAGTGCAAAAAACAGGAGCATAATAACATATATTTTACTAAAGAATTACTAAAAGTAAATACATTATATGCTCTTCTACAATGTGATTATTCATTTGCCCTCCTGTAACCATTATTAGGTAACTCTTATGGGAGATTTAATTTGTTTTATGGGTAAAGTAATTTGTAATCAAGTAGTGGATTATTTTTAAAAGTAAGATATGTTTTGTTGAATACTATTCTCCCTGGCACTACTGGCTAAACCACAGAACATTTCTTTCTTTCTTTCCTTTATTCTTCTATTTGTTTTAAACTTTCATAAAGTAGAAAGTGTATAGAGGATGCTTAGTTTTAGTTCTTAAGGCAAACATGATGGCATTTTATTGGGGAGAGAGAAGCGTTCTCAGAATTTATTTATTTTTCTTACTAGTGTAGAGTACATGTTACACTTTCAGAAAATGTTCCCATACTTGGTTCCATCATTTGTGATAATTTTAGAAAGTCACTTAAATAAGAGTTTAATTGTATACATTTTACCAGACTGACTTCTTTCACATGGCTAGCAGTTTTAATTACTGTTGATGATATTGATTCGTCCATTATACTGAGTCTGGAAATAGGAAGGTCAATTGAGTTGATTTTTTAAAATATATAAAATGGTAATGATTTTCCCCTGTCCTTTGTGTAAAGGACTAAAATTTTAATCTCATTTCTGCCACTAACAACTTTATCTGTATGATAAAGATAATTTTTTATACAACAATCTTCTGATGGACATAGAACCAAATTATTGAAAGCTTTGTTCCCTGCTTATTAAGTCATCTTTAAACTATCTGTACCTGGACTACAATTTGCTTACAATAAAATTAAAATGAGTCTGCTTAATAAAGATATTTAAAGGAATGTTGAAGAATACAATTGGAAAAACTGAGAAAACTATACCACTACCAATATTATTTTGTACAAATACAATGCAATATGATAGTAAAATCACTGTATTAATAATATTTATTTTTATAACATAAAGTAATGCTTACAAGTCATAAAAACACAAAAAATGTAAAAAAGGAAAAAGTCCTTCATAATATTAGAGGCATTCATATTATTTTAGAATGTTTACTCCCACTTTTTTTCTATTTGTACATTACTTTGTATTGAGTGCAAATTTACAAATTAGAATGTCTGTGGAATCCTAATTGACACTGAAGCAAAAACACTTTCAATGATCAAGAAACTCCTTGCACATATGAAAGTAATTTAACTCACATACAATATTTTAAAAGCTACTTTAAAGAGCAGGTTTTTCACAATATCTTTCCAACTCAACTGTAAGCCTGGTTATTTCACAAAACTAAAATCAAGGTCCCTCAATATTGAAATATCGGCAGATTTCTAGGACTATCTCAAGAGAAATTAAACAGTTAAATGGAAAGATTGAGATTGTGATAAGCATTTTGAGATTTTCATGTAGAAGACTATTTTAAGTTTATTTTTTTTCTTTTCGTAGAGAGGAGTTAAATGACAAAAAAAATTTAAAGCAATGGATGAAAATCACCAAAATATCAAAAAAATTTGAGTTGTTCCATTTTCAAAAAGCTAATCCGATTAGTATGTACAGAAAAAACATTAAAATATTTGAACTGCATTTTTCCTGGAAGCTCTTAAATATTCATGTGCTAAAGAGTTTTAAATCTTGACCTCCAGTGTGGTGTTTCTTTTCATTCCAGGCTCGTGTACCCAATCGCACCATGCCAATGATTTGAATGTTTGAGTCACCTTATACTCATTGTGTCCAAAACTAAATTTAGTACATTTTGCTTAAGCCAGAAAACAAAGGGAGAAAACGTTTCTCTTCAAAATCCAAATTAAATCAATAATCAAGTCCTGTTGTTGTATTTAAACATCTTTCGACTCTATTTCACTTCTCACTACCCCATGATAACTATCTGCATTCAGACCACCATTGTCTCTCATCCAGATATTCTACAATAGCTCCTGCCTGGGCTCCTGTTCCTCTCCAACCCACAATGCAGTGAGAGAGAAATGGCAGAGGGGTAGGGGGGTGCATGGAAACTAAGTGAAACTCTTATTTAGGTTCATTCTTGAGAAAAATCTTGAAATGTTCTTGTGCCTAAACAATTAAAAGTCATTGTGGTGGCTCTTACAACCTGATTCTTGCTTTCCTCTTTAGCATCATCTCTCAAAACCTCCTGCCTTAACCTCAAACCCCAAACTAATTAAAATATAATCCTTCAATGCAACGTGCCCCTTTCCTCTTGAATCTCAGCATGTGATTTTTACCTTTGCTTAAATTCTATGTTCCTACCTTTGCCTTATCCCTTCAATATGCTTTCAAAGCACCTGCACTTCCCTTGCCAGAGGACCTACTATACTGCACTGAGATTCCTGGCTACTTGTCAGGTGTACAGGTAGGAATTCTGTCTTCTTAGCCATTTGTACCTTTGGCCTGTTTCCTAGATTTTTCCCATATCTCCTATCTATGCACTTTGTCTCCATCCACCTGGCCCATCCACAGCTTCCTGAACTTTCCTCTACAGTCCTTCCTCTCCCTGTTACTTTCCCTTAGAATCACTCACATTTGCCAATCTAACTTCTTCCAAGTCCCTTTCCTACTTACAAAGTATAGAACTCCTCAGAGCCTTTGTAATACTTATGTGACACTTAACTGGCCTTGTATGTTGGATGACATTTTGCGTATCTTTTGCCTTGGCAGAGACTATATATTATGTATCCGTATACCCTAAACTCGTACCAGTTAATACCAGTACCAGGAAATAAGTATTTTATGTATAAATAAATATCCATTAATCTCCAGGTTTAGAAACTTCTGTGCTAGGTATACTAATCTCTGTTTCAGTGTTTCTCTTTCTGGCATGACTTCTCTTTTTCCTCTCTGAAATCCATCTGCTCCTTTACTGATTCACCTCCTTAAAGAGACAGTTCAAATATCATATTCTCTAGGAAGGCTTCTTGAACTTACCTGCAATACTCTGACTTCTCTTCCACTCTCTTTTCTTCTTGTGTTTCCATAACATTTTATTTATTTTATTTTATTATTTAAAATGTTACATTACAGATGCTAACATATCATGCTGGTTGTTTTCACATTGTTTCAAGGGTATTTATTTTGTCTCCTAAAACAACTTTTAAGCTCTAGAGATATGCTTTTCAAATAGACTTTCTGATATAATGAAAATATTCTCTATCTGTGCTTTCCAACAGAATATTCACTAGACATATGTAGCTGCTGAGTACTTGAAAAGTGGCTAGTGTAACTGTGGAACTAAAATTTTACCTAATTTAAATGTAAATAGCAACATTTGGCTTGAGGCTATGAAACTGAACAATGCAGCTTTCAGTGCCAGAGATAGTATATTTTAAGTTATTACTCTTCCCTAAAGTGTCTGGTAACTAACAGGAAACAATGCTTTACTTTATTAGATACTTTACAATAAATATATAAATACAATCTTAAGTTTTAGTATCACTGATACCAGCAGAATAAATATTACTATACCCATTTTTGAAATATGGTAACAAGGAGGCTAATTGATTTATTCAAGGTCTTATGGAAGCCACTGGTAGATGAATCTGCCCTTATTAAAGTTATTCTAATCCTTATGCTATTATCCTTTCCTTTTTAATGTTATGTTGACACTTAATAAAGTCTAGCAGTACTTACCTCGTAGAGTAAGAATCTTATTTAGATCATGGAATCTTCATAATAGATCACTTATTAATTCATTTTAAAAATGTTTATGAACCCCAGTAATGAGCCAAGCATGCTAGGAACTAGGAATAGAGTGGTGACAATGTGAATCTTTGTTCTGAAAGGGCTGACTGTGTATTGGGGACAGGAGGCAACACGTGACATAAGGAAGCATATAAGAACATGGATAAATAAATAAGAAGATGGCTACAGATGGTAAAAGTGCTGTGAAGAATATAAACTGGGTGGTGAGGTAAAGTGTAACTTGGGAAGTCTCTTTCAGATAAGGTTACCAGAGGAGAGTTATCAAAGGAGTTACCGTGTGAATTGAGATCTAAAGAATAAGAATAGCCAGAAGAGAATTTTGGGCTGGGAGAGATTTGATGAGCTATGAGGAACAAAAAGGAAGCTAATGTGACTGGGGCATGGTGAGTAAGGTAGGGGGCTATCTTAGTTTGCTCAGGCTGATGTAACAAAATACATAGACTGGGTGGCTTCAACAGAAGAAACTTATTTTCTCACAGTTTTGGAAGCTGGAGTTTGAGATCAGGGAGCCAGCATGGTCAAGTTGTGCTGAGAGCTTTCCTCCTGGCTTACAGATGGTCATCTTCTTTCTATGTCTTCACATGGCCTTTCCTTGATATGTGCCTTTTCTTAGAAGGGCACCAGTCCTATTGGGTTAGGACCCCACCCTCATGACATCTTTTAACCTTAATTACCTTGTAAGAGTCTTATCTGAAAATATGGTCGGTCACATTAGGGGTTAGGGCTTCAATATATTAACTTGCAGGGAACACGAATACAGTCTATAACAGGAATATATAATAAAATAAGGTGAGAAAGAAAAGTGGACTATATCATGCAGTGCCTGGTAAGTAATTTGGGTTTATTTAAAGGGAAAAAGGAAAAAAAACATAAAAATTGAGAAATCTTAAGTATTCATCTCAGTTTTCTTTCATCTTCTAGAAAAAGTATTCATCCAGTGGACATTTATTAAACTCCTGCTTAAGAGTGATACTATGCAAACTCTAAGATTATAAGGACAGATCAATCATGGATTACCACTAAAGAGCTCACAATTGAGGAAGCACACAGGTACGAAATAAACTCATAGGAAAAAATAATCTTTTCAACAAAAGGTTTGGGAACAACTTTGACTCCTATCTTGCAACTAACATATGATTAATTGGAGATAAATCATAGCCCTCAATGTAAAAGTGAAAGCTACAAAGCTTATAGCAGTAAATGTAAGAGACTGACTTCATGACCTTGGAGTAGGCAAAGAGTTTTTAGATAGGACAAATATGTATAATATAATGCATTAATTGTTAATCAATTTTAATATAACATACAATATAATACATTATACATTATAATTACAATACAATATAATACATTGTAATTATAATGCAATATCTAAAATATAACACAATAATTAAAAATCAGACTTCATCAAAATTACTACAAACTTTTGTTTATGAAAAGACTATTAAAAAATGAAAAGGCAAGTGTAGAAGTAGGAGAATATATCACAGTACATTAATCTGATAAAGGACTTGTATCCAGCATCTATAAAAAAATCTTATGACTGAATAATAAAAAGACAATCCATAAAAAATGGGCAAACAGATATTTATAAAAGATACATGAATAGTTGATAAGCACATGAGAAGATATTAAACATCATTAGTCATCAGGGAAATGCAATTTAAAACCAGAGGGAGGTACCACTGCCTCACTAGAATTGCTACAATAAAAAAGACAAGCAGTACCGAATATTGTTGATGATGTGAAGCAAGTTAACTCTCATATTTCTAGTGGAATTGTAAAATGGTACAATCATTTAGAAAAACAGTTTAGTAGATCCTAATAAAGTAAAACATACCTACCTTATCTTCCAGCAATTCCACTCCTTTGTATTTACCCAAGATATATGAAAACATGTATCCAATAAAAAATTGTACACGCATGCCCATAATAGCTTTATTCCTTACAGTCAATAACTAGAAACAATCAAATGTTCATCAACAGAAGTAGATATCAACTTGCGTTATATTAATTTGGTGAAAAATGTTAATTAATAGAATGGATACATTCAACATTATGGATTAATCACAAAAATATTATACTAACCAGAATAAAATAGCACAAAAGAATAAATACAGTGTGGTTATATTTATAGGAAGTCAAAGTGCAAGCCAAACTAACCTTTAGTAATAAATATTTTTTTAAAATGTTCCAGGGAGGCTTGAGGGTGAGAAGTAGATATTAACTAGACAGGAAATTTTCAGGGGTAAAGGAAATCTATATCTTGATTGAGTGATGGTTACATGGGTTTGTCATTTGTCAAAATTCATCAAACTCCACCCATAAATTCTGTACATTCTACTAAATATAAAATATAGAAAATAAAAATGAAAATAAATTTATTAGTAAAATGTGATTGATAATAAGAAGGAAATGTAAAAACAGGAATAATTATGCCTTGGAGTCTGACTAAAATGTAAATGGATCAGGAATAATAATTTAATTTGACTTATTTTGGAACCTATGTTGAGCCCAGACACAGAGGACTGACCTCTCTTGACAACAGTATTTTGCATCAAACTCAATGGCTGGTACTTTCTCTGTTTCTTCCTACCTATTAAATCCAAACAAATGCTCCAATAAGTACCAGGGGGAGATTCTGACCTTAAGAAGAATCTTCCCATTAGGAGAACCCATTGCCTTTGTCAGGTCAAGTTTGAGCTCTGCTATAAGGGTGGGGAATCTTCCGTGCTAGAGCTCATTTCTGTTGTTATTTGGTCGCAGCCTGAGAGTGCTAAGGCACAGGGCAAGCCTCGTCTGTTCAGTCTCAATATTAAGGGAAGAGTGGTTTAGCTTTAGTCTCTTTGGAAGGGTGGGGATGTCATTTTTTAATGTTTTTACTTGTTAATTTTAAATACATGCAAAAAGCCAGCAGTTGAATACTAGTTTAAGTTCATAAACAAAATGACACAAACTAAAATTAATAAGTCAAAGACAGCATCTTAAAACATGTACAGCTTTTTAAAGAATGATGCTAGAAAATAAAGATTAACTCTGCACAGACCTGGATAAATATTTGAATTCTTCAATATCCATCTATACTCCTTTTAAAGGATTTTTTACATGTACCTGTTTCCCTGACCTGCTTCCCCTTCACCTACCATCTCCTCAAATCCTCACATCTGCTGTATTTCTACTGCTATGAGCTCAGTTTATTACCTTTATGATATCATTGAATCTATACAATAACCTATGATATATGTACTATTATTATTCCTTTTTTACAGATGAAAAGACAAAGGCACAGAGAAGGTAAGCAACTTATCCAAAAGTACACAGCCTGTAAAAGAGTTGAAAATTTAACTCAATCTAATAGAGATGAGATACTTAACCATTAAGCTAAGCTAATTGTCATCTCCCCATTGGTCCTTCCTCTTTTCTCCCTATTTCTCAACCGTCAACTTTGCACTTTTGCATACAATATCTAATTTAATCCTTGCAATGATTTTGAAAGGTAGGATTTAAATTCTTTATATGTTAAAACAACAACAACAACAACAACACCCCAGAACACTAAAGTTCAACGGTTCATTAACTTGCCCAAGTTTGCACAGTTATAAGGTTTTGATGACACCTGAATTTGAACTCTTACCTATTTGCCTCCTGAGCTGTGAGTCTTCTACCTAAATAACAAACTTTTGACATAGAATTTTTTCTAGGCTTATTTGTGTTTAGGTGAATTGCTAATCCTCAGACTGTGAAGTTTCAGGCATCTGAGGAAGTTATCTGAGAAGTTTGGGGTGAAGACTCCTTCAGTGACACCACGTAGCGGCCACTTGTCCCCTTTTGTAAGGCTGGCACTGTGTACTGGAGCCTAAGCAATGGAAATTTGGGTGCTACCTCTGCTTTGTCCTATGCACATTGCCCAGTAGTCAGTGTCTGCTTGGCCTATGATGATTGTTATCTAAACTTGACATTTTACATTTGATTGACTGACCACTTTATAACATTGCCACTGAATCTGTTTGGAAATCCTCTCAATTTGCTTCTTCCTGACATCTGACCTGGACAATTTAAACAAGGTGGCTCATCAACTACAAAGTGACTAACTTCAGAAAGTGCTATGGAGAGGGTTTTTTTAATATATCTTTGGAATCTATTTCAGTATTTAATTTACCTAATTATGTTTTACTTAGCTGATTTTTAAATAGTTTGCATTCTTCGGGCAAATATACATGAAGAGAACCCAGGAGTTGGAAGTCAAGAGAGAATCAGGCACTATGAATGTAATTGGAACAATAGGAATCACACATATTGTATATATGTTTTTCAAAATCTTTGAGACCTTCTTACTTTTCATGTAGTCAATATAATGTTAAATTTCCCTAAGGCTTCATTTTCTTATCTTTAAAATGTAAACGTTAAATCTGATTTTTAAGACCTTTTCCTACGAAGCATTTTCTTTTCTATGCTGTAACATGCTGTGCTCATATATTTTTGAGTTTTTAAAATATGTAGAAGTATAAACAGTATGGATTAATAATTTCATTTATTCATCTGTTTTTTCATTCCATAAATATTTACTGAGAACTTGCTAAGTGTCAGGCATTGTATTGACTTGGGTGCAACAGAGATAAACCAGACACAGCCCCTGCCCTCAAAAAGATTGGTGCATAGAATTGAATAAAGCTATGCAGATGGCTGATAAAATTTTCACAAGTGACAAACTTCCCAGAGTTGACAGATCTCAAATACTTTTCCTTTCCTCGAAAAAAGTACAGAAGATCCTTTTACTTCATAAGCCAACAGGCACAAGTCATTCTAGCAGTGCTCTTAACTTCTGTATAATTTCCTCAGAACCAGGAAGGATTCTCTCTCTCTCTCTCTCTCTTTTTTTTTTTTTGGTACATAAATGAATAATACAGGAGACAATCGATAGACAGTTTATACTTCCTGCTGTCCTTCCAAAGCTTTATAGCCCAAAATAAAGGTGCTGCGGAGGTGGAGAACCCAATTTCCATTCTAAGTTTCACACAGTGGTTTCAGTTAGTTAAATTTTCTGTTCCTAAGATACAGTTGCTTATGGAGGCAAGTAGCACCCACATTTTTTGGAAACAATGATTTTGGTCTCAAGGCACTGTTTCCCCCAATACCTGCCAAGACGTTGGTCAAAGGATTCTGCTCAGTTGCTGCAGGGGTGTCATAAAGCCAATTTCATCTCTTCTCCCAAGCATCAACTTCTTATTACCTGGGTTTTGACTCCTCTATGCAACACAACAAACATCTTGGGGTGGGGTGGAGAGTGGGAACAACATGTTTGTCGTTCTTTTTATCCTCACTAATGCATTGGAACTAGGCCATCTGGCTGCCTTTTGGGTAAATCCATTTTATAACAAGATTTTTTTGTGTGTGTGATTCAGTAATTAAACCCCTTTGGATAGAGTTCAAGATGGACCTGCCTTATGCCGAATTTTGCTTTATAGCAAACTGTTAGTCACAAGTGCCAGTGAATTTATAAATCAGGATAAGGAATCTTTTATAGATTTCAGAAAACTGGTCATCTCCCTGAGTTTCTTTTGTCCTTAGGTTCAGTTCACTCTTCAGAGGTGACCAAAGTGAGAACGTGCTTAAATTGTTGCCCCCAACAGTGTTATTAAGATTGTTATCTGCCATCTGTATCTTAATTCTAACACCTTGAACTGAAATGTTAAAATCAAGACAGAGGAATCTTAATGTTGTTACTAAAGTATAGAGACCATAATAGACTTATTTATTCACTCATTCATTCAATAAACATATGCTAGATACTAGGCTGGAATCAGAAATAACTAGAGACAATTGTGAACTCAGCTTCATTATAACACAATTCATTAGAGATCCAATGTTTCTTTCTTGTCATTGTTATGTGAGGGCTTCAACCATCAAAATGTGATTTGCCATAATATCACCTTTGGAATATTTCCTGAGAATAATTTACTTCTTTTGAGCAAATTACTGTGCCATTCTTTTAAACTCAAAACTTATAAGTCAGTACAAAAATGTGGTAAAAAGTCAACTTACCGGTCATCTTTTTCTTGATATCTTATGGGTAAATTTTCAGTTTCTTGGCTAGTTGTGCTCCCAATTTCTTTGGCCATGAGTCATGGAAAGTTAATATTCAGATTGAGAATTTTCTTCTGGTCACAGATTCATATGTAAATCCTTTTGTAAAACATCATCAATTTGGACGCTTGCTCTTTGCTTTTCTTTTTGTTCTCTCTTTTTATCTACTTTCTGATTGGTGAGATGAGCCATCTCTCAACACATCTATGTGTTTTCTTAGCTATGGTCTAGTTACAATATCATTCGTATCGGTAGCCCTGAGAGATTGTTTTTCTAGAAAAGCAACCCCCACTCCCATGACAATTAATTGGGTAACAATTCACTTTCATATCAAGCTAAATTACTTGAATCTTTTAACTAGATAATGAGCTTGGAACCTCTTGTAAGGCATAAGAATAATTTGCCTTGGGAGAAATAGGCTATTTGAGTCCTAGCATTTTCTCTGCCTAGACATAAATTTGTTTTCCTTTTTGAGGCCCTATAAATGGTTCCTATGATCTAGCCTCCTTGAGGAGAGACAGACTGTTTCTGAATTCCTGGAAATTCATCAGATGATAGTAGACTTCAGAAAACAAGTGGTGACATTGACCTCCTTGTGGCTTCTGTGTGGACTGACATAAACCACAAACCCCATGAAGGGACTGATGTTTGTAATTAGAGAAGAATCTGATATGGCTTAGGTCTTGACTCTGCAAAGACTAACAGGGTAACTCAATAGGTTTAGGGACATAAGACCCATTGTTGAAATTACATTTGGAGCCACATTTGGGAAAGGTTTTCATTTTGCTTATACTGAGGTTCTTAAAAGCTGCTTATACAAACAATTGTAATTCACTTTGAAACTTCCTGGAAACCAACTTCATCATGAGATTTTTGAGACATTTTTAGTTCTTTTTGGGTCTCATACTCTAAGAGGAAATTATCTAAGTGGAAGCCAAGACATGCTACCATCTAGGCATGTTTATAAAGAGGCAAATTACCACAGGTACTAAAACCTCAAGAGCTCACTGAGTTTAGATAAAATTAAAAATAGTTCATTGCAATATTGTGAAATGTATTTTAGTCACACATTCTTTTGAGCACCATGGCATGATTATTGCAAAGGATTATTAAACTAATCTTGTGTTGACAGGATTTTTTGTGGTAGAGATTTTTTTTGGCTTGTGGATTTTGTTCTTTTTGGCTACAGTGGAATGCTCTTAGTATATATATGGATATTGGAAGGGACTAAAAGGCATATTGGCGAGTTGTACAACATGCTAACTGGAAGCCCTTCTTATTAGTGGGGGATAAACTCCAAGTTTCCCCTGCTGAGAATAAAATCCTGAAGACATGCACTTCCTCTGGTCTGTGTAAGACAGCTCTTGCAGACTAAGGAGTCTAGTGTTAATGACTTAGGTTTGCACTGATAACTCTGAGTGAACAGATGTAAGAGGCACAGTGAATATTTAGAACTACAAACAGAAAATGTACATTAATTATCTGTTTTTCTAAGAGGCAAACCTGTGATTAAGTACCACAAGGGGAATGACAGATAAGTTTCAGGTAAAAGACCAAAGGAGACTTTTTTCTCTAGGAGAGTTGGCAGAAATTATGCCATTGGTGGTAAAGTCCCTCTTGCATGAAGAGGCCAGAAATCTTTGAGGGTCAGATTTTTAGATTTTGTATTTTTTCTTGGGTACATCTTATGCATCTTAATTTTATTAGAATTAAACTATATATAGACATTATAAATAAAACACAAATGTTCACCCCTGACTCCCAATCCCCATCCCTGGGTTCCACTTTCCAACATGAAACCTTTCATCTGTTCTAGTATTCTTCTTCATTTGTCTTGATAGTACAATAATGTTGTTATTTCTTAATTTAAATTTTTACAGAGTATTGTTCAATTTCTTACTTTAGACAGTATTTACATCCACTTTCCTATTCAAACACCTAACTACAGATATATATGTTTCCTTCCTCTATCATTTTGACATAGCTGTTTTACCACTTTGGGGTAAGTTAATATTCAGTATATATGTTACTGTTATTACATAGATATATGTAATATGTAGAGGTAATAATTGTCTTTATTTATTGACTTATAAATGACTAATTAATTCATAAAATTATAAAAGAACTTACCAAACACAATAAATAAGCTATCAGTTAAATTATTTTTTCTTTAAGTTTGCTATATTTCTCCAGGAGTTTTCAACTTTCTTGTCCTGATCTTGATTGTCAGTCACTACATCTTCTGGGATTTCTTCACAGCCATCTTGTCCTTTTCTGTTTTGAATCCCACATTGCTGGCCTTCCATATTTTCTGCATTAACGATTCACCTCTAATTCTGTTGGAGTGCATCCTCCAGTTGCCTTCTGAGAAAGATTGCATGAGCAATTGATGTTTTGAAGAATACATGTCTGAAAATATCTCTATTCCATTTTCTCTATCATTGCTACTTTGGCTGATTGTTAGATTCTGTCCTGGTGCTTCTGTTGAGAAGTGTGATACTGTTCTGATTACTAATCCTTGACATATGACTTGTTTTTGTCTCTCTGGAAGCTTTTGTGATCTTTCTTTTAATTCTATTTTACCCCCATTCCTGGTGTTCTTGCTGATACCTTTAAATCTGAAATCACAAATCCATATTCTTAAGTTCTAGAAAATATGAAACTCACTCATATTCTGTCTTTAATCATTTCCTTTCTGACTTGTTAAAAATTATTTTTTTAGAATACCTGTAAATTGGATGTTCATCTCCTGGATTGAATTATTTTTCTGATTTTCTCCTTATGTTTTGTCTTTTAGGTTTACTTTATGAGTCAATTACTCAACTTTATTTTACAATATTTTACTTTATGAGTCAATTACTCAACTTTATTTTACAATATTTCTGTTAGTTATTTATATTTCTTATCTCATATTTTTAAATTCCAAAAGCACTTCCTTATTATCTGAACATTTTCTATTTATGTTATCCTGTTCTTATTGCATGGTTGCAAACTCTTATTATTTCTGTGAGAATATTAATTATAGAGTGTTCTTTTTATCCTATTTTATTTTTTGGCCTCTATCTTTTATGTTAGAGTTTTTTCCCCTCAAATGTCAGCTTTCTCTTTATGTTGAAAAGATGTACACCTATCTGGAAGTATGAAGGATTAGATATTCTAAATGGTCCTCTTAATTAAACAAAATTCTGGGTAAGATTTATATAAAATTTTAATTAAATGCATTTTGGGCCTACATAAAAGAGAATGTGCAGAAACCAAAAACACAATGAAGAAGGAACCCTTAAAGGTAAGACAGATCCAAACCTGCCTTTATCCTGAGGGATTCTAAAGAGAGAGAAAGAGACTGAATCAAATAGCTAGATTTGATGAAAGGATGGAGTAGTAATTTCAGCATTACTACTCTTTGGATACACTTTTAAAAATATTTTATGTCATTTCTCTTTGCCTTAAATTTGACTTCATAACATAAAAGATTTTTCCCCAAACTTATGACAATATGTAAGGCTATGAGAAACAAATAGATAAAGTGAAGGTTATGGAAGAGGGGCAAATATCAGTGGAATTCTTGGTGCATAAAGTTTTGGAGACTTTTAGTCTATTGGAAACAAGGGAAAACTTTCTACTACTTATCAACAGAAATTGAGTGAACTAAGAAATATATATATATTTTAAGATTTCAATATTTTAATACTTTAAAAAATTTTTTTATTATGGTGACATTGGTTAATGAAATCCAGTAAGTTTCAGTTGTACAATTTAGCAGTAAGGTATATATATTGTGTGTTCACCTCCCATAGTTAGATTTCTTTCTGTCATCACATATTTGATCCTTTTTACCCCATCTAGATCCCCCTTCACCCTCCCCTCTACCCTTTGGTAACCACTAGTCTATTGTCCATGTCCATGAGTCTCTGTTTGTTTGTCCTGTTTGTTTGTTGCTTTTAGGTTTATATCCTGCATATAAGTGATATCATGTGATTTTCAACTTTTTTAGTCTGGCTTATTTTGCTTAGCATGATTATCTCGAGGTCCATCCAAGTTGTGGTAAATGGCAGTATTTCATCTCTTCTTCTGGCTGAGTCAGA
>NW_006432943.1:5785625-5811052 GCF_000325575.1 Pteropus alecto
TGTTGTTGTTATTGAGTTGTATGAGTTCTTTGTATATTTTGGATATTAGGCCCTTATCGGAGGCTTTGCTTGCAAATATCTTTTCCCATTCAGATGTTGTCTCTTTACCTTATTGACAGTTTCTTTTGCTATGCACAAGCTTTTTAGTTTGATGTAGTCCCATTCATTTAAAGAAACATTTATTTTACTTTCCTTCCACCCAAAACTTTTCTTAAAAGTAAACCGAGTTAGGTTTTTCATAATTGATATCTTCTCTCATTTTCCAACTTGTGATGTTTCAATGTGGATTTTTTGTGTAAGGTAATAATCATGAGACAATTCTTTATTCAATATTATATCAAAGCTCCTCTCCGATGTTTGTTCAGACCTCTCTTAGTAACTGACCATTTCGTACTTTCCAATTGGGATGACATGGCAAAAGCAAGAACCTTTTCTTTTTTCTATTTTAAATCATGATTCCCTATTTAATTTGTCTTTTAATGTTTTTCTTTTTAAAAAATATTAAAATATTTTATTTCTAAAAAAATTTTATTTCACAAATGGGCCAAGAAAAAGAGAAATGATTCTTCATCCTTCAGTGTAAAAGAATAGTGATATTCTAATACTGAGAGTTGTTACAACAGTGTCTACCTTAAAAGTATTTCAGAAATACAAGTGCTAGAAGAGAGAAAAACATGTGCCTCAGCAAGCAGGTGACTGTACAAGAAAAAGAGCTATCTAATGACTGGTCTGTATTTATGGAAGCTTGAAATACTTCCCAAGCACAGCCTTAATATAGCCATAACAGACAGCAGGGTGTGACTTAATGATCAAAAAATAAAGAAGAAAAAAATGCAGCTACAGGTGTTATATGATAAATCATGAAATGGAAGCCATGAACCATGGAACAGAACTTAGCCAAGTAACTTTAACACTTCTGCAGAATTTTAAAATCTCTGATTGAACTAAAATCTTTTTATGAAAAGAAATGTTATTTTTTTGAAAAGTGTTTTATTCATATGGATTGTATCTATTATGATAAAAATGATTTCTAATTGGCTGATAATTATTCATTCAGTTACTTACTTACCTTAATTGAATGCCTATTCTGTGCCATGCGTCGTGCTAGGCATAATGGATGCAAAGGTGTCCCAAAGTTCATAGTCTAGTAGTAGAGATGAAGAGCAACTTAACAAATTACACTATGGATAATGAGTTCTGTGATGAAAGGAAGCAAAGGATACTGTGTAAGGAAAGCCACCTAATGCAGCCTGTAAGACTCTCAGAGGGAGCTGATATTGCCAAGTGAGACTAACTTGGAAGAAAAGTAGTTGGGAGGGTCCTTTTAGGGAGAGGAAGAAGCATGTGCAAAAGTATGAGAGACTTGGCTCAAATCAGTTATTTTGAATTGAATATACTGGTATCTAAGGTGCAAGGACTAGGGAGGAAAACTTAGATAATATTATGAAGAGTCTTGCTTGACAAAGTCACTGTGAAGCCATTGCAGGATTTAGAAAGATCAAACTGGTGGTAGTGTGGTAAATAGATTAGAGGGAATTACAAGTAAAGGCAAGGAGACTAGACAAAAGGGAGACCAGACAAAGTGAGAAATAATAGTCCTAAACCAAGGTAATCACAGTTGATGTAAGCAGATGTCAAAATTTTAGGAAATATTTTAAAAAATAGAATCAACTGAAATTGATGACAATTTTGTATGAGATACAGGAGTAAGAGAAGGTGATGGATCAAAGATGATGTTCAGGTCTCTGATTTGAATAATTCTAACAGGTACTGCCATTCACCTGGATAGGGTACTCTGGGAAGAGAAGCAGATCTGAAGGGCAACTGATGGGTTTAGTTTGAGACGGGTTCTGTTTACAGCGTCTTTTTAGGCATTTAAGTGGAGATTCCCATATGTGGTTGTGCATAAAAGCCTAGAAGTCAGGAAGATCTGGGTTTAGAGAAGTACAATTGAGAATTATTGCATAGTGATGCTATTAGTATGAATATATTATCCAGGAGAAAGTTTAAGGGATGAACTTAAAGAAATATAGATTCTTAGGGAGCAAATAGAGAAAGAGGAGATTATAAAAGAAACCGAGAAGAAATAGCTAGTGAAGTCAGAGCGTTACCATGTGAGAGCGGTGTCCCAGAGTCAAAGAAATTCAGAGAAAGAGCCTGGGTTACAGAGGTAATTGCTGCAGTGCAGTCAAGCAAGTTAAAGATTGAAAAGTGAAAAGAATGATGATATAAATTATCTAATATAGATAAATTTTAAAATGAAAGAAATTGTGATGTTTAATTTTATGTGTCAACTTGAGTGGGCCATGGGATTCCCAGATATTTGCTAAACAGTATTTCTGGGGGTGTCTGTGAGGGTGTTTCTAGATTAAATTAGCATTTGAATTAGTAGACTGAGTAAAGCAGATTGCCTTTTCCAGTGGGGGAAGGAATCATCCAATCATTTGAGGATTTGAATAGAACAAAAAGACAGAGGAAGGGAGAATTTACTCTTTTTCTGCCTGACTGCTGAACTGGAACATTGGTTTCTCCAGCTCTTATACTGGAATTTACATCGTTGGCACTTCTAGTTCTTAAGCCTTCAGACTTGGACTAGGACTAAAGCTCCAGCTCCTGGGTCTCTAGCTTGCAGATGGCCAGTTTTCTCAGGCTCTCTAATCACGTGAGCTAAATCTTTATAATAAATCTCTTTCTATATCTATATCTATATCTATATCTATATAGATTATAAAAAAATGGAGAACCTGGAACTATATCTATATCTATATCTATATCTATATCTATATCTATATCTATAATCTCTCTCTCTCTCTCTCTCTCCACATTCTGTTGGTTCTGTTTTTCTGGAGAACCCTGACTAATACAGGGATTGCTATTAAAAATTAATATAGGACAACAAGTAAAACGCAGAAGTTTTCCGGGCAAGCCAGAATGTATGATCATCCTACATTTGGAAGAATTATTTCAATGAAGTGGTAGGCGTGGTGGCTGTAGATGGCAAGAGTTAAGGAGAGAAGCAAATGGTAAGAAATTCAACTGTCCTGTGTATAGACTATTTTTTTTTTTGAACTAGCTTATATTTAAAGGGGAAATCTGAGTAGTAGTTAAAAGTAAAGAGGAGGTTAAAGGAAAATGTTTTGTTTGGCAGATGCTTGAGCACTCTTACATGCAAAAGAGAAAATGTCAAGGGAGAAGGAGGAATCAGAGAATTTTCCACCAAAAATAGTAAATGATTGAAAGACTTCTGTATGAGTGTTGCAGGGTGGAGGGATGGCAGGATTAACTTCAGAAAAAAAGGATAGAACATCTTTTCTAGAGAGGAAGAAGAAAAAATAAATAGAAAGCAAATGTGTGTGTGGATGAGTGTGAAGTTGGACAAGTTTTCACCCGATTGTCTGTTTTCTCTGCAAAATATGAGAGGGGGACTTGTGCTAAGAGTTAAGGATGAGATTACAGAATAGGGAACCTATGGAAGGCAGGTAAGGTCAGAACGGTTATTCTGAATAGTGAGAAACAAGCTGATTAGGAACACACGACAGGATTTTCTGGCAATATTCAGGGCCAACTGGACACCATTATCTTACAGTGACACAGATCTACTCAGTTTTATGTTTTATTCCTCTTTCATCCATTTTAAGTGGTGGGGATTGTGGCTTTGGCACAATGTATTGAGGTACAAAAGAACAATTCAATTTCTGGATATTGTCCACATGGGAAATGGGGACAGGAGGAGGCTGGTTGATGGGTGAGAAAGAGATAGTCAATAAATTTCAAGTTTTATTAAGATTAGGAAACAAAAATGTTAATAGTACAAACAAGATAGCTAGAAAGATAGGAAACTCTGTTCAGAGAGTGGATATAGAACTTCAAGATTTCAGAAGTATGTTAGGTCTGGGTGATGATAAAATCCCAGTCGTGACAATGGGTGAGTATTTGTAGTGGAGAGGTGGTGTCTGGAGTTATTGTTGGCTAATTCAGCCACATGGATATGAAAATCACTGAGAATTATGATAAAACTTAGAGCAGAGAGGAAAATCTTAAACCAAATACCAAATTAGATGGTTGACATGGACAAAACGTGAGTGACGATGTGGGTGATATAGCCAGACGTATTTTTATAAGAATTTTGAGAAGCAAAGTTTTGGTGTGGCCAGGTAAATTAAAACTGCAGTCTATGGCCATGCCACCCTGAACAAGGCTGATCCCATCTGATCTTGGAAGCTAAGCAAGTTCGGGCCTGGTTAGTACTTAGATGGGACATCGCCTAGGATGACCAGGTGCTGTAGGTGTAAAAAAATAAAAAATAAGAGATTGTAAGCTGACAAGGTCCTTGCAATCTGTGATGCCAACTAAGGGTTGCCTAGCCTAAAAAAAGTAATAATAATAAAATAAAAAATAAAACTGCAAATGCTGCCTTTCAGCTTAATTCTCAAGAGGGCTCTAAGGGGCATGGTATCATCAAATTCAGGTTTTAACAAGGACATTGAAATATAGGAAACATTCTGTGAAAAGGAGAGTGGAAAGTTTCACAAAATAAGAGAGGAAGAGAACTGGTCAAGAGAAAAGTAGAAAAGACCAACTGGACATCACAGGATGGAATCAAAAATACAACTGAGAGATCTGTCTGTATTTGGGGAGGTTAGCAAGGATGATGAGTGGCTCATCTTTCTAAACCTCTACTATGTTCTATTCTTCCTAGCACTTACTAGCATCTGACATATATGTGTAGAATGTGGGATGTAAGCTCTAAGAGAGCAGAAACTTATAATATTTTGCTTAATTCTGTGTTGAACAGACACCTGGCATGTAATATGTGTGCCACAAATATTTGTTGAAAGAAGAAAGGAATGAATCCTGGGAGATGGGACAGTATAGGACAATGGTTGAGAACATGACCTCTCAAATCAGAAAGTTCTGAGTCAGGATCCTGACTGGAGAATCTTGGGCAAGTGATTTAATTTTTTTTAAGTTTCAACTTCCTCATCTATAAATTATAGATTTTATTAGTAACTATCCTTCGTAGTTTCTGGAAGCACCTGGAACCTAGTTGGCACTCAATAAATGGCAACCGTTGCTGCTGCTATTTCTTTTAACTGTTTTATTCTCAAGAGGAAATATGGTATGACAATAATCCAAAGCCAGGTCTCTAAGATTTCTTGTTAGGTTTCCAAGGAGAATATTGGTAAGAAATCTTAGAAAGAATATTACATGTTCACAGTTAACTAACTCATTAGAGAGAATGCCTTTCTTGCATTTTAATAATAACTACAAAATTTCTACCTAGTTAATTTTAATAAGTGCTCTTTCGGCTACAAACTTCCTGGGTAAACTTTGGATTCCCTGGGCAGAATGACACAGGTGTCTGCTTATTCTGTGAATCGTGCAGTTATTTTTCTCATTTCAAATGTACTCATACTCTAGAAGGTAAAATATTGAGGAAAGATATGGCTGTGGTTTCTACTTAGTTTGTGCTTTTCTTGGATTTTCTTTGTGTAAGCTCTTGAGTTCTGATGACAATCACAGTCTATAGTATTCGCTTTTCCCAGAAATCCTGGGGATATCCAAGTTATGAATCAGAAATTTTTAGAAAATTTGTTTGTCATTTAATTAATAGAAGATATTATACTGTATCAAATGTGCACATGGAGAATCTAGGTGATCTCTATCAGTAAAGCCATTTATCTTATTTAAATCTGCTATTTTATTCCTTACCTGGGTTTGCTTGGGATTTTGTGGCTTAGCTGCATCTTGGCTTTCCTGACTCTATGCTTTGACTCCAATTCCTTCTCTATCAGCTTTGGAAACATCTCTGTTGGGGATAAGTAGCTCACTTCTCCAAAACTCACTTTAATATCGTTAGAATGTACATGACTCATGGAGAAGCCAGGAAAATCACTTCCAACCCTTTTACCACTGATTCTGGCCCAGCCTACAGTTTCCTTACGCTTTTTGCTTTAGAAATCTACAGATTGAAACATAGCTCTTACCCAACCAAACAATTTTCCATGAAAATCATCAGAATTCATTCTAATCTTACCAAATGAGGGATGTAACTTGATTCCTTTCAGTACTGGAAATTGCCTTGATGTCACTAGTTTTCTCATTTCCTCCTCATCCATCAGTGAACTTTGAAGCATTCTCAAGATTTCGCTGCAATGCAAAAGATCTAGTACACCTTTCTTGTAACGCTTCCTCGATTTATGCTTGTGGGTTTTTCAAAATAATATTAGTATTCAATATGAAAATTTAAAATTAATCCTGGAGATATTTTTTGTTTTTCCCAACAGAGCCATAGTGATGAGTCTCTCATGTCTACACTTTTACATCAGTTTGTGCTACTGGATATGGAGCCCTTTTGAAAGCCCAGACAGAGCGGGGGTTTTGATATAATGAGGTGACTGTGTTGCTATAGTTACTCTGCAGCTGGCCAAGTGGTCACTGGCAAGAGTTTCTGCAACAATTACTTTGATGACAGTAAAATAAAACTCTTATTTTTTCTCTCCTGGAAGCTGTAGGTAAGATAGATTGATAAGTACATTTCAATTAATTAACTATGAAGAGAAAATGGGAAAAATGAAAGGTTTTCAGTAAGAGAAGTTTCTGGAACTCTACTGAAGCAAGTGCTGATACTGTTTTCACCGTCAAAGATGAGAAGACAGGAAAGTTAAACATATTTTCTCTTTCATATGGTATGTGCTGAGCGTAGAGGGGCAGGGAAATTTGGTCCCTTTAAAATATATATTGAATGATGTGATGAATTTTTGTAGTACTAATTAGCTTTAATCCAAAGATAAATAATTTGATAGAGTAAGAATATAATGCCCAGAACAACCAGAAATCCTGAAAAATTGTTCATGCTATGTCGTGGCTCTAAAGAACACCATAATATTAAGCAGAATGAGATAAAAATTTTTTACCTATTTTCTTTCTGCTGCTTTATTTGTTATTCAGTGTCCCCACAGTCATAAATGCTAAACAACCTATGAAGGAGTTAGAATATAAATCAGGCTTATGTAACTGTACCTGTTTGGACATAGATGTAGTAATGTAGCATTCAGAATTCTTTAAAAAAAATTTTTTTTAATGATTAAAAGATAAATTTAACATACGTGCCCAAATGCACATATATATTCTGAAATTAATGATTAGATAAGTATTTAAGTATGTAGATATTATATTGCTGTGTATGAGTAAACAAATGAGAGAAATTTAGAGCACTGCAGTAGCTTCAATAAAAGTATAATATCTTACGTATGTTAGCTCTTCAAAAATGTCTAATGACTGAAGGAATAGATGAATCAATAAACATATTACTCTCAGGTTACTGGGGCATGGTTTTACCTGAAAACCTTACGTAAATTGTGCATTTTACTATGTATTGATATCTGTCTTAGGCTTATTATAAGTGCAATGGCTTAACATTTGAAGTATTTTCTTTAGGAACAAAGAATAATGAAATATTTTCTTCCTCAAATCTTTGAGTAAGATGGATTTTTCCACAAAGATGTGTTCAGTTTTTATCCTATAGTTTTGTGTGCTTTGGCCCATCAGTAGAAACAGTAGGGTGCCTTTTGAAAAATGCCAGTGTCTGGGCCTCACTGAAGTCCAATTAAATCTGAATCTCTGAGATAAATTTTTAGCATTGACATTTTTTATAATCTCACGATGTGAATCTAATGTGCAGTCAAGGATGAGACCCACTGCTGTAGCTAGAGACTTACGCCTCTGAGAGACACGCAGATGAGGTTATATTAGACAGTATCCATCATTCTACCTGTCTTCACATCGTACTTCTCTTTGAAATTGTTTCTCTCATCACTGAGATCTTCAAATAGCTGTAAGTATTTTGCAAACTTATTACAGGGGAGTGGAAACTTGGTTATCAAGGAAATCCAGACCTCACGTGTGGCCCTATGGGATCTTGAAGATCAGCATACAAGCTACTGAGGCTGCAGAGGAGAAACAGAACTAGTACTTCTTAACACTTTGAAAATTGATCCCCCCGCTCCATGGTAACTTTCTACATTTAAAAACTTTTATTTTGACAAAATCCAAAATCCTTTGATTTTTAGAAGTATTTAATAATTATAATTTTATCAGTTTAACTTTTTAAAAGTCCACCAAATTCTCTTACAATATTTTCAGTATTTGCTGAAGTATGACATCCCTCTTGCCTTAATCATGTGCCAGATTACTCGTAAACCTGGACCATATGCCACTGCAATTTGTTGATGGGCCCAAGCTGTTTTGGTAGATAGAAAATCCAAAGGGATTAGAATGGCTCAATCCTCACTGTGAACGGAGCAACGGCAGGAGGGTAGCTACGTGCTCGCCTCTCTCTCCTTGTCCATACATTACCTCTTTTAGGTCATTGGTAACCCAAACCTGGAGATCACATTAATGCCCTCAAAAATGTGTTTTACCCTAATGAAGCCTTTACTTAGACACTTAGATAGAAACCAAGTTTCAGAGACACATAGATCATGTGAGGGATGGAATAACAATCATTATGCACAAAAGTAAGAAATATGCTTTACAATTTTGGCTTTAGAATGGTCCTGGGGGGAAGAATACTCTTAAACTGATGAGTGACATAAAGCATCTTTCTTTTTTATTTGGCTCCTGTTTTCTGCTCAGCACAGTTAATGGTGTTAGTCTCTGTCATCAATATTTGAATGACTGTATAAGTTTTTCTGTTTATAATAAAATAAACCTCTATACTCTTGAAATCAGAATCAGATGGTTGATTAAATTATTAAAATTTACAAATGACCTTTGAGAAAATATAATTTTCTAGAAGACACTTTCCCACCCTCCACTTTTCTTTCTATTGCACAGGAAACTTCTCCAAATAAAAAAAGTTATTGTGGTTAATTTCTTGTGTCTTGAGATCCTTGACATATTCTTGATAGCAGACACTTGTTTTAAACATCTGACATCGTATCTTTAAAGGTGAAGCCATAAAACCACATTGATTTGAAGTCTATTCGTTTTTCATACTGCTATTTTATATAAATATAGAACAGTGGAAATACTGGTTATTCAGATTTCTGTGTTGCTATTAAAAAACTTGCATACTGAGTAGTTAAGTGTGGATCTAGAGGATAGAACTTGAAGGTTAAAGTTGAAAGCAGTATAGAAGTCATTCAAGTTTATGCATGAATCATCTTTACATTTTCCTAGCCCAACTTAGGAATCCTCTCTAAATCTTCCTGAAAAATCTTATTTGAATACTTGTAATGATGAGGATTGCTAGAGAGTCCTTCTTTTTATTTGAACCCTAGTCCCTGTAACTTTCATTTATAGTTTTGCCTTTGAGAGCTCAGAAGAATAATTTTGTTTCTTCCCTATGACCACCCCTCAAATACATGTCTGAAAGACACACCTCTATCTTCAAGAATTTGACAGTCATGATAGCCAAGTTTATAAATGCATTTGCCTTTCTCTAGAGACCCCATTTCCTATATACAGGGAGTGATATTGTCACTTAAAGGCCAAACAAGCATTATCACAATATTACAATCAGCCAATACCCATGAATTTGTTCAAAATGAATTGTGCGTATAGAGGACAGCTGTTCAGTAAGTCACTAATGACCAAGGGTCTCTTTTCAGCAGTCAGAAAGGGATCTTGCTCTCTTGGGAATTTTCATTCTCTTTGTTGTTGAACATAAAGTATGGCTAATTTAGAAGATCTGGCATCATGCTATAAGAAAAGACTCGTGTCCCTTTCACATTCCCAGTGGTGAAGAGTTCTTTCTCAATCACACATTTAATTAATTAACTAATTAATTAATTAATTCACTAACTGCTTACATCTTTTAATCAATTATTTTTTAGTTCAAAAGTGACATAAATATAAGTCAGACTGACATACAAAACAAAGAGATTATTATTGTTATAATGATTTTTGCACAGCAAGACTCAGGTGTAAAACTGCAGGATTCAAACAATGTAACCAAGACTTCCTTTCTCCTGATCTCTTGCTTTCTGGGGAAAAATGCACTGTGTTCTCCTTTACTCTCACACTATCACCACACCAACCACACGTTGGACACCAGACGTGTGGGTTTATTCTCATCTGACCAATTCTCCAATAACAGCCGGCTGTCCTAATTTTAAGTCAGTTCTGACACTATCTATTTGAACTTAGCATCAGATCCCACAAGTTAAGGACTCAGCTACACAAGACTGCCTCCATTTCAGGCGTCAATTGCAAGTTCCAGGTTGTTGTTTCTACTTCTAACTGATCGACTACAAATCAGTGTTCCCATAATTCCCTCTTTGGGTTTCATAATTTCTTAGAACAAGGGTTTTAGAAGCTCTGTGTGAGGAACCAGGTTCAAAAAGGAGAGATTAACAGGAACAGGAAGCAGAGACATTATCCGTATCTAATCTATATCTATCTATATCTATATATCTATATCATCATCTGTCTATATCATCTATCTGTCTATCTATATATCATCTATATCTATTTATATCTATCTATATCTATATCTATATCCATATCTATATCCATATCCATATCTATATCTATATCATCTATTTATCTCTATCTCTATCTCTATATCTCTATCTCTATAACTATATCTATATCATCTAAATCTATCTATATCTATATCTATATATCTACCTATATCTATATCTATAGCTATAGATATATCTATAGCTATAACTATATCTATATCATCTATATCTATATCTCTAATTACATCTAACTATATCTATCTATATCTATCATCTATCTATCTTCACCAGAGGTAGAACATGAAGACTGCATAGCATCTGCCTTTTGAAGTCTTAAAGAATATTATAGTCATCTCTTAGATGTGTGTTTAATTAGAAGTCTGCCTCTCAGGCCACAGTTAATAAGCCTCTTTCACAGAAAGACTTGGTGTTTAATTCTACTGCCTCCCTCCTGGGCCCTAGAGTGTAGCTATGGACGAGTCCACGTGACTCACTGAAGAACTATTTCTCAGGTCATTATACCCTTGTGGGTATTGTGGATGTAAGCCCCATAGGCTTTCAAAGCTACGCGTTCAGGGGCTTTATCTCTCAGGTGCATATCATAAAAGTTGAAATGCCAGATGTGGGGTTCAAACCCTTCATTCCTCAGGGAGAAACTTGGTGTTATGTTTCTTCTTGATTGTGAGTTGCCACACTGAGGGTGGGGTTTATGGTGAAATTGTGTTTCAGCCTCTCCTCTCAGTTTAAATGTGGTTATTTCTTGTTTGCCCGAGGTGTGGGAGTCGCTCAGCTAGATTTGGAGTTTCTTTCTGAGGAAACTTTTGTATATGTAGCTGTAGATTCAGTGTGTCTCTGGCAGGAGGTGAGTTCAGGAACCTTTTATGTCATCATCTGGAACCTCTTTAGTTGCCACACATCTATGTGCAGGCTAGTTCCCAGATCCCCAGCCTGTCCAACTGGAACTGTAATCTAGTTTACATGGGCTGGATAGAATTTGAATTTCTCATTTATCCAGAGTACCACTTGATCTACTGTGTTCCCATTTTCTCCAGTTATGACAGATGCTATAATATAGAGGGGGAAAGATAATATATTTCTTATTATTTCACACTTGTCTTTGTTGGTCTCATCCTATCCTAATCCAGATAGTCTTTCTCCATGTGGTAGGTGATATGGTTTAAATAGCCTTGAATTCATATCATTCCAATTCAGTGATCTTACTGGAAGGAAAAAGTTCCTGTGGGCCCCTGCATGAAAAATTCTGGGGATTTTGGGGCCACTTATGTAGTCCTGAAGTGGTGACCATGGCCATTAAACGTGATATCACAATTGGTCAGGACAGAGCCACATGTCCCACTTTGTATCCAGATTCCAGTAACTGGGTTCTTATCCACTCTCTCTACCTCTTTTTCATGTTGATGTGGAATTCGAGGTGGTTTGGTTAAATGTGCACATAATTATTGTGAATGCATGAGCTTAGGATTTGAACTTTTTCAGTGATTTTTGAAATTTTGCAAGCCAGAGAAACATATTTCTAAAATTATTATGATTCTGCAACTAAGCTCTGTCCTTGAAATGGCTTAAAAAAGTGAATACATTTCTAAAAATAATTTTTATGAGATCAATTATATCATTAAACCCAGAAAAAATCTGTCACATAGAAAAGATAAAAGGTGGATTTATTTACAGTGATTAGAAAATAAAACAACAGAATTTATGATGAGTGTATCGATTTAAAAACATTTCAAGTCCTTTTTTGTCAAATGAAAGCTTAGCAGTACCAAACTGTATAAGAGGTATTTATTTAGTTTTGAGACTTAAATAAACTACCATTTTAAATTTTTCTAAAATCTTAAAACATCTTAAGTAATTCTTATAAACAGAATATAAGATGTGGGAAGTGTGAAATTAAAAATGTTTTCATTCATTAGAGATGACCTTATATAGTTTCACCACTTATGAGTTATCAGGACATCTGTAACTTGTGAAAATGATTTTCATATCTTATTCCCAAATATTGTGTATTTTCTCTTCATTTTTGAAAACATGTAAATATGCAAATGAACACATTGAGAGATTTTTTTAATATTTACTTAGTTATACCAAATTGTTAAATAAGAGTTTAAAAATCCATTTGTTAAGACATCCCAACAAAAGCATAACTAAACTTACTACCAAAATTATTTATGTCCTTGCTCCTTCACAGAAAATGACATCTTTCCAGAGGCGTAACAAACCGGTGCATTGGGTTATAGAGAAACATAATAATATCAAATACATTTTTCACTTGTGTATTGCAGGAATATTAGAGTAAGCATAAATTTTTTAAAATTTAAAGGAAATAGTGAATGGCTAATTAACGGACTGGATAAAAGAGTTAAGCAGATAGAGAAATGGAAATCTGTTTCATATCTATTTCCACATAATCACTTTTTTAAAAGGGCATGAGAGGCAGTGTTTTAAATAGACAAGTTGGGAAAACCAAACTGATGTTTTGGTATGATTATGCCAGTTGGCATCTAAATTGGGTGCTTCACATACCTTGTCTCACATCTTCTTGGGTCACTTTTTACTTCAGCCATTGCTGCAGCAACAAGTAATGTGACGGGACTTTGTCACAGCTGCACAACCACATCAGTGCCTTCACGGAGTAGGGTGAGGCTGAAAAGATGTCAGCTGGTGGTAAATGTAGCAAGGAAGCAGAAAAGAGTGAGTGGGGAGAGGGCAGATGAAAATTTTTAAAAAGGTGGTCACTTAAGACCTTCCTGGGAATAGAGTATTGCAGCAAAGACCTGAAGGAAGTGAGGGAGTGAGTCTCTCTGGAGGAAGAGCCTTCCAGGCACAGGAAAGAGAATGCAGAAGCTCTGAGGCAGCAAGATGACTAGAATGTTCACAAGTGCCAAGGAAGCCAGTTCCTGGATGAGAGTGAGCCAGAGAGAAAAAAAAGCAGGAGATGGGGTGAGAGATAATGATTCCAGGATATAGAGAGCCTTATAGGCCTCTCTAAAGATGATGACTTGGGCTCTGATGAGATGAGAACTCACTGGAAAGTTTTGAGAGAAGGACCAACACGATGTGGTTGGTGTGTTGAGATTAGACTAGAGATTGTGTGGGCAAGTGTGGAGGTAGAGACATCTGTTTGGAAATTATCACAATAATTCCATCAAGAGATGATAGTGACTTTATAAAAGGTAGAAGCAATAGATGTAGGAAGGTGTGGTGAGATTCTAGATATATTTAGAAAGTAGAACCAATAGAATTGGTTAACAGGCAAGACATGAGGTAAGGAATGAAGGATAATTTCAATGTTTTAATTGAAAGAAAGATGTTTTTATTAGCTGAGACTGGGAAGATGCTGACACTTGGTACGTCTGAGGAGGGGATCAGGTTTTGGATGCATTAAGTTTGAGATGCTTGTCAGATGTCAAAATGGAAATATAAATTAGGCAGTGGGCTAGGTATATATATCTAGAGTACAGGCTAGTGCCTGGGATGCATTGTAAATATGGGATCCTTATATAGATGATAGTTTAGGTAACAAAACTGGATGAATCACTGAGATAATGTGTGCAGGACAAAAAGAGGAGGTCTTAAGACTGAGCTCTGGGTCACTCCAATATCTAGAGGTTGGTGGGCTAAGGAGAAGCTTGCAAAGGAGCCAGAGAAGGAGTGTCATTGAGGTAGAGGATGACAGGGACAGTTAAGTCTTGGCAACTAGGTGAAGAAAGTTTCGACAGTATCAAATACTGAAGGGAGGTGTGTGAGATGAGGATTGAGAATTAACCATTGGATTTAATAATATGGAGGTCACTGATGACCATACAGAGCAGTTTCAGTAGAGAAGTAGGGTCAAAAGTCAGAGAGAGTTCAAGAGTAAAGGAGAAGAAAATTAAAGACAATGAATATACACAACTTCTAAAGGGAAGTTCAGAGTGGAGTTGTAGCTTGAGGGGGTCTGTGAGGTCAAGAGAAGGATTCTTTTGTTAATATGGAAGAGATAATAGCATGCATATAAGCTGTTGGAAACTATTCCGTAGAAAGGAAAAAATGTTGATGTTAGAGAAGAGAAAGAATTTCAGGAGCTCTGGCCTTGAGTAGACAAGGGATTATGTGTTCCAACGTACATGGGACCTTTAATAGCAACACAGTTTGTACAAAGTGACAGGATGGCAGGAAGCTTTGAAGAATATATGGGCACAGATGCAGGGAGGTGGTTATGTGTGATGATGCAAGCTCGCGGGAGTTGTTTTTTCATTGTTTCTATTTTCCTGTTAAATAGGAAGCAAGGTCAACAGCTGAGGTGAAGATGGGAGAGGAAGTGTTGAGTGTGTGAGGATAGACGAAGAGATTTGGAATGGTCTTCTAGATGGGTGGGAGAGTGAATGAATTAGGCAAACATATACAGACAGTCCTTGCAGACTCATTTGAAAGTTGTATGCTTTTTCCAACCATGTGCAGCTGGGTGGAGGAGCAGAACCATCAGAGAGTTGAATTTAACCAGGATGGGGTTTTCACAATACTAAAATGAGAGAGGTACAAGGGAACTGAGGGTATAAACAGGGAAGATTTTCATTATAGCATGGTTTTATACCGATTTCATGTTTTGTTTTTTTAAAATCAATTTCCTCAACTGATCCCAGCCTTTTTACTAAAGTTACCACTTCTTATTTGTCCAGCTTTGGAATCTCAGAGTCATTTTCGTGTCTTCCTTCATCTCAATGCTCAAATACACCTATTTACCAAGCAGTAGTTGTCATATTATTGCCATCCTCACTAGTGTCATTGTCACAGAAGGTAAGTTCAGAAGCTGACAATGTATGGAATGGGTAGAGCAGGATAAGACTAGAAAAACAGTCTAGTGTCAGAATATGGAGGTCTAGAAATCAGAGGTAAAGAATACTATTCTTAATTAAACAGAGAGTCATGGACTTCTTACTTGGTGACAGTCTTCTCCACAGTGTCTCCCAAGAGAACCAGTAGGAAGTTGCATGGTCCTTTCTGACCTAACCTCAGAAATCTGAGTTAAAGAATAACCTGTTTTTGAAAACAAATTTTGGAACACAGCAACATTTATTTCTTTACATTTTGTCTATGGCTGTTTTCAAACTTCAACAGCAGAGTTGAATAATTACAACAGAAACTGTATGGTCTGCCAAGCCTGAAAGAGTTACTATCTGGCCCTTTTCAGGAAGAAGTTTGCTAAGCCCTGTCAGAAATCTGAGTTAAAGAATAACCTGTTTTTGAAAACAAATTTTGGAACACAGCAACATTTATTTCTTTACATTTTGTCTATGGCTGTTTTCAAACTTCAACAGCAGAGTTGAATAATTACAACAGAAACTGTATGGTCTGCCAAGCCTGAAAGAGTTACTATCTGGCCCTTTTCAGGAAGAAGTTTGCTAAGCCCTGATCTAATATAAGTAAAAAAGTTTCAATCTGACCAGTCATGGCCTTTGCTATAGAACTGAACCTCATAACGTGTAACGAAAACCTAACTAAATAGAGAGCCATATCTATGAAAAAGATCAAATTTCTCAGTGATATTAGAAAACAATTCCTACCCCCTCATTTCCTCTCTCCAGAGATGTACCCTAAGACAAGAAAAAATACATGAACTGCACCCAGATTTAAACATTAATTTTGGGACATTTGCCAGACCAGATGGTTAGAAAAGCTAAATACCATTGATTTATTTCTTACCCTTTATGAAGCAACATTAGAGACAATGGACCTTATCAGAACAAATGAGAATAAACAACAGAATGCAGATCAGAGGAGAATTAAGAACAAATGCTATTGGATTTTATTATGCTATAATTAATTTTCTATGTAGAAAAGCACTAATTATTAGCTAATTGTAAACGGCACCAACCAAGCTTTATCCAATGGCAGCTGGGCAAGGATGGACTTTTCTGTTTCACAAATGTCACTTTTCCTTGTGCAATATTGTTATAATAATTTTTAGTACCCTAAGAATGCTCTCTTGCAAATGCATTTTATCATCCATTAAATGCCTTTTGAGCATTACTACACATTCGAAGCTAAAAAACACAGAGGTTAATGAGACCTGATCCCTGCAAACAATATGGTAGTGCAGTGATGATTTGCACCCAGAACTGCAACAATACTTCTTTCATTGTTTTGGATCACAGACCCTTATGAGATTGTGATCAAATCTGCAAATCCTAGTTTTAGAAAAAAATATGCAAAGGCACATATAAAGAAAATGTTACGTATGATTTCAAGAGATTTGTTTATTTTCTAAAGGTCACTTATGACAGTTTATATTGGGGTTAATCCAGTTTTTAGAATCTTTGTGCTACAGCATGGGCATAACTGAAAGCCAGTGGTGCCTACGTGTACAGATGCACACATACAAGTATCTTAGTTTCTTCAGGAGATTAAAATGGAAAAAATATTTTCTAGGTGGGAGGAATGGCTTATGCAAAAATAATGAGACATGATATGGCAGGGGAATTCAGGAAGTCAAGACAGTTTGGTATGACACAGTGAAGCCTTGTGAGAAGAGGCTGAAAAGAGACTAGAGACAGGATTATACCAGGCTTTGTATATTTTGTGAGTAGACCAATCTCTTTTCCTTCAGGGATTATATATCCCTCAGGGGGACACACACTATAGGACATGCCATTTATCATAGAACACTTAAAGATATATATTTGTTTCTTTCTGGCTGATTCATTTTCTTTCCTTAATTTTCTTTTGTTGTCGCTGTTGTTGTTTTTTTTTTCTGAATTCAAGTACATGCTACTAAATAATGATCTTTTGTATACTAAATTCTAAAGTTTAATTTAGTTTTGTATCATTCCTTCTAGGCAGATTTTATTTGACCTATTTGCCCGTAAGAAACACGTTCAGAAAGGTTACTAACTTGAGCAAGCCCACAGAACTAAAAGTGGCAGAGCTGGGAATTAAACTTAACTTTTTCTGACTTCAGGTTCTATACTTTTTCTTCTAGGCTTATTTATACTGAACCAAATAAAATTTTATTTGAAGAATAACTGATTATTTCTGGCTAATGTAGAATAGTCTCTTAGGTTAAGTCAGGATATTAATTAAAACCATACTTTTCATTTAGTATTTTTATTTATAAATTTTATTTAGGCCAAAAATTTTGGAAGGAATAGGACTTACTTCTGTTTTTTTAGTAATCCTTCACTCTTACCTTTGGTTTTTATTTTGGTAAAGAGAACATTAGAGGAAGGCTTGTAGCTGGGGTTGAACTGAGCAAGCTGGACAGACCGGGAAAGGATTGGAAGGGTTAAGACCTGGATTACAAGGCCCTGGGAATTCTTCCAAAACACATATTCAAAGCAATAGACAAAATTACTGTGCATAATCAAGAAAATTACACATTAAGAATTTTTTATACATGTTTTCAGCCTTCTCCAGGGGTGGTGAAAATATATCATTACATAATCATGAAGTGAAGAAGGCAATGATGTCTGAAGAATAGGAGAATCTCTACATAGTTACAAATACGGTCCTCTCCAGTGTCAAATATGGCTTCAAATTCTGTTAACTTTGCTTTAGGCATAATAGATTATTTCTAGAAGGCCTTTCCAAAAGTTAAACCCAATTAACACATGAACCTCTATTGAGAACTATATGCCAATTAACGACTACAGATTCCAAGGTGGTAGAGTAAGAAGAAAGAAACAGTGCACAGGTAAATTTTGGTTATGAGAAGAGTTAGAACATTAAGCCACCAGGGGGGTCAGACTAAGGTGTGGCACCTTAATATCAGATGAGTACTTAAAAGGACATTCAAAATCCAACAGAAAAAGCAAATGGTGATTGAAGGTGTCAAAAGAGAGGAGGCTTCACTGGATAAATCTGGCTTGCTGCATAATTGTGCCCAAGGCCTGCTCCGAATATAATACAATAAGATCCATCACTCTGAAATAATTTACTGAGAGACATTGAATCACATTAGCAAAGGAGAAAAAAACATGTCAAAGGCATTTCCCAATATTGTATAAATGATGAGGAAGCATTTCTGGAACATAACATGTTGAGTGCTGTTTGTGTTCCCCTCGGACAGACGACCTCTAACCCTGTTAACCAGACCCAGTCAAGTCACAGCTCTGTTTATGTGGAAGCTTTTGTGACTTTCCAGCATGCTTTCCCCTCAGCTGGATCCCAAGCACAGTCCCATTTCATAGCCTTGCATCATCTCCTCGGAACCTGGCCAGGTGGAGAGGGAACAGCTGGGAAGGGATGATTGAAAAAAGCCCCAAGGATTCTACAGAAGGTCCAGAAATCCCCTTTACTAAGTAAACTTAAGGAGCCTGAGGACACTTTCATCAAACACAAGGGCAGTGTGAGAAGAGAGAAACAAAATGCAAGTTGAGTGGCGTGACCACACTGCAAGGAAAAAAACATTTGAGGCTAAAAGTTTTGTATATTTCTTAGCATTTGGTAATATGATGACAGACATGTTTACTAAAGCCTAAGAACAGATATCTGATTGTGATACAAAAATAGGGCATGAAGTCCCATAGCAAATCATAAAGTCCCACTGTATTTTCATAACTGAAATACATATTTTAAAGATCCTTTCAATTGTTCAGTGTCACTACTCACATTATAATTCATTTTTATAAAAAATCTGTTTCTAAAATGACTCTTCAGAAATGTCAGTAAATCCATAATATCAGCTGAAATAGAGTATCAGTTGTTATTCAGTGTTATCTCATTTCTTTAAATTGAAAGACTATTGCTAATGAATATCTCAGGGAAATAAAAAGCAATTTTGCCTCTATTTTGTTTCTTTGAATGAATTTCATTGCTACTTCATGATTTACAAGCTGGATATTATTGTGAAACTTTTAAATCTCTCTGTATAATTACAGCTACTAAATGGAGATAATATTAGAATCTACCTGCTACAGTTCTTCAAGAATTAAATTGAATAAAATATGTAAAGTGCTTAGCAAAATGCTGGGACATAGAAAGCGCCCAGTGTTAGCTGTAATAATCTTTATCATCACCATCATTATTCATTTAAATTCAGGTTAATCAAGAACACATAATTTTTAAATGATAAATTTTATGTTTGAAGATAGCATATAACTTCTGACTATAATTTTACATAATTATCACAACTGTTTGATTTGAAAACATAAAAAATTCAGCACCTTCCAAATTTGCTTGTTAAGGGAATCATATGTATGTATAAGAAAAGGTTTTTTTTTTTATTTCAAATTCTAAAAATAGATTTAATTTTCAGACATGATAATGTTTGATTTGTGACAAATCTAAAAATCTCAGTAATTAAAGTTTATTGATAGTCATATTTGCATTATATATTTTGTCTAATCTTTAAATCTAACATGCCAAAATAGAATCTTTGATGTTTTAAAATACTTTTATTAAAAAAAAAAAGGAAACATTTGTATACCAATGTGGAATGCTTAAAAAATGTGCCATGCAGAGGAATATGAAAACATCTGTGAACATCAGACTTATTTTGTTTGCTATCTTTTAGGGCACTAGATTCTCTAGCTTTATTGAGAAATGTTCAGAGATGAGTGGAAATTGTTTTGAAATCAGAAAGATGTGCGTCAGTGCGTATCTGCCACAGCACGGAGCCCTCCCTTTGTTTAAAGGCCAGCCAAGCATTGTCTTAGAATCTTCATGTACTCATCCCAGTGACATAAATGGGAGTGTCGGGTTGAAGTCCTTCCAGCCTTGGCTACATCGTGGCTGGGTGTTTTAGATCTAGATATAAAATTAGTTTCCAGGCTTAGAATCAAATGTAAAGAGAATTAAATACCCTCATAATTGGTTTTCCAAAAACTACAAAGATAATTTAATTGGGATAAGTCTTGATTTAATAAACAAGTAAAGTTTCCCAGGTTTCTATGTAGAAATATAATTCCTTGAACTGGTTAACATTTTCATGTTTCAGAAGTTCTTCCTTTCTGTCTCACCACAACTTTAGATTCCCTGATAGTCATTTGTCTTAGACGCTCTTTGAAGGCAGATTCTAAGACAAAGTCTTATACATAGGTAGTTTATTCAAGAATAAGTGGAAAGCAAGAAGTGGTGGAGTATTGAACAGAAACGGGGAAAAGCCAATGAAAGGATGCATTACTAATTTGGCCACAGGGTTGGTGCTCAATTCTGCAATTCCTTCTAAAGAGCTTTATGGTATGTGTTTCAAAACCGACCAAGTGGGTATCAAAAGGGTGGACATCAATCCTTTAGCTTCTGCTTCCCATTGGTCAAGGGAAGCCTCCCTGATATTTAACTATTTTGCAGTTCAGATTTCCCATGCAAGTGCCTTAAAACCAAAATCAAACAAAAAGCCAAAAACCCAGGCAGGAATTGAGAGATATTTATTTAACACAGGCCTGAGTCCAGTGCCGTCAGGCTATATCTGTGGGAAGCTGAGTACAGCCTTCTAAGAACTGGTCACCACAGTAGTTGTGGAGTAGAATATGGAGAAAATTTGGAGTAGAATTCAACACTTCTCAATTTCTCTCATTCCTATTACAGTGTTCCTTTCAAGGTAGTGGCCAAATTTGCAAGGACTTAATAAAAGAGAATTAGTAAATTGGCTATGGTCCTTACTTTGAATTTCCCTTATATTGGGCTAGTAAGACAGTCTAGTTGTTGCCTGGGGCAATGGCCTCAGACTTTTATCATTGTGTGTCTGGACCATTAGTTGCCTCGCCCTTATAGGGCTGTGGTTGCTGCAACTGCCAATTCTCAGTTACCACTCAGTGTAAAAGCACCAAAGATGGCCCTGTGAATTTTCTCTTTTTCAGATTATATTCCTCCCTGACTCCAGTGTGTAGCAGCAATCCTAAATCCCCATGGGAATTAAGGTGAATTATCATCTGCAACATAGTTAACTCTTTGCTTGCTGTTCCGTGGCATGATGAGCCCAACTTGATATAGTTATAGCTTCAAGTTTACACGAATGCTGACAGGGTACCCTGATAGAAATATTCTATCCTGGGAAATAGGAGTCCTAATGTGACCTAAAATAATGGTGACAGGAAGCATACATTCTGAAAGTGGGTCACAGGGAGCAATGGTGAGAAGGATCTACCCTACTTCTACCTTGGTTCTCAGACCTGTATATTCTATCCACAGAGGACACAGAACCATTGGTTCAGAATATAAAGCCCATTTTGGAGAACTGCATGCCAATATCACAGGATGATGTACCTAAGCTGGTGCCTTCGCCAAGCCTTACTACTATTCTGTTCTTTAGTTAGCTATTTGATTCAGGCTTATAGCTTTTGACTGATGAGTGTGCAATAAGACAAATGGATTCTGTGAGTATATGCTCATTCTTATGTTGCTTTTGTTGTAAATTGATCTGTTCTTCTCAAGATGAAGCAGACAGAAGAAGGAGGGTATATTACTATACATACTTGTAAAGTTTTATACTTAAATAATGATTTTGTGGTGGATGGAACCCACATAGGTAACAAAAAATTTGTTTTGCAAATCATTCAGTAAATCCAAACTGCTATACAGAAGTTGTGATGGTTATCAGCATTCACAGGATAGGGAATTTTGCAAATAGAGCCATCCAGACTAGTGAAGAGCTGCCTTTGATTACAGGTGCAGTCAAGCTGATGCCTTGAAATATATAAGCATCAGAAGAGAAATGGAAATCCCTTGATGTCTGCTACCTATTCCTCCCCGTCCTCCTTTCTGGAACAGCTGCCATTAGCCTCAGAAATCTTGAGTACTGTGGGCAATTTCGAAAAAGAAAATGTAGTTTGAAATTCTGAATTTGCACAGTATTATAAGAATAATTCATACTAATGAGTTTAAAAATCAACTTTTTATTGTCTTCTCACCAGCTGCAAAATGTTTCATACTAGTGAATTTTTGCAATAATACAGTATAGTAGATTTTTTTAACTTTGAATTAAAAATACTTGAACTTCAGAAAAAAAAAAATAGAGAGTAGGCAAAAGTGTGTGTACTGACCCTGGGGCAAGCATAACACAGCAAGTTTGAAGAGGCAAAAAAAAAAATGTAAATTTATGTTGCTACTGGAACTCAGACAGGGAAGGCTATAGTTACCAAGAATCCAAAGCAGCAAGGGCTGTGGCATAGCTAGAGTAAAGCAACACCCTGCGTTCAAGGACATTAACTTCAGGAAGCTGGAAACAAATATCTTAGAGCCCTTTTCTGTCCTGATCCTCAGGCAGTTTATTTTAAGAATGTCTTGGATTTTAAACAGTTCCTCACAGTGAAAGGAGTCCACCTGGACACCACAGGTGACACCTTCTATACTCAATTTGTTATGAGATGTGTCTCCATTCCCCAGCAGAGTAAGGCAATTGCATCTGAATGTTTCAGCAATATCCATGAAAGTGAAAATGAGGAAAGCATGGCATTAGAAAAGAAAACAGGTTACCCAGTTCTCAGACTCAAGCGAGGCTTCTTCTATAGACTTCTCAGAAGAGGAGGATGCCTTAGCGCTGGCCCCAACAAGAAGGAAGAGCCATCCACAAAACTGTGACCACTCATTATGCAGAGCCAGGCCCCAATGCTAAGAAGCATGTGCTCAGTGTTTCATTCTATCTGTGAATTATAATAAACGTATATGACACATCTTAAAATGTAAAAACTGAAAGCAAAAACAAAAACAATCTGTTAGTGTAAGGCAATGTTATATGTGAAACCATGTCAATTGTGTGGGTGTTAGGTAAATACTTGAATAGTAGTGCTGGAAGAGGCTTGTAGGTATAAAAGAAAAACCCAGGTGTCAATTCTATTAAGGATAATACAGGATAGAAAAGGTCCAATGTAATGCAATTAAAGTCAGATTGTTGGCTATCCTCCTCAGGGAAGTTGCCATATTGCTGCTAGGGGTAGGGCAATCAGTAGTGGCAGTAGCTAGATCATTCTTGAAAAGAGAAAGCCCATGCTATATAGTCCATGTATAGTCTCTATCATTGACACAATGGCCACATTATTCATAACTCATTGTCTCAGCACCACTGGGCTGAGTAAATAAGATGATTGACACAGGATGGATAGTCTTGTCCAGTCGGTAATTAAGTGCCTCTTTTGTGGGGGATGCTCCTCACTGGGCATTACTGTGAGACATGAATATTCGCATATTCTAAGCCCACTTCCATTGTACCATCTTCTTGCCTTTGCCACTTTTCCAGACTTCCTTCATTCTGATCTTTGATTGTCGTTCCTTCAGACACCGGGGTCAATGTATATTCATAAATCAAACCACGCATGGTAAACAATAAACTGTACTGCTCACAGTTTTGAACACTGGAGGAATTTCCTACACCACAGTCTTTAGGGGCCATCTCTGAATGAAGCTGTGGTTTGGCAGGAGTAACTTCTGGCTAGTCCTGGTGTATTACATCTTCCCATCTGTGGACCAGACCTGACTTTTTCCTCCTCTGTCAGTTGCTCATAATTGTTTCAGGTTGGGTCCCACAGGAAGCAGACTCTGCTTAACAGATTTAACATGCAAGAGGTTTATTAGAGTGTACTCTTGAGAACAATATCTGTGGAAGGAAAAAGGGACGAGGCAGGATGGGGTAGAGAGAGAAGTGAGCTATGATGCAGTTTATATGGAATGCTTTAGTCATCCACGCAGAGAAATCTGAAGACTAGAAGTCTCAGAGCTGTCTTGAATTGGGACAAGAAGGCAAGACTTTTATGTGCCTTTACCAAAGGTCATTGAATGTAGGCTGCTCAAAGAGAAGAGTGATCTTAGCAAGAAGGCTCTTTTCAACGGAGCGATCCCCAAAACGGCTGACAGCTGAAGCCTGGCTATTATAGCAGGTGGGGGTAATTCCTAAAGGGAAATCTGAGTAGGTAATCTCAGCACATGCCGGAGTAGTCAACCTCTAGAACTGGGTCCCCAACTCTGGGCCGCGGACTGGTACAAATCCACGGCTTGTTAGGAACCAGGTCACACAGCAGGAGGTGAGCGGCAGCAAGCAAGCAAAGCTTCAACTGTATTTGCAGCCACTCCCCAGCACTAGCATCCCCGCCTCAGCTCCATCTCAGGTCATCAGGCATTAGATTCTCATAGGAGCAACCAGTCTCTGGTGCCAAAAAGGTTGGAGATCGCTGCTCTAGAAGAAAAAGCATCAGTACAACAGAGATGGTTTCCATGGAAATCTGTCATGTAATTTGTTCATTCTTTCTAAATCTGCTCAAGTCTGAACCTGAATGAAATGTTGTTCCCACTCATACACAGGATTACTGTTGTGCCCACTGGACCTTATGGCTTGATTGAGCATGTTGGGCAGCACTGGCGCTGAACTCATCTGATGTTTCAGGTAAGGCTCCAGATCTAAATACCCATATTTTTAATTCATTGGATGTAAAAGGGCTAAATTCCTACCTAGAAATTTATCACATTGGTGAAGACCTTATTCTCAAGAAACTTATCTAGCTCTGCTTTCAGTAAGTGTGGTTTATTGATGACAATAGCAATTCCATGGAGAATTAGGGTGTCAAAACACTAGTGTGCAAATCGAAGTTGAAAATTAACATCCGAACTCACTCTTTTAAATAGAAATATTTCATGGAGATAATGCGATGAAATAACTAAGCAAAAAGAACATACATAATACATGATGGAAACGCTTACAAAGTATTTTCAAATTTCTCTTTCAGCAATTAATATTTGAATAGTCGTAATTTAAATTTCTTTTTTTATTATGTTTTCTTTTCAGAATGTAGGTTTATAGAACCTTTAGGTTGCTACAGATCTTAAATCTAGTTAGTACCTTTGCCTATAATTAAACAACTGTTTGAAAAATTAATAATCTGGAAGAGATACCAATCTTTTAATAGTCTATTTTAATACTTGACAGCTGTAAGTGAATTTTCCTAATATTTATATCAATTGGTCAATTGCTTGAATTAGATATTAGAAGAATCTATATATAAATTATATTTATAACATATATAAATAAGTAAAGTG
>NW_006432943.1:5811108-5817194 GCF_000325575.1 Pteropus alecto
ATGATATATATGTACATATATGTATACACACAGTATATAGTATATACTCCTGCTATATATCATATATTTCTGGTATAATATATAAAAAATGAAAGAAAAATAAATAACATGGACTATGCATATCTCAAATCTGTAGGATTATGTGATTGTTTTAAAAGAAATTGAACTTCTTCCCATCAAGATTTGGGGTCTAAAGTTCCCTCTTTTTAAATCTAGACTGGCTTTAATGACTCTTATAATTAACAGAATGTAGTAGATGTGAGCTATGTAACTTCAAGGCCAGATCAGAAAAGACAATGAAATTTCCATCTGTCTCTCTTGAGAAGCTCACTCTGGGGGAAGTGAGAAACCATGGAGTCTGATTATCCTGAGACCACTAAGCTGGAAAGACACAGGTAGATACTCTACTTAACAACCCAGCTGAGTTACCAGCCTACACTCAACACCACATGTCAGCATTTGAGAGAACCACCTTTGACATCTGGCCTATTCAGACTTTCAGATGACTGCAGTTCCAGCCAACACCTGAGTGCAACCATATCACAGGCCTTTAGAATGAGTGATCCAGCCAACCATGTCTCAAATTCGTAACCTATAAAATGAGGAGTAAAGTAAAATGTTTGCTCTCATAGTTTGGGGGCAATTTGTTAGGCAATAGTAATAACTGATTAGTATGTGCTATGTAAGTCAAAATCTGACTAACCATGACCTGAAAATATAAGATCAAAAAAATCTTAAATTTGTAGAGTAAGGCCCCCTCTTCAACTAGCAAAGGGAAATTGGAAACATATTTTATATCAATTGAATTAGAAATACCATAGTCAAATAAAATAATTAAAACGCTTTTTAGAATTCAGTATGTGCAGGCTGAAAATGAAAAATTTGGACAAAGGGCCCTAGTGAAAAACAAATTTAACTATTACCATATGAACATTGTTGCCCGAATAGTGATGATGCCACATGGCTGAGCAAAGGTATCGAAAATAATCTGTAACAACTTTTGTAAGGACGTTTTGGCATAAAAATGAAGAGCAATTTCATTTTGAAATACTGAAAAGCATGAGCAAAAATATAATTAGTATCTGTAAAAAGTGAATAATTACAGTACTTTGCTTTAAATGACCTCTGATGAAATTCTAATTCTTCAATATGCCATTACCCATTTAACCTAACATAAAAAAGGAGAAATCAATTTGTTTTTTGCTTTTCATCCCCTTTATAGGTTTACTGTTAAAACAGAAATAAACTACTTACTGTATCATATGTCCAGACTGATTGAGGGACTATAATTATGCCTGTTCATGCACAAAACTAAATATTTTAAAATCTGTTCTGATCGTGTATGTAGTTTGTAATTTACTTAAACCAAATAAAAACATTTTTCATTTTTATTCTGTTAATTTATAGTTTTTTACATATTAATGCTAAATACTGGCAAAAAATCTTTTCCTCACTGATTACCCCTTCACCTCTCTGATCGCCCTTATATCTTCTGCAGAGGTTATTTGCTTTATTCCTTTATAATATTCTATATTTGGGGAATATGTTGGATGTTTAGAGTACATTTATTAGGATTTGATTTCTTTGATCCATGGTTCTGAAGCAGTGGTGTGCATAAGAAACATCTGGAGAATGCATGATAAAAAACTATAGATTTCTAGGCCACATTGCCAGAGCTTCTGATTGGAAGGCAGTGGGGTGGGGCCTAGAGAGCTACATGTGTAAGGAGGGCTCTAGGAATTCCTTTTGCAGATGGTCAGGGTATCATTTTTGGACAAATACTATCCTAGATATTATGCTAGTAATTTTAGTAACTGTCATCAGATTGTAGGATGTCATTTACCTAAGTTGCCAAATGTGTAGACCTCATCCAATAAAGATATTTGTTTTCTTAAAAAAAAAAGTAAAAACTTCCATACTGAAAAAAATTACTCAAAATAAATTAAACCCTTAAAGTAAAAGCAAAAATATTTATTATAACTATTTGAAATTATTACTTAAAACAGTTTTATCAAAATTTAAAGTTATACAACCTTAGCACAGAATGTTTATATTACTGATCATAATTACATATGATTATACATTTTGCTACATAAAATATATTATATATGATATATACTCATAATTATCTAAAAAACATAATAGTTATAATTATACACTAATTAAAATAATTATTAATTTAATTTTGCTATCTAGCTTAATTAAAATTTTCCTGAAAATTTGCAAATAATAAAAAGTAGCCACGGTTTAAGCAGTTACATAGTGCTCACAAGTTGGTGGCTTATTTATCTATGTGCTTACTACTGTCTTGAAGTATCAGAGGTTGATATACAGCCTATGAATGACTTAATTGCTCTTAGACTCGATTTATCTTTACTATACACTCTTGCCTTTCAGGCTACTTACCTCCAGTGTCTCTACATAGAATTTCTCCTCATGATCTAAAAATTGTCATATCTCATCTCAAAATGATCACGAACTGAAATTAAAAATAGAAAGGACAAACTCATTAAAATTTCCCCCACTATAATTAATTTTCTTATTAATTCAGCAACAAACCTGCTAAGTAATCCCTATTACCAGACACTCCCTCAGTACTCAGAATATAAATATCATAGGGCAACTTCTCTCTACGATGCCTGTTATAATAGACCTCTGCACTTCAAAATCTCAAAATAAATTATCTCAGTGTTTTTCTGGAATAGTCATTTTTCTTCCATATCCCCTCTTTTCTATTAAAGTAGTTAGTGTAATATATTGAGAAGAAACTTTGAAAACTGCATTTTCAAGAACTCTATTCAATCTTCTCTCATCAATGAATTCTGATGTGGAATCAGAATAATTTCTCTATCTATGAAGTAAGGATGATATATTTCATTCACAGAGGTCCCGCTCCCCAATTTTTTAAAAAAATGCAAAGATGAAATAATATGGAGGCTCTACCTCCAGTATGACAGTGTGAAGAGCTCCATGAACCTGCTTCCCAGCAAGAGTAATAAAAAATATTTTAAGACAACCATTTAAATCATCTGGAAACAGGTTTAAGGAACGCAGCAAATGAAGAAATATTTTCTCAAGAAAATCTACTAAAACTTGGCATTGAGAACAGTGAGATTTGATGGTACTTGAATCAAGGCATTCCCTCCTTCCCTCTTCCATCTCAGCAAGATGGAAACTCCATTCCAAACTGTGTAGCCAAGACGCAGAGCTCTCTCTCATGCCAGCTCCAAGTCAGAGAGTTATTTTCCTAGGATGGGCAGGACAACAGAAATATCAATCCTGCTCTCAGCTCTGTTGCTGGGCCTAAGTTCTGGGCAAGTATAACTGACAGGTGGGGGCTCCTTTCTTCCACTCAGATCCCATTCATGGGACAGAGACTCTACCTTGGGTACAGCTCCACTGAGAATACTGAGGCCTGTCCTTTTCCTTACTTATAAGGTGGGGGTTCCATGATGACACATGCAGTCTGAGAAGACCCGAAGCTATTGTTTGCCCACTTTCATTTAGCTCCCAAAGTAGTATGTCTCAGAGAAAGACTTAGCATTGTTTCCGTACCTAGCTTCAGAGCCATAGTTAATATATTTTGCCTAGAGAAAGAATCAAGCTATATTTTAGAGATCTCTGAATCTCTTCCCAAAGTTAACTGACTTCATTTGCAATGGAGTGTGGAGAAATTTAAGCCTAAAGATACTCTTAAAAACAGTGGGGGGTGTGTTAATAAAAAAAATTGGTAGGAAATTGGTAAATTCATTGGAGATGGAGGCAGAAGTGTTATCTAGTTAGTTTGCCAGGGAGAGCCAGGGAAAGAGACAGCTGGGAGGAATATTATTTGGGCCAGAACAAATCTCAAATATTGACTACTCCTTCAAAGGAACCCAAATTTGATTGAATGGATCTGTTGAGCAATTCCTGTCCCAGAACATTGTTGAAAACAAAAAAGCAATTAGCTGGCAATTATTCTAGTTCGGCAGCCTGATGTGGGCAGTGAATGAGAGAGTTAGAGACTCCTGCTAAACTACTGTCAACCCTAGGTGGCTGTGAGCTATCCAAGGCTGTGTACCTTAAAGAGCAATATCAGAAGCTTCACAAAGTGGTGGGTGGGTGACAGACTTCACTTTAAGTACAGTTAGTCACTTAACAAATAAAAAAAACAATAACAATAACAAGACCTGGAGGACAGGGACCACTACCAGAGTTGCTGCAATGTATAATGTCATTTCCAAAAAGAAAAGGTATGAGACATGCAAAGAAACAACATGTGACCCATGCATTGGAAAAAAGCAGATGTATGAATGACTAGATGTCAGATTTAACAAAAACTTCAAAGTAGCCATTTATATATGTTCAAAGAACTAAAGGAAACCATGAATAAAGAAGTAAAGGAGCTATAATGACAACAAATAGAGACTATCAATAAGAAGAAAGGAATTACAAAATAAAACCAAAAGGAATTCTAGAGTTGAAAATTGTAATAATGGAAATGTAAAATTCACTGGATGGGCTCAACAATAAATTTGAACAAGCAGGAGAAATAATTAGCAAACTTGAATGTCAGTTGATAGAGATGATGCAATCTCAAGAGCAAAGAAGAAAAAGAGTGAAGAAAAATAAACCGACATTCAAAGAGTGTGAGACACTACTAAGTACACCAACATACACATAATGTGAATGCCAGAAGGAAAGGAGAGAAAAGAGCAAAAAAATTGTTTGAAGAAATAATAGTTGAAAACTTGCTAAATTTCTTGGAAAACATTATCCATCCACAAACTCCATAGGATAAATGCAAAGTGATCCACAAAAAGACAAATCATAGTAAAAATGCTGAAAGCCAAAGGCAAGGAGAAAATCTTGAAAGCGACAAGAGAAAAATGACTCATCAGTTACAGGATACCCCAATAAGATTAACAAGTAAATTCTCATCAGAAACAATGGAGGCCAGAAGGCAGTGAAATAACAATATTCAATGTGTTCAAAAAAACAAAAACAAAAACAAAAAACTGTCAACCAAAAATCTTATACGCAGAAAAACTATGTTTTAAAAATGAAAGTAGAAAAAAGACATTAAAAGATAAACTAAAAGTGGAAAAGTTATTATTCACAGCCCTACCTTCAAGAAATATTAAAGAAAGTTTTTCTCTATCTTCAAAGTCAGCAAAGATTAGTCAGTTTCTTCTTCCATTACTCTGCCCTCCTCTTCTGCCTCACTCTTCCACTTTAAAGCACCATTGTGATTACATTGGATGATCCAGGATAACCTCCTCATGTTAAAGTCAGCTGATTAGCAAACTTAATTGCATTTGCAAACTTTATTCCTATTTTTTCAGGAAAGTTAACTTAGACTCAGGTTCTAGGAGTGGAGGATGTCATTATGCCACCTACAGCAGATGGTAAACCCTGAGTATAAAAGGCTCATGGTAACAAAAATTACACTTTTTCTCAGAGCAGGTGTCAGATCAGACCATTCAAAGTGTTACCAGTTTCTGACTTTTTTAGGGAACTGGAGGCCCAGGAAAAGTCACAGCAAGATAAACTGCATCTATTTCTAACTTGTGTGGTCCATCTTGCTTCTGTTATTTATTTGTGTTCACGGCTAATTAAATTTGGGATTTAATATCTATAATATGTATGTATTTGGGGAAGGTGGGAGAGTTTCTTCTTACCAGTCCACAACCAACACAAAATACCAGAAATTCAATAATGATAAAGTTTTGATGCACTATTTTTCAACTTAGAAATTAAGAATGAAAGTATGAGCAATGTTGCTTTGCTAGTAGATTCCCTTTCAATCCCAGGGTTGAGAAGAGACTGAGTATGAACTGCCTAAGGATATTGCAATAAGAATTCAAAGTATAATAGAGATTAGACTAGATCGTGTCTAAGATATCTTCTGTCATGAGTTTTATAATTTTAATATAATATATTATATATAATTATAATAATAAGTAGATTCCCTCAATCCCAGGGTTGAGAAGAGACTGAGTATGAACTGCCTAAGGATATTGCAATAAGAATTCAAAGTATAATAGAGATTAGACTAGATCATGTCTAAGATATCTTCTGTCATGAGTTTTATAATTTTAATATAT
>NW_006432943.1:5818746-5886140 GCF_000325575.1 Pteropus alecto
AAATAATAAAATATATCAACATAGTGAAGTTAATAATAATTTGGGAATTATCTTTATATCACAGTATAACTCAACCAAGTTGTTATCAGCAGGGTAGAAAAGAGAATATGCAGCAAAAAGTGCCCATTCTGACTGATGACATAATGAAAAAAAACATTGAAAAAAGACAGAATTCTGAATCATGTATTAAAGGAAGCTTTTATGTTTCTAGAAAAGTTTCGAAAACTTTTGGGGAGCTCTAGTAAGGTGCCCAAAGCCATGAATTAAGTGCTATTTGAAAGAGGGTTTTTAGAAGCCAGAAGATAGATGTTTAAATATGCCAATGCTATTTTATTTGAAGCTAAAAAAGGAGACACTAGAATTGTTTGTCATATCCGAACTGTTGCTGAGAAACTAAGAAAGGTATTTCCAAAGTAGGATGCCATCGAACGCTGAAAAACCTTGGGGGCTGCTTGCCAAGACTGTAAACTCCATTTGTCACAGGGCCTGTGTAGTACAGAGTTTCTTCTAAATTTATCTTCTCCATTTGTTTTTGTTATAGAATTATAAACAATGTGATGTTAGACACATGAAATTGCTATATGTGTTGCTTCTTTTAGATCTGTCAGAAGTAGCTTTGTTTGATATCAACTGCACTGTTAAAATCTTTGAGGACTCAGATTCATTAGATCCTAACATTTTGAGGGGTAGGGATGCTGCCTTGTTCCTCTCTCTATGCTCTAAAGTGCCCTGCTCATTGTCTAGTACATACTAGGTGATATATACCATACAGACTTTGCAACAAATGAATAAATGAAAGGAGAAATTATTGATTGAATTACTGACTAAAAATCAATGTAGAGGTATTTCTTCAATATTTTGTGAAATATGATATTGAGCAGATGTGGTAAATAGAACCATATGAGATTGTTGAAATATTATTATTTTCAATCTACAAAAATGTTAGTTTCTTATGGTTCAACTGAGTAGATGACTAGTTAGTAGTTTAGCTGTCTCTCCTCCTCCATTTATCGTATTTAGATTAAATCACAATTTATTAGGCTCTTATTCAGGGCCAGTTACTTAGATTTTTTTTCATGTTATTTTATTTAAACTTTAAAATAATCTGATCATACGCAGAATTCTAAAATGGCCTCCAAGACGCCCACCCCTGGTGCACATTTTTTTACATTACCATTGGGATTTTGTGAATCTCAGATTTTACTTCGATAATTAGATTATGTCAGATGGCACCATTGACTTTAAGAAAGGGAGATTATCTGGGTGGGTTGGATCTACCCACACGAACTCTTTAAATTTGGGTCTTTGAGGTCAATACAGAAAAAGTCAGAGTTTAGAAGCAAGAAAGGGATTTGATGTGAAGGAGATTCTAGGTTGCTGGCTTTGCAGACAGAGGAACCACGTGGGAAGGGATGAGGGCAGCTTCTTAGTGTAAACAGTGGTCCCACACCCACAACTGGTAGAAAAAAGAGAGGCTTAGTTCAACAGCAAGGACGTGAATTCTGCCAATGTGCTCTGTAAAGGACCCTGAACCACAGATTAAAAGTGTAGAATTAGCTGACACCTGAATTTCAGCCAGTGAGATCGTGAACAGAGAATTGAGTCATGTGTGAACTATAGAAACTGAGAGATTAAATTTGTGTTGTGTTTCAGTACTTATTGTTTGCAGTTGGTAACTGGTAACACGACAGTAGAAACCTAGTACATATCCTCTATACTCTCATTTTATTTTACAAAAGGAATGCAGACTCAGTATTAAGAACTAATTTTCTCAAGAATGGGCAGAAAAGATTTTAACAAAAGACTTTTGACTCAGTGGTTAATATTTTTTTCTAACATGCCTTAGTCTTTGTAAAGAAGTTTGGAAGAGGAAATGAGAATTCGAGAATTAGAGTTCTGTCAAGTCACTTATAAATTCCCATGTAGATGAGAAGTCACGCAGAGGAAAGTTCTCTTGTTGTTCTATTAAACTTTTTACATTTCTGGATGTAAAGATCTCTTTACACATAAAGATCTCTGTGAACTCAGAAGACATTTGGCAGGAAAGAATCACATAGTGCTGGGTAAAATTAACTGTCTTTCTAAAGTGATACATGCATTTGTGGTAGCTTCCAGGGTTCATGGGATTCCTCCTTGTTTATTTCTTCCTTGCTGAGAAAACTGCCCAACATTTTATGTCATTTTTTAAAATAAATCACAATATGCTACTTTATCACATGTTGCTATGTTTCCTATAGATCTCTAGGACTAAGAAAAGCAAAATATAGCAAAATGACCAAATAGGTTTTATATCTTATTACTTTAAAAAATATGTGTGTGTGAGAGATATCGTTCTGACTTTGAAAACTATGCAATTTACTTAAAATTTTATTTTTATTTTAAAATAAATAAATTTTATTGTTTTGATTTTGGCACGTGTGTATCAAATTTCATATAGATTATATACTAAGAGAAGTCCTAAGCAGATTTTTTTAAGTCATTCATAGATAGTCTCAATACCTAGTAATATTTTTACTGTTTTTATTAGCTTTATTCTAGATATTGTTTTCACAGTTTTAAGTATATATGTAAGTAAAAAGGATAGATAGAACAAAAATGGATATATTGTAGTATTTTTTAAATAAAATAGAATTTTACTAGGGAGACAAGAAATTAAAGATATGCTAAACTTTAGATAATTTCCTTATCACATGACATATTAGTTGTAGAGCTCTCTGAAGCAGAAATGGGAAAACTTTTTCTGTAGAAAGCCAGATATTAAATATTTTTAATATTAAATATTAAAAGACTGCGGGCCACACCTGGTCACATATCTTTCTCTGTGATAAATATTAATAATAAATATTACAAATTTAAAACCATTTTTATCTCCAGGGCTGAACAAAAACGGGCCATGAGCCACAATTAGCCTAAGATAAGAATATAATATTATGACAAACATTAAGAGATTAGTTTCTTAGTAAATTCCTCTATTAAAGTATACTATACTACAGAATATACACAGATTATGAGAACACAGCTCAAATTTTTTTTCACGAAGTGAATTCACTTGAGTAATAAACTGAACTGGAATAAAGAAAGTTACATTTTTAGCAGCTCTGAAGTTCCTCATCCGCCTATGGCAACCTTGGAGGTGCTGCTTTCATCTTTCTTTAACAAAGACTTGCTTGTTGAGCTGCCAGGAGTGCAATGAGCAGATCGCCCTGAACTGCGCCCCCTTCAGGGTCTATGGCTGCTAGGGCCCCGCCCTTCTGTGGCAACCTCCAGTCAATAACTGAGCAGAGTGGGCTTACTAGGGCCTGAGCGCCTCTGTCCATCTCCTCTATTTGGTAATCTTTTTGCAGTGCTTCCCATTTGATTGGCTGAGACTTTCTCAGACCTACACTCCACTCTGGCTTTTCTTGCTCAGTTCTGCTTCCTTCCACAGCTGTCAGAGCAGCTTAGGTATACAGACTTTCACTCTCAATCATACTTCCACCCTACTTATATTTCTCAGGTGTTACCTCTCAATAACCCTGTTGTAGTCTTATCCCATCTCAACATCTGATTCTTGGAGGACTCAAACTGACACCTGTCCCCTTCCATCTCTTCCTCCACCCTGTCAAGCATAACCACTACCCTAACTTCCATCACCCTAGGTAGTTTCAAACTTGATGTCAGTGGAATCATATGCTATATCATCTTTTGTAACTGGCCTATTTTGTTTAATATGTTGTTTGTGAGATCGATCGTTCTTATTTTTATGGTTATAGGTTATTTATTCTTGTTTTTTAGTTTTCCATTGTAGGAATATATCACAATTTACCCATCCTGCTGTAGATGGACAACAGGTATTTTCAGTTTGACATTATTATATCATATCCATAACCATTATTGTGACCGTCTTTTGGTTAACATTTGATTCAAGTCTTTTGCTTGGGTTTATACCTAGGATTGTAATTGCTGGGTCATATGGTATGCATATGTTCAATTTTGGTAGATTTTGCCAAACAAATTTCTAAAGTTTTTTTTTTTATTTTTTATGAATTTATACTCTAACCACCAGTTGATCCATAAAAAGAGTCTTTTTTTCATTTTAGCCATTCTGGTGGGTATAAAGATATATATTATAGTCATTAGCATATCATTGAAAACGAATGTACTTATGTACCTTTTTTTATGTTTATTGGTATTTGGATGGTCTCTTTTGTAAAGTGTCTTTAGGTATTTTGCACATTTTCCATTCTATTGTATTCCATTGTATACATTTTTCATATTGACTTTTTGATGTTCTTTATATACTTTGGATAGGAATTTTTGCTGAATATGTATAGTTCAAATGTATTTTACTGTTTTTACTCTTCTAATACTGTCTATTGATGAAAAGTTCTTAATTATAATATAGTTTAGTTTATTATTTTTTCTTTATGGTTAATACTTTTTGTGTCCTGTTCAAGTAATACTTGCCTATCCCAAAGTCATGAAAATATTCTGTTTTCTTCCGAAAGCTTTATTGTTTTAACGTTAACATTTAGTTTTTTACTTTATTTTTGTGTATTGTTTGAGGTAGTGCTCATTTTTTATATGAATATTCAGTTTACCCAGCATCATTTATTGAAAATACCATCTTTTCTGTAATGCATTGAAAAGTCATCTAGATCACAAAAAAGATGATTATTTCTTTACTCTCAACTTAGTTTCACTGGTCTATTTCTTTTTTTCTTGTACTGTTACCATATTTTCTTAATTACTACAGCTTTATGATATATCTTGACATCTAGTATTGTAACGTCTAGCTTTGTTTTTCCCCAAGAATGCCTCAGATATACTTGGGCCTTTTTATTTTTACATAAATTTTATAATTCATCAATTTTCATTCAGTTTTAGTAAATTAAATCTGTAAATCAATTAGATGACAACTGACATTTTTTTATAATACTGAATAGTCCAAGCCATGAATACGATATAGCCTTCCATATATTAAATCTTCTTTAATTCCTCTTAGTATTATTTCAAAAATTTTTTTTGGTGCAGAGGTCTTGTACATATTTTACTATATTTGTTTCTAGATATTCATTAATTCAAATAATTTTTCTGTAGATTCTTTTGGGCTTTCTGTATAGTCAATCAGGTTGTCTGTGAATAATTACAGTTTTAATTTTTCCATATCAATACTTATATCTTATATTTTTGTTTGTTTTTGTTTTGTTTTGTTTTGTTTTATACTTAGGACTACTAATACAATAGGCATCCATAACTCATTCTGAACCTTAGGAGAAAAACTTTAAGTAATATATTATTAAGTATGATGCATGGTAAATTTTTGTAGATTATCTTTCAAAGATTAAGGGAGTTACTTTTTATCATATATATGTTGAATTTTATAAATGCTTTTCTGTATTAATCAATATTATACTATAATTTTTCTTCTTTTATTTATTAATTTATCTTCTAATGTTAAGCCAACTTTATATTCTAGAGTAAACTCCTTTTTATTGTATTCAATACTAATATTTTGTTTACAGTTTTTGCATCTATGAATAGTCTGTGAAAAAGCATAGTCTGACTTTTTTCTTTTAATTTCTTTTTCAGTTTTGGTATAAAGATTATCTTGAACCCAGAAATCAGTGTTCCTTTTTCCTGATTTCTGAAATAATTCACGGAAACTATTTTCCTTAAAATTATAGAAAAATTTAGTAGAGAAACTATCTGGATCTGGTACTTTCTTTTCAAGGACATTTAAAACAATGGATTCACTTTCTTTAATAGATTAATAATTATTAAATTATTTGTTTCTTTTTGTGTCAACATTGGTAATTTGGTTCCCCAAGGAATTTGTTCATTTCAAATATATCATCAAATTTGTTGGTGTAAAGTTGTTTCATTATAGTTCATCCTTAATTTTTTATTATATCTAGGATTTGACTCGTCTATTTTTTTATCGGTATTATTGATAATTTGTGTTTTCTTTCCTTCTTTTTGGGGCATTCTTGCTAGGAGTTTATAAATTTAATTTAAGTTTTCTAAGAACTGACTCATGACTTTGTTGATTTTTCTTTACTGTAATTATTTCCTCTATTTTATTGATATCTGCATTTCTAATTTCATTTTTCTTTTCTTCTACTTTATTGGGCTTTGATTTGCTATTCTTTTTCTAACTTCTTAAGATGAAATATTAGATCATTGACTTAGACTTTTTTCTTTACCGATATAAGCATTTAAAGTTATACATTTTTATGTATACATTTAAAGTTATACATTTTTATGTATACATAAAAGTTATACATTTTATGACTTTAGCTATCTCCCACAAATTCTGATATTTTATAATTCAAAGCTTCCCTATTATCTAATTTCATTCTTATTTCTTTAACCCATAGGTTATTTAGAAGCATGTTATTTACAAGTGTTTGCAGCTTTTCTAGAAATATTGTTAGTCATTTCTAATTTAATACTGTTATGATAAGAAAACTTACTCTGAAATATTTTAGTTTTCTTGATATGTATTGAGAATTTTTTTCTTGACTCAGTGTATGTTCAATCTTGATGAATATCCACTGTACACTGGAAAAGAGTATATATCTTCCACTTGTTATGTTAAATGTGTATTAATGTCAAGCAAAGTAATAATGGCTAATAGTATTATTCAGATATTCTCTATCCTGTTTGATTTTTTGACTACCTGTTTTATCAATTACTAACAGAATCGTATAGAACTTCCAGCTATGAAACTGTGCTGGTTTATTTATTCTTTAGTTTTATCTTTTTTTTTTTCCAGGTGTTTTGAAATTCTGCTATTAAGTACATATGCATTTGTGATTTTTTTTTTTTTGTCCTCTCAATTATTTGACTCCTCTACCATGAAATGTTTCCTCTATCTCTGGTAATATCCTAAAGTGTATTTTTTGGTATTAATAAAGTCATGACAATTTTCTTATGCTTATTGCTTTCATGCTATATGTCTTCATATTTATTTAGTTAGTTTATCTCAAAATGAATCATTTATAAAAAGCACATAATTGAATCTTTTTACACAGTCTGACAATCTCTTATTTTAAATGCAATGTTCAATCATTTTATGTATAGTTCAATTAGTTCATTTAGTTGGATTTATGTCTGTCATTTTTGCTATATGAACTTTTCGAATGTCATTTACGTGATCTTCTCTATCCTATTTACCATTTTGTTTTAATCACATATGGTGTATTGTGTTGTTGTTGCTTTTAATATATTTTTTTCCCGCTCTAAATGTATTTGGTTTTTTTGCAATTTGTTTTAAAAGTTTGCTGGTCCAACCTCATCTCTTGATTTTGTGTAATTTCACTTAGAAAGCTTTGTAGTATTTTGGGTTTTTTTGTTTGTTTTTTTGTTTTTGGTCTTTATAATATACAATGATGTCTATAAAGAACTATTTTTATGACGTCCTTTTCTGTTTTCTTACATATTTACTCTTGTGATATGTGTCTTTCATCTGCACTTTACTTATGTTTCAGTTCTTTTTTATTGATCCTCTTCCTCACCTAAGAGTTTCAGCTGATTCTATTGTTATTATTATATTGAGTGAAGCTAATTATTTGTTAAAGATTCATGTGGTTTGAAATGAAGATAGTGAAATGAGCCAGTAACTTTCTTCTTGAAATTTCTGTTTCAAGTACCTTCCATAAATTTGTTATTTCCTTTGCTTTGGGGTCAACTTTCTTGTAGTTGTAATTGCTGTTAGTGTTTAAGAGGCTTATTGAAGAAGTCATTAGATCATGGTTCTATGTGTTTCTACCAAACAGTCACTTTATATTTTTTCTCCTTGATCCTAGTTTACCTTGTAATGGCTCCTTGGCTAGCATAATGAACATAAAATTACCTGATCAACATAGTTTCTCCTTCAGCTTTACCTCCCTTTTCATTCTGTGATCTCAAACGATTTCTAACAGGATCTTATCCATTTTCTCACATGATACACATATACCCGTAGTTCTTGTCTCTCTGATCCAGGGATATTTGTATAGTCCATTTGTGACAATGCTCCTTAATTTTAAGAAAAGTCAGCAAAAAAGGAGGTCGAATCTCATCTTTCTCTGCAGTTTGGTCCACATTTTATAATATTTTGAAAGTATGATTTGGGTTTCAGGTTTTCTACATTTTTAATATTTATTTTCCATTAATTTTAAAGAAAATGAATGAGAAAAAAAACTTTATTCTGCTATATTTAACTGGGAGTCCAGTACTTTTTGAAGCTTTTAATTTATACTGTACCTTTTAGATAAAGGTGATAATGTCAAAGATTTCCGATACTTCCTTTGTGCTTCAGGTGTTTTAGGATTTCTTGAATCCTACAGTACCAATTTTTCTGCATCTTGGATAAAACCTTCGGCTCAAGCAATACTTATTAAAGGACATAGTGTCTTTGTGAGGTTAATATTATGGTTTTGAAGTAACACAGGCCTGGGTTAAAGTATCATATCTACCACGTACTTGTTGTATAAATGCTTTCTCTAAATCTTAATTTTTCTTTCTGTAAATTGGTGATGAAAATACCTACCTATGGTGAATTTAAATGAGATAACGCAAAGAGAACAATTGGTGTATAGTTATTGCTGAATGAACAGTAACAATTATGATTATTATTCTAGATAAAGATGTTTTAATCAAATTGGAATATTAATTGCTATACAGTTTTATTGCAGAATTCCACCTTTCATAGCCCTTGGGTAGAAACATATATGTAATTCTTCCCATACAAGTAAAATTATTTTGATGGACAAACATAAAAATGGTTAACAATGATTACTATGTTCTAGGAGCTTGATATCCGAGGGTTGAGCTTACTGGGAAAAAAAGGTTTGCTTATGGAAGTCTATGCCAGCTGGTGGCATGTTATCTTTTGTCTTGTCTACACCCTGACCTTTCAGCTTTATAACTTCCAAATGTTTATGTAATGAGAACTGCCCTTTTAAAAATTGACACAGTGATTAAAATTGAAAATGAGAGCTGAGACTCTTCTCTAATAAATAGTCTGGATCTGAGCATACATCTGTCCAGCAAAAATCTTCTAAGCAAGCAGACACACATTTCTTTGCTTGTATTGAAAAAATAAAGGTGACATTTATACCATTCAATAATTTTTCTCTCCAACTATTTATTCAATGGTGAGATTTAAGTTGGCAAATGCTATACTCACGTTGATACTACTCCTAAACCATCTTTCAAATATTCAGCTTTTAGATGGATGCATCCTGAGCCTTGTTGACACAAATTTCTTATAATTTCCAATTTATAAGGAAACACACCTTCAAAAAGAAAACTATAATCAAAGCCAAACCCACCTTACTACAGCAGTTCATCTTGCTAACAGACCTGACAGTTCCATCCAAGTTTCCCAGATCCTATAAGAGTTCCTCCTAACTGCTTTTCTCAGTTCTAATCATATATATAACATTTTTCATACCTGAATAGAAATGATTTGTAATTATTCAAAGCCATTTTGGAGGATAGAAATCCCCAAAGCATAACAGAATACCCATAGTAATTTCAACTTTATGCTATTCAAAGAACATAGAGATTCAGAGGAAAGATTTAATAACAACAATATTGTTATTCAAATATAATTGAAATCAAGTCAGATGTGTACCAGACACAGTGATTTTAATTTTTCCTCTTCTTTACCTTGCTTTTCTCTACCTAAATTCTCGTCACAGTGGCCTTCTTCTTGTTTCTTGAACATGCCAAGTTAGAGTCTTTTGACTATTTTAGGACCTTTACTGATCTTTCTCCTTGGAATACTATTCTCCATATTTTTATATGACTGATTCCTTTCCAATTCAAAAGTCATTCCTTCAAGAGGGCTTTCCTGATCATTTACTCTTTAACCCAGTGCCCTGTTTTATTTTCTTCATAACACATAACACTGTATAAAATTAGAGATGCTTCATGACTTACAGTGGGATTACATCTCAGTAACCCCAAGGTAAGTTGAAAATGTCATAGGTCAAAAATTCATTTAGTACCTCTAACCAGAGATCATAGCTTAGCCTAGTCTACCTTAAACACGCTCAGAGCATTTAAATTAGCCTACAGTTTGACATTACCTTGCATTTCATCTCAAGAATAACTGTCTCCCTCTTCTCATCAGAATGGCATTTTGTAGACATGATAGGATGTGAAAACACAAAACACAATACCCAAAAAATGCTGGAAACATAGTACACTGTAGAGTGTTGGTTGTTTACCCTTGTGATGACATGGCTGACTGGGAGTTGTGGCTCTCTGCCACTGTCCAGCATCACAAGAGTATCGTACCGAATATCTCTAGGCCCGGAAAAGATTAAAATTTTAAATTTGAAGTACGATTTCTACTGAAAGCATATTGTTTTCACACCATTGTAAAATCAAAAAATCATAAGTCTGAACCATTGTAAGTTGGGGACTATCTGTATTTTATTTCTTTTTTAAATAAAAACATTCTCCCTCCACTAACTTGTAATCTACACGATAGGCAGTACTTGTGTTTTTCACTATTTCCCCATGTGTAAAAAATTGCTTATAATATAGTAAGTGCTCAACAGATAGTTATTGAATACATGAATGAATAAATAGTATTTGTAACCAGCTTTCAGCTTTCTTCTAAGCTTTCTTTGTTGAAGTTTGATTCTAACATCTTTTTTTTAAGCTGAGGTCTAAAGCTAACTACATGAAATCATGGTGACCATATTTAGTTCATATGTGCTCTGCTTTCCAGGTAAATAGAAGATGGCTTTTATTTCAAAAGCCTTAATCTCCTAATTGTCTTTCCACCAAGTCCTGTATCTGAATTTGAGAAATGCATCTAAATTTTACTCATTTGGTAGAAAAAGAACATTGACATCACTGGGTCAAATAAATGTGACTCTCTTTACTTTCAAATTATTCTAATTGTCTCCCTCCTGTGGGAGACAAAATGCTTATAGCATCGGAACATGCCAATTTAGAATATTCAAACACTTAAATAGTCATGTAATATTAATACCAAATAATGTAATAATAATAGTTGTTCTATAATTCAGGAATCTACAAAATCCTGAGAAGAGAAGAAGGTCTCATCACTTTCTAATGTTCCTTATTATGAAGCATGACACCATTTGTGTGCTTCAAGAAAGAACACTGTTGAAAGTTGAGGAATGTAAGGGACCTCAGAATCAGTCCAATCCAGTGCTTGGATTCCCTGTATAAGATTTCTTTCAAGTGATTGTCTTGTGAGTCTGTCCCTGAACACTTCTATTAACAGGATTGCCATGATTATTTGAGACAGTAAATTCTATCTTTGTGCAGTTTTGTTTGTAAAAAAAGTTCTCTTATGTTAAGTGATTAAATATTTTTCTGCAATGTTCTTCAATTGGACCCATTTAAATTCCATGGCACATACTGGACAATTTTATTGCCAATACCAAAATAATTTTCCTGTAAAAATTTCTGTTGTGAAAACAACACAGGCTTATAATAAAAATTAAATAATATAAAAATATAAAATTAAAAGTATCTCTTCCTCGCTCCATCTTTGCAGCCCTACCCTTCAGAAATAGCTAATGTGAAAGTTTTCTTGGAGATCCTTTGAGAAAATTCTCACCTAAAAACACATATATCTACTGACATAGATATAAATTATACAGATTTTAAAGTACAAGTTGGAATGTAAAATGCATACTTTTCTGACTTACTTTTTTATTTTACAACTGATTTCTATTTCTCTATGAAAACATACAGATCTACTTCATTCTTTTTATTAATTTCAAGGCATTCCATTGGAAAAATACCGATTGATATGTTTTCATGCGTGTGTAAAATTATGTGTGGGACCAATCTTTCAAAAAGGATTTGTTGAGTCAATTTGTCATTTATTTCCAATCAAGAATTTTGTTATTTTAAAAAATAATTAATTAATAATTTATTCTAAAATGGCATAACACAATTACTTGTTTCCAAGTTTCATAGCTAGTCTCTCTTTGATAAGAAAAAGCATGAAAAAAGTATGTTGTGCTGAGATTCAACCTTCTTACATTTTTAGAAAAATAAGATGAAATTTTCAATATTGACCTGGTTAGTACCTTTAAACATAGCAAATGAGTGTGTATGTATATACAAATTACCTCTATCGTGAGTAGCCTATTTTTTTTCATAGTTATTTTCTTCTTTATACACCAATATGTAAACTTCTAGAAATGCATCCACTTTTGCAGTTCTTCTATAATATAACCTTTTAAAAAATTTTTAAATAACTTTGAACTTACAGGAAAGTTACAAATATAGTGGGGAGTTTATACATAGTCTTCACTCAGATTCCCACAATGTTAACAATTTCTAAAACCATAGTATAACAATCAAAACTGGGAAATTAACATTGGTGTGCTACTATTAACTAGATTACAGATCTACTCAAATTTCAGCTTTTCCTTTATGTCTCTTTTTAGTTCCACAATCCAGTTAGGATCCCACATTACATTGAGTTGCTGTGCCTCCTTAGTTTTCTCCAAACTGCGACAGTTCCTCAGTCTTTCCTTATCTTTTACAATTTGACACTTTTCATGAGTATTGGTCAGTTATTTTGCAGAATGTCTTTCAATTTGGCTTTGTCTGATGTTTTCTTATTATTAGAGGTTATGAATTTTGGCAAGAAAATAATATAAGTGATATGTCCTTTTCACTAAATTATAACAAGGAGAAATGATTTTCATCAGCATTAAAATAAGTGGTGTAAACATCAATCACATGACTAAAGTGGTGTTTGCTAGATTTCTCCAATGAGAGTTTACTCTTTTCTCTTTGTAACTGATAAATATCTAGAGGGAGATATTTTGAGATTCTTCAAATATTCTGTTTCTCTTCAAACTCTCATCTACTTCATTTTTCATCCACTGTAGATCCTGCTTGCAGTAATTAGGACTGTGATATTTATCTAATGATAATTTAGTATTTCTCTCCATGCTACATTTATTAATTAGAATTCTTTTGTAAAAGAGAGCTGCCACTTCATTTATTTACTTACTCAATTACTTATTTATATCAATATGGACTCGTGGATATTTATTTTATTCTATAGGTTATAATTAAAGACAATCAGTATTTATTTTGTTGGTCAAATTGTTCCAAATTTGGCTATTGGGAATATAACAAAATACCATAGATTGGGTGGCTTAAACAAGTGAAATCGATTTTCCTCAATTCTAGAGGCTAAAAGTCCAATATCAAAACGTAAGCAGGTTTGACTTCTCCTAAGACCTCTCTCTTGTCTTGCAGATGGCTATCTTCTCACTGTGTCCTCACATGTCCTTTTCTCTGTGCATTTATATCCCTCGTGTGGCTCTCTCCTCATAAGGACACTAGTCCTAGGGCCCCACCCTTATGATCTCATTTAACCTTAATTACCTCCTGAAAGATCCTATCTCCTAATACAGTCAATTGGGGGTTAGAACTTCAGCATATGACTTTAATGCATAACAGCATTTATTTGTCTTCAAGTATCTTTGATTAGCAGTAAAGTTACTCATAGCCTCTTCTACACTGGCAATCAGCTTCTGCTAAGGCTGTGTTGCTTCCCTGATTCTTCATTCTGCTTTCTCTCTCTGCTTCTCTGTAGTATAAAATGGCAATGTGATGCTCTCACACTTTCCACTCTCTTCAGACATTCTTAAAAAAAATGTTGTGCTAAGTATCCATAAAGAAAGCCTAATTTACCCTTATAACCACTCTAAAACATAGAAAACAGTATTAAATTTTACAAATGGAAATACTTGTTTATGACCTCACAAGTGATACATGTTAGAGTTGAATATTAAATCTACCTACCTAAATTACATATTCTCAACCACTATGTTGTAGAGATTATTCTTGAAAGAAAAGTAACAAAAACAAAGAAATAAAAAGAAACAATAATAACAACAAAACATACCTCAATATTTTATAATACTGTTTACTGATTATTCTATTTCCAATAACATCACTACAATAAATGTTAACTCATCTTATAAATGTATTCATAAAATAAAACAAACACATGTATGTTAGAGTCGCTATAATTTTTCACTTACAAAAGCAACATATTACCTCTATCGTGAGTAGCCTATTTTTTTCATAGTTATTTACTTCTTTATACACCAAATCTACACAAGAAATGAAACTCTGGCACTGGTTGCTATACACTAATATAGCCAATACAGATTGATGCAGTTTTCTCTCCATGCCCAAATATCTATTAACATGGAGAAAATCTGGATTATCTGGTACTGAATGTGCAAAAATGAGTTTAGCTTTCTGTGCTGGATGATTGAATGCATCCTTGGATCAGCCTATCAAGGTTTAATTGAACTACAAATCCAATGATAATTGGAATAGAACTCCAGTCCAAAACAGGACACAAATATTCCAAGCTTTAGTTAATGAACAGAGGCTAATGGAACCTTTTACTTGTATTCATGACATTTTTTGACTAATATCTAAAAAATATGGCATTGCAATATGTAAAAGGAATAATTATGTAACAATAATTATTCAGTAGCCACTTTGTGCTCAATAAATGAGATTAGAAAAATTAAATGTAGTAATAAAATATTTTAAAGTAACGTAAGTCCTTATCTGTATTTTAGGTTCATCAAGCCTATGTTTCTTCATACAATACTAATGCATTATTAAGCACAGAATAGTTGTTAAATACATATTTTATTTGTGTGTATAAATTGTTGGTCTTAGGAGGAAGTAGATTAGTAGATGAGGTATAATAGGTTCCATTCATTATAAAAGTTGTAATAGTTGATAAAAAAAGGTTTGCTGAATAAGAGGATGTATACTAGTTACTACTGCAGTTGCTACTGTCAACATTTTTATCTGGTATTTGAATGAACTCATTGGTTTAGAATTACCAAAATTAGTTAAGCCTTTTACAAATTTCTTTAACATTGTCACCTTGACAAGGTTAAGGAGCAGTGATGTTTGTTTCTGTGATATTTTTGAAAATGTTATTACTTTAAGAATTAACAAATTTATAAATACACACAAAATTAAAGGTAAAAGTTATTGAGTAAATCAAAATGACAAAATTATAGAGATGAAGTGATTCGTGGTTGCTAGAAGTTAGAGATGAGAGAGAAGATGGAGAAGGCTGTGACTATACAGGGTAGCAAGAAGGATATTTCTGTGGTGATGCAACTGTTTTGTATCTTGAATGTGGTGATAGTTTTGGGAATCCACACATGTAATACACCTGCTATAAATGGTGCATGAAATAAAATATAATAAAATATCACAGAAACATTGCATCGCTATCAATTTTCTGGATTGTTCTATTGTTACATAATATGTAATCATTGGGAGAAACTGGGTAAATGATATATAGGTCATCTAGATTATTTTTGCAAATTATTGTGAATTTATAACTATTTCAAAGTAAAAGTATAAAAAACGATTGAGCACAGTTAATATTGACTTGTATAATAGTCGTGTTTTATTCTCACCATTTACATTTAAATGTTTTCTATGATTCTAGTTTGAATGATGCTATTTACAAGCTGTACATATTTGGGCTTTTGACAAGCAGCTGCAGGTGGCATATCAACTCATCAAATGCATAGTGTACTCTTGTTTTTAAATGATGAACACATGGCATCCAATCTGATATTTTTCTTTGGAGGGCAGAATTTCTTAAGTGTTTTGGTCGAAACACTGTTGTGACATTTGCTCGTTTTTACCTTTATTGCAAATATGGTTTTATATATTTCAATAGTACAATAAAAAATGTAAAATACTGAAGTTGTCTTGATTTTATAGTTTCTCTGTGATGTCAAGAATACTTTGAAACAATATATCAATATTTTGTTATTCACAATTTTTTTCATGTTCCTATATATTACACAGGTCATGGTATAGATCTTTTTCATAACACATAAACAATGCCAAAGGACACATTGTTAGCATCTTAGTATGTATGTATAAAAATGGATGAGAAAGATATTACAATTCTTTGGCCTTCCCTCTCTGTCAATGAGAGGGACCATCCACAGGCAAATGACCATCTCATTATTTCCATTTGCATTTCCTTAAAAACTAGTGAAATTGAACATTTTATCATTTACGTCCACTTCTGTTTCCTATTTTTGAATTATCTCTTTATAGTGATTTGTCTTTTATTCTACTTAAATAATATCCTTTTTTTAATTGATATGAAGAGCTGCTTCTGGGCTTTTGTTGTATATGTTTCAAATATTCCTCCTTAGTGTATCTTCGATGGAAAGAGAAAAAAAAGTGTGTTAAAGGAACTGAAAAAAAAGCAAGCAACCAAGCCTGGTGTGGCTGATGCACAGAGACTGAAGGGGAACAGGACCAAAAAAAGATCAGAATTATAGGAACACATAGGATGTGTAAAGGATTTTATTTTTTTATTCTAAAGTAAAGAGAAGCCATTGAAATCTTTTATGTTGGGGTGTGGGGGGATGAAGTATGGAGATGATGGTGGTGTTGTAATTGAGTTTTGTTATAAAAATTCCTTTAAAACAATCTATCAAAACTCTTAGCAAAGAGAATGGACTATGGTAAGTATTTAACAAAAATCTGAGTTCATTGTTAATATGAATATGATGATTACTCAACATTTGTGTCAGAAAGAGACTGAAGTCTGAGGAAGCAAAATAATTATTCCAGTGCTATAGCTATAAAGAACCACAGATAGCTGTTTCTAGGCTAAATCTCATTCTCATTCTGACACGGAGAGTGCGAATGTGTTTGCAGAGAGCAATTTGTGAACTGACAACACAAATCTAGCCTGGGAAGTGATCCTGTTACAGACCAAAACATTAGGAGTATTAACAACAAAAATTTAATCATACAATGGGTGACTCTCATGAAAGTCATACCAGGTACATGTGATTAATGTATTAGAGGCTAAAAGACAGTTAAAATAGCATTTACACAGAATAGGTTTAGGAAACAATATTATCCTCATTATGGAGTTAGTCTGCCATGGTTTACAAGTACAATTTTTCAAAACTAAGTAATCTATAAGGTTCATGTTCACACACACACACACACACACACACACACACACACACACACACACTCTGTGGGACCTCAATAAATACTAGCTGACTGACGGACAGATAAATACTTCCATAAACAGATAAACACTTCTAAGTGAACTGTAGTCATATATTTAAAGAGACAGTATCAGACCTACGTGTATAAACTAGAGATTAAATATATGAGAAACACAGCAAAAATGCAATAGTGAAAATATCTTTCTAAATTGTCAGTTCATTGAACAGCAAATGAAGATGAAGTCCAAGAATTATTAAAGTTTTATAAAGTAAATTTACTCTACAAAATGTGTGCTCTTCCAGGATTGTAAACAAATCTATTTTTGTAACTTCAAATCCTACTCTGCCTATCAATTAATTTGTAAATAATGCGGACAGTGATCTTGTGTGATGGTTCTTGAGAAGAAGTATATGAAGAGGCAACTGAGACAAAACTAAACACCAACAAGTGAACATTTGATTATGCCCTATCTTCTCAGTTTTCATTATGCTAAAGTCTCATTAGATATTTTTATTAAAATCAATGAACATATCCCTAATAATTTAACTTCAACGTAGCAACACTTTGACTGACTATTTTGAGTCCAACATTTGCTAGTTTCATGAAATTAGACAAGATTGAACCTTTCTGAGCTTCATATATTTCCATCTCAATAATGAGAATTATACAATTTTTTTAACAATTTTTTTTTAAGATATGTATAATATTTGGTATAGTGCTAGGCATTTAATAGGCATGAAATAAGTCTCATTTGAAAATATTATTTGTTAATTAATAAAGATAGTGACAATTTGCCCAGTAACAAAGTTTCATTTAGCATAATCTCTCTTGATAATGGGACTGTAATGGGGAGTTCTGGTTGTGACAGCTGAACTTGCAGGATGAGACAGTGTAACCTCTCGAGGAAAAGACAGGTCAGGCTGAAAGGGTGTCCTGCTCTCTGGGTTAGCATAGGCTGGGTGTTTGAAATGTGTAAGTTACTCTGGCCAGACTTGAAGGAGAAAGTGAAGACATCAAAACTGCCATGAGCTCACTTTAGGGGGAGGATAAAGGGAGTAAATAAACTTATGGAAGAGTTAATAGGAAATCAAAACTGTGAAATGAAGACATAATCCAGCCTATTATGTTAAAGGTCAAAAAAGAGAATTTTTTGCTGTTGTTATTTGTTTGTTTTAAGAATTTGGAAGTCTCATTCTTTCAAGTTATGGTGCGTACAAATTTCAGTCATACCTAAGACTAAAAAAAAATTTTCAGTGGTCACAATCACTCCAAATACTACTTCATTTTCTTCAGAGGTTAGAGATTCTTTGTAAGAACTATAAAAATGCATGACATATTTTAAAGGTTGATCCAAATAGTACAACTTGTGAATACCATATTAATAAAACACTAATGAATACTATTCATGGAGTAGGAGGTGACTCATAATGTCTAAAATTATGCTCTTTCTATACTCATTTCATTACTTCTACTCTTTCACTAGAAATGAGGCTAAAATTGAATCGAGGGTACAGACCTGCTGTGCTAGGCATTAAATTTGCCTTCTAAAACTATTCCAAAAATTCTCTTCTTAGAGTTCTTAATAATAATTACATTCTTAATAATTCTTAAGAAGCAATTTTAGATAAAACTTAGTTGAGAAAATTAATGTTTAGAGAAAAAAGTAACAGATCTAATATTAAATAATAAGTAAGAGGTAGAATTTGAAAGAAGAATGTTTAAAATTCAGAAAGACATCATGTTTCTGATTGAAGAAAACAATATTATAAGGTTATAAAACAATCCTAATATAGAAACTTTTAATAAAATTGCAATCAGAATTCTATGGTATCTTGTTTTAGCTTATCGAAACAATTAAAAATATATATGGTAATATAAGAGTTTAAGAATTGCCAAAAATTTTTAAGAAAGAATATTAGGGAAGAACTTCTCCTATCGGTTAATGAAACTTATAAAGCTGCAAACAACAATATGGCAGTGGCATAAGAATAGGTAAAAAAAAGAATGGTTCTTGCTATAGTTAAACTCCTAACTAAAACTACACACGAAAATAGATTCCTTAAGGACTACATACCTCTACCTATCTTTCTCTCTATATCTATTCTTAATCCTATTTCTATCCCTATCACTACTCCTATCCCACTCATTTCACTATTCCTCTATGTCTATCTCTCTCCACCTATCTAAACATCATCTCTCTCTCTTTCTCTCTCTCTGTCCATCCATCTATCGAATTATCATCTACCTATCTATCTACAAACCAACCTACCTACCTACCTACCTACCTATTATCTATTTAATCTAACATCTCATCTGAGATCACACAGAAGATATATTAGAAAAGACTAAAAGGTTTGGTTACAGAGAATATTTTAAATGTCTTCAGAGAAAATATGTCAACGACAAAATCAAAAGACAAATAATATAATTAAAAATGTTTTCAACACATATGCTAATGGGTTATGACTAATACACAAGAGCTTTTACTAATGAATGAGAAATAAACCAAGCAGTACAATGATAAAATGTATAAAGAAAATAAATAAGCAAATCAAAATCTGTATGGATCATTACCTGTGCAATGATATCTGTTATTAAGATACCATTAGAACCTCCATCAAAAATTAAGCAGTCGAAATTGTACCACCTTTATTCCTCACAATTTTCTTTTAGTTTCTTCTTCCCAGTTGATTAAAGCTACTAATATCAGCTAAAAATCAATTAAAAAAAATACACACTAAGGTGAGAGAAGACTAATACATTAAGGAACTGCATTTGCACAAGTAAAAGACACAAATATTATTGATCATTTTTATAGATTGAAGAGGCAGAAAGATTCTACTGATTGGTTATACAAGAGTCTGGAGAGGGTACCTTTAAAATTAGAATTAAAATTCAGGGATAACTATCTTCCAAAGAAGTTAACCTTCACCTTCAGAGATATAACATAAATACAAAATATACTCAAGTTAGTCTTTAAAAAGTATGCAAATATTATTAGAGAAGACCCAAACCCAGAGAGATGTGTGTTACTCATTGGTTTGACTTCAAACTGTGACCCAGAAGAAAAACTTTATCATAGTAATACCTGATATTGCAGCTGAAATAAAGTTGGAAGAACGGTAAATAATAAAGAACTATGCAGCCAGATGCAGAAGGTGGATTATTTAAGTACCTGGGCTAAAAGTTGGCAAATGCCAGAAATCAATGCAGATAAATGTAGAATACTGAATCTTCAGAAGAAAGTTGATGTTCGCAAAAGTAAGACAAGATAAAACCAAACCAAACCAAACAAAAACGAAAACAAAAAACTACTGTAGCATATTGCCAGAAGAACAGATTTGAGAGTTAAGAAAAAAATTCTCCAAAGTGAGCAATACATTGTATAGCTCTCCAATGATGAAAGATGTTTATCCCTCAGAAATACAATATAAATCACAGGGAAGAGGGAAGGTTTTCAAATGCTGTATCTGTAGAGTACACTGCTGGTATTGTTAGGAGATCTATGGATGAAAAGTACGAGTGTCAGACACACATCATAGACAATTTTAATGACACCAAAAATTAGATTTTAAATTTTCTCTACCATTTTTGTCAAAATATTATGAATTTTTCAGATACAGTAAACTACGAACTTTGAGTTTGAATATCTGTCAATAACTTTGTTGTTAAAAGAATTATCACTTTTACATGAAACCAATCTTCTAACCCAATACATCCCTCGCAAATGTTTATTGAATGATGTACAAACTTTTTCTCCTTTAGAAAATCATTATATTAAAAATAATTCAGTTAACAAATGCTGATTTCTTCGAACCTCCCTAACTCCTTCTTTTCTCCCTTCCCTCTTTTTCTCTTATTTTTTTCCAATAGCAGTTGATAAGGAAAAAAAATTTTTGCCCCAACTTTCTATTTCTGCTATCCTTTGCTATCTGTAGGCCTACAGTATTAATTAAATTCATTGGTATCTTTTCCATAATGAACACACAGCTAAACACTTTGGTGATTGCAAAATAACCTGTGATAATATTAATAACTATTGTGTGCTGGGCATTGTTAAGTGCTTTCTTTTTTATTTTTATCAAATTTTGTAATCTAAATCCTATAATTACTTCATTTGCAAAGAAAGAAACTGAGGTTCAGAGAGATTAAGATCATAAAGCTAGTAAGTGTTCAAGTTGAGTTTTCTGAAGGCAGAGGTGTCTGGATCTGGAATACTGTTCACACGTCACCGTATCATTCTATAGGTCCTGGAACCAATACTTTTAGCTCTTGCGGAGACACCATATTCATTAGTTTCCAAACAATTCAAGGCATTTAGAAATAACATTTTGCTCTGGAGTCTCATGAAAAGGGAAGAAGCGTGTTAAGTCCTGTGAGAGAGACAATATTTCATTTCTCTGCCTCATTCTTTTCATTTCCTTATACTTATTTATAAACTTGAACAAAAACATACATAATATTTAGTAAACAAGTTGGCTTTGTAAAGAATATGTGCAGCCTGCTGGCTTCAGTAGATTTTCCAGACTATAATATCATCATTTAAGCTTATTTACATTTTTCTATTTCATGGATAAATGTGACCAAATTAAAACTCGGCCTTCATCTTTATCTCCTGGTTGAGACTATGTCAAGTACGCTTTCAGGTTTTATTCACCAGAAAAGGCACATCCAACCTCGTTTCAGTAGTCATCTGAGCAGCTATCAAAGATACATCACCATCAGAAGGAGAGGTAAAAAATGAGTGTCAAATTACTAAAGACATGACATCATAATTAAAGGAGTCCTGGGTAGAATGCCAGAGAGGGTGTAGAAGGAGCCAAAATGATTGTGAAATTTCGTCTCTGTGGATGTCACTATCCTAGAAACTGGTCCCTTAATTAGAATCTTCTTTTATTTTGTCTAAACTCCTTGCAATCACACTGCCTTGAAACTGAATTGCTTAGAACAAAAAGATTTGTCTCAGAAAAAGCAAATCAGGGTTATAACAGTCCAGATACATAAATATGTATATAGACTATCATTTTCTTGTAACAAATGGTAAAAAGATATGTGGATGACAGTGAGAGAGTCATTGGAAGGCCTGCTTTATCACCTACCTCTGGCTATGTTTCCCAAACAGCATTCTCACCATTCCTAGACCCTGGGCCATCATTAGTCCTTGCACATGGAAGCAATGAAGGTGTCTCTTAAAGTAAATCATTTGAGGATTTTTATAATCTCAAATAAAATTTTCTAATATTTTTTTCTAAGTTTTCCAGGTTTAAGGTTTTAATCTTTTATTATTTATTGTGCAGCAGTTCTGAAGGGCATGGTGAGAAGGCCTGGTTAAATAGTTAGATGGCAAAATCTGAGCTGTAGAACGCTCTGTTAAAAACTAATGCATTCTTTCTTTTTCTTATTATCACTGTTCTCTCCTCTGGTGCTTTAAAATTAATAGCATGTGGGTTTATAAACCTTTGTCTGTTGATCAGCAAAATTTCTGATAAATAAATTTTAGGAATTGCAGGGAAAAGAAGTCTGCATATAAATTTTCTCTTTAACCACTAGAAAGAACATAAGCATCCATTTCAACTGAACATATTTTCCAGTGTTTTCTTTTTTATGATATCAAGATAAAGAAAATTACATATCAACAAAACAAAACAAAGTCTATTTCAAACTGCAGCTTTGAAAATTAAGAAAAGATGTTAATAGGTAAATGCTATGGAATAAAGGTAAACATTTTACTTTATTCCTAACGAGGATTTGATAAAACAACAAATCACTGCAAACAATTTTTTGTAGCATTAAATGAGAATAAATTCAATAAGGGGAAAGGTACATTCTCTGACTTCTTTCTGAAAGTCTTAAGTCTCTGTATTAATTTCTGGTATTAAGTAGAATTGATTTGTGTCTTCCTGTTAAGTCTTAGATATGGACTTGTTTAGAAAGTTATGAAACCTGAAAGGGTCTGATCCTTACCTAATGAGGCAAAAATAGAAAGAAACACACTGAGAATAAGTATAAAATGTGAATTCAGAATGTGAAGTCATAATGATATTGATTATTAAATTATTATTCTTGTATATTTATGCATTTATAAGTCCAACATACATAGGAATGAAGGCAGGAAGGCAAGAAGAAGGAAAGCAGGCAAGAATGAGGGAAGGCAGGTAGCAAGGAAAAGATGAAAGGTGGAAAAATGAAGGAGGGAAAAAAGAAGGAAGACAAATGATTATTGGTGAATGTGTGAGGAGAACCGAATCAAATATAAAAGGGCTTTCATTCCTATGCTGCTTCTTTAACACGATTCTAGCTGTATTTTTCTCAGCATTTACAACAAAATGTTAAATTTATTCTTTCAAGATAAGTATCTTTCCTTTTCTTAAACTATGATTTTAAAAAGACTTTATTATAATTTTGGATTACGTATGCCATTTGGACTTTCAATTTATTTGTGGCAGCAAGCACTGATGAGTGTACTGCTTGTCCTGTAATTGCTATCTTCCAAATAGCATTTTGTTCCATTATGATTTCCTAGAACATTTTATTCTCGAAAGGAGGTGGCACAGACTGATTCTTCATTTTAAGGACATTCTTTTAACTTCCCCAGGTTTTAAAATATTTAAAATTATCTTTTGAATAATAAAAAGAGGGGGGGGAGAATGATCAGAATAGAGACACATTTTAAAATTTGTATTAAATATTTCTACTTTTATTTTGGAAATGAAAATATTATGGAATGTAGCTGGACACAGACAACGCATGATATGCATTAATAATATAAATATGTATACTTGAAACTATAAAATTTCGTTAACCAATGTCACCCCCAATAAATTTAATTAAAAATAAATTTAAAAATGATTCAGCACAATTTAATGTAAAAAATAATATAAATATGTAGACGAAAATAAATTCAGTTGTAGAAACATAAGGAAATTGCGAGTTGACACAGACAATGCATGATATGCATTAATAATTTAAATATGTATACATGAAACTATAAAATTTTGTTAACCAATGTCACCCCCAATAAATTTAATTAAAAATAAATTTAAAAATGATTCAGCACAATTTAATGTAAAAAATAATATAAATATGTAGACGAAAATAAATTCAGTTGTAGAAACATAAGGAAATTGCGAGTGCTTTTTATCATATTTTTTACCTTTCTTTATGCAGATTTCATCAGCAGCAGTGGTAATGCTGATTGTTAAATGAAGACTATCAGTTCAAGTGTTGCTGTTTTTTTTAAAATAAGAATAATGACTTTAAATGTTTTCTAAATGTTATGTTGTTGCTTGCAAGCCATCTTTGTGATTTTTGAAAAATATGCAATGGGTGATTGGGAGAATATACATTTTTAAAGTATTTAAGTCATTTAAATTCTCATTAACATTGTATCAAGGCCCATGTGAAAATATAAGAATCTACTATAGAAATAAATGTTTGCAATGTATATGTACTTGTAAAATATGATCTGAGATGACATACAGAGTTCCAGATGGTTATAAATAAGGTTAGAGAGGTCAAAAAACATATTCTTCAACAAAATGTGGTTGATAAAAAAAATTATAACAGGAACATATGACAAGGCACTATGATTTAGATTTAAATATAGCTCTGGGCTTCCAGATTGCCGAGTCAAATAAGGGTACATTTCTCATTATATGACAAAAGAAAACATACCAAATCTTCTGACAAGAAGAGATAGGTATCACTATGCAAATAATATGGTAAATAATTCTGCTAAAAGAAGCCAATTCTCAAGACACAGGTTAGAGATGGGCTCTATCTCTATACAAGTATATAGAGAGAAATTTCCTAGATGTTTTTGGAAGGAGGAGGGAATATTATAGCTTCCAATGACCATTAATTTTTCCCATCCATTTACGAGTTTATTATATAACAATTGTACACAGCAGGGGGAGTGGTACTTTTTTTGCACTTGTAGTTCCCTGCCTGAAATGCTCTCCTTCTCTGCTACATTTAAATAATTCCTACTCTTCTTGAAGCCTCATTACAAACTTCATCACTAAATGGAAGATTTCTCTAAATATCTAAGTTTTCTCATAGTACCCCAGTATGGTACTTTTCACTGTGTGCTGTTGTATGTAGTTGATTTACTTCTCCCCACTAGACTATAAACTTCCTGAAAGCATACAATATCTTAATATCTTAAAATTTTATTCCTAGAACCCAATGTGTCTTTGACACCTAGTAGATGCTCAATAAGTCTTGGTAGATGAATGGATGAATGGATGAATGAGTGAATTTAAGGTTGTACTGAGGAGTCTCGTCATCAATGAACGGGTTTGGAGTGAGAAAGTTGAATGAAAAGAAGTGAAAAAGAGAAAAAGACAGCGTTATATATGGAGAGCTCAGATTCTACCTGCTTCCTGGAGGAGCTTCCCAATCATTCAAAGTCAGCATGGATATTAATTGTTATGAGTGGAATTTGGTGAGGGATGAAATAAGGTTTTGTTTAATTAATCACATTTCCAAAGCTCAAACTGTTGTGTACTTGAGGACTGAAGAAGAGAAGCAGAGAAAATCTTAATAGAATTTTATTCTATAAAATGGATTTTCAGGCATTCATTTTTAATATTGTCTTTATCATAGTTGCCTTTAAGAAAAGCAATTTATATTTAGCAAGAACTGCTATTAATTAGTATTCATGGGCATAGCCTTTCTTTCTGTTTGTTCTGATGTTCCAAAATTGCAAGGAAAAATGCCTGCCATTTAATTATATTAAATCAGATATGTGAACAACAGAATTCTGGCGTCGAGGACTGTATTAGCAAACTGTGCCAATTAGAAACACACAGCAAGTACCATGCACTTTCCATTTGCATTAGGGGCTTTTAAATCATATAGTGGCAGAGTAACAAATACAGCTAGCATGGTATGGCTGTCACATTTTCTACACATTCATTTTTAGCTACTTTGCCTTTTAAAGAAAACATACAGTATGCTGTAGGCCTACACATAAAATGCTTCCCAAAATATAAGAGATAATTATATGCTTAAGGATTAATATGTAAACACTCTTCTTCAGATATTTATGAACACTTATTTTCCCACATGGGAAGCTAGCCAAGAGGGAAAGACATACTGCACTTTGGGAAGTCATCCATTTTTAATAAATGAGGCAGTGCCCTATCAAATACTACAAAAATAAAGTTATCAGATTTCTTGTGATCAAAATGAACAACCAAAATTAAAATGAAATTCTAAAATGACAATATCCATCACATAGTGCCCCATTAAAAAGCGATCCTTTGAAGAAACAAAATCTGCTTTAAGAATAAATGTTGTCAGTCATCAAGAAACATTCAATTTTAATTGATTTTGAAGACATATATATCTTCCTTCCTAAATATATATTTAAAATGATAATATGGATTAAAATCTACCACCTAGTTAGCTGTTTATTAGTTTCGTTTGTTCTTTAAGTCTTTTTATTATTTTTAGACTTAATTCAACTTTTTTATGATTCCATGTTATCACCTCTGCTGACTTATTATTTATATATTAATAAAAATTAGTGGTTTTCCTGGGAAATCTAATATATACATGTGTTTATACATTTGTGTGCATGTATATGTGTGTGTATATGTATATATATCTAAGTTTATGTGCAAATAATATTACACCACCTCATATGTAGTAAGGACTTTATAACAGTGTGTTCCTGATTTCTACCCCTTATCCTTTGTTGTTCCAAGTCATATATTTTTAACTTATAAATATGCCATAAAAACAGAATACACTGATATTACCTTTAGCTTTAGTCAGTTATCTTTAGAGTAGGTAAAATGAAAAAAAAAAAAAAAACACAAATTTAATTTACCTTAATTTATTCCTTTCCAAAGGCTCTTCATATCTAGTGTAAATCTAAATTTCTGATATTCTTTCTGCCTGAAGAACTTTCTTGAACACTTTTTTTTTCAAGATAGCCTGCTAGCAATAAATTTATTTTTTGTTTGTTTGAGAAAAAAAAAATATTTCTCCTTAACTTTTGGATGATATTTTATTGGGTATAGAATTCTAAATTGACAGTCTTCCTTTTTCTTCCAGTACTTGAAAGATATCTCTGTATTGTATGCTTTTTGCATGGTTTCTGATGAAAAGTCTTCTGTAATTCTTATCATTGTGTGTAGGTAACGTCTTTTCCAAGATTACAAGATTTTCTCTTTGTCTTTAATTTTTAGCAATTCGACTATGATATGCATAAGTATCTCTTCCCCCTCTCCACTCCATGCTTTTCTGAGCTTCTTAATTGTGTGCTTTGGTGACTTTTCATTAATTTTGAAAAATTCTCAGCCATTTTTGTTTCAAGTAAGACTTTGGCCCCATTTACTCTCTTCTCCATCTAGATTCTAATTATTCATATGATGGACTGTTTAATATTATTCCTTAATTCATGGATGCTCTATCTTTTTTCACTTATTTTTTCTTTGTGTTTCAGACTGGGTAATATTTATTGACTTATCTGTGAGCTCACTGATCCTTTCCATGGTTATGTAAAATATACTGAAGAGAGCCTTCATCTCTGTTCTTATGTTTTATATTTCTAGCATTTTCATTTAATTTTTATAGTTTCTAAAAAATATCTATCTGATCTTACATGTGCTCTACATTTTCATTAAGAGCCTTTAACATAATAATTTTAGCTATTTTAAATTCTTTCTCTGATATTTCCAATATCCATGTCATATCTGAGTGGTTCTGATGATTGTTTTGTTTTTTAAATATTTTGTTCTTTTTTTTATTTATTTATATGCTTTGTAATTTTTTGTTGGACACATTTTATAGAACAGTAGATACTGAGTTAAATAATTTTCTATAATTGGATATGTTATGCTTATCCTGATGCTAGGCTTTTAGTGTAGAGGACTGTATTAATATACTCAGAAGTTGAGCTAGGTTTGCAGTTTGTAACACAGGCTTCAAATTTCTCTAGTAATAGGGTATGAACTAGTTTTCCAGAGCTTTTTATTAATTAATATTTTCTCCCTATAGAGAATACAGCTCTCTAGCTGCAGTTCATTGTTATAATTACCAGATGCTGTTTCCATGGTGGTGGGAGGTGGGGGCAGGGTAAATATTCTCTAATGTTCTGATTAAGCCTCATTCTTAGGCAGAATTGAACCTGGGTCTCACAGTAGTGTGACCCTCTCAAGTACTCCTGCCCTTGCTTCAAGCTATAGTGCTTTGCTTTATACATAGTCCTTCTCCTTCTTCAAAAGTAGAACTTCATTATTTCCCTGTTTATTTTCTCTAGATTTAATTGGTTTCCAACAGTGCCCTTAATCAAAAGTTTTGCTACTCTTTTCCCTGTAGACTATCTCCCTGTAAGGGAATTAAGGAAAATGAATTTGAGTGGGGTTTTGACAGTGGCTGCTGTTCCCTCCTCCTGACAAGTGTCATGATGGAAGTTTTCTCAAGATTCCAAACAATCTTCTCCGTGAGTATCTGATGTGGTTCATGAAGGAATAATTTGTTAGTGGGTACAGGCCTCACCTATATATAGAGTCACAAATGACTTTACATCTCCTATCAATACACATTGGCCTTTAGTAATTCATTAAAATTTTAGCTGACTTTTCTTACTGGCTTATAAGGCATCTGATGGAATTTGACCCAGGTAAGCAAAAGTTTGGTTTCTTTTTATCCATAAAATTTTTGCTCTGAAGTTAAAATTTTCTAACAGACTCAAGAAAAAGACATTAATTTAAATTTTGAAATTTCTTTTTTTTATTGTAAGTGTGAGATCAATGTTCTTTACTGCTTTCTATCTCTCTGATATGAGACAGAAAGCTTATCAATGTTTTTAGTATACCTATTCTAGTAGAGGTGAAGTGGTATCTCATTGTGTTTTTAAATACATTGCATTTTCTGATGACCAATGATATTGAGCATATTTTTAAGTGGTTGTCAGCCATTTGTACATTTGTTATGCAGTTGAAAAAAACTTTATGCTCAAGTTTTTTACACATTGATTAATTGGGTTGTTTATATATTATTGATTTGTAAGAGCTCATTACATATTTTAGATATAAGTCCTTTGTCATATTGATGTGTTGCAAATATTTTCTCCTTGGCTGTGGCTTTGTATTATATTTTTTAAGTGTGTCTTTTGATGAAAAGAAGGTTTAATTTCTATGGATTTCTTGGGTTTTTGTATGTGTCCTTTAAAAAAGTCATTGCCTACTCTAAAAACAAAAATATTATCTTATTTCTTTTTTGTAGGAGCTTCACGATTTTAAATTTCATGTTTAAGTCTATGATCCATCTTAAATTAATTTTTGTGTGTAGTACAATGTAGAAGTCAAGGTTCAATTTTTTTCTCCTAAATATTTATGTTAGTTATTTCTAGCATCATTGGCTGGGAAGACTATTCCTTCTTCCATTGAATTATGTTGGTACCCTTGTTGAAAATCAGTTGACCACATATTCTTTCCATTAATATATTTATCCATCCCTAAGTCAATGCCGCACAAATGTGATTACTATAGATTGATTATAAATATTTGTCCTTCTTTAATGATGCAATGACTTTGGGTAATGTTTTATGTTGTGGCAAGAGAGAATTGCAATTGGATTCAGAAGACTCAATCTTGTATCTGTTTCAACTTCACTAGCCAAGAAATGAAACCAAGACTTTTATATTTGAGCTCTTCTACATTCTCTCCCTCTCCCTTTTCTTCATTTATTTTCTTTTCCCCCTTTATTTATTTTACAAATTAAAATATAATAGCCATCTTGCCTATAAATCATCTAAAAATGCTTTGAAACAGCATTGCTCTCTATATAAAGATTTTGTATTTACTTTATGTGAAAAGTCATGCATACCTCTTTAGAAGCATCAGATATTTTTGTTTCTGATTTTGACTTGAAGACAAGAAGAACTAGAGACACAAAGCCATAGAAGAATGACAGTTGTATTTCAATTAAAATAGGGCCTTTTTCTCCTCATCATCCAATACCTCTATTTATGGTCAGGCAAAACTCAATTAGTTATTAATTGATATGCATTAAAATTCATTAACTCTGTGTTTGAGGCCTGGGCTATAATTAACTGTCTTTCTTACCTTTTGTTCTGAAATCTCTAGGTAAAAGATCTCATTGCTTATAAGAAGGAGGGAAACAGGTTTACATTCTGTAGTTAGAAGAAAGGTCTTCAGAAGGCTGGGTGACTGAGTGACCAAAATGTCTGATCATAACCAAGAGGTATTACCAAATTTTCATAAACTATTTTCCTGTATGAAGTTTATTTTTGACATATTTGAAAAGGGAAAAAATAGTAATAGTTTACAATGTTCTGATTTTATATTTACACATTAAGTCATACTTTGTATAAGTTTTCAACCAAATCAAAACTTATATTCAAACTTAAGACCCTCACAAAAACTTAAGACCATCCCTGAATAAGCACTTTCAAATAAATAGTTTGAAAATTGTCCATATTAAACTAAATGTATTAAAATAACTATATATTTTCTTAAAAGACACCTTACAAATGAGAGATAGACAAAATAAATTACCACAGATGCAACTAAAGTAAGAATTTTCTTACTTCGGCATGATATTTGGACAGATTTACAGTAACAGTAATAATGGAGCTCTGGTATCTGTAATCTACAAAAATAATGTAAAAAGTAATTATTATTCTATATTATCTCAAGTTCTTAAAAAGCTAAGTATGAGATGAATTATGTACAGACTTCATTTAAGTGATGATTTTAACCCATTTTTCAGTGATTCCATCCACAGGTAGACTCAAAAGAAAGAAAATTGTATGAAATGAAGAAATGAAGAAAATAAAATTTAGAAAAAACCGTTAATAACTATTAGTCTCTCCATTTCTTCACTCTTTAAATTGGACAACTAGGGCCCCATGATTTAAATGACTTTTCCAAAGCCATAATTTTGGAAAGTGCCAGAATTGTAGAGCAAATCTGTTTTCTTAGTCCATAACTAGTTTTCTGCAGGACATAATGAACTTAACTCTGAATTTATAATTGAATCTAAAAAATTATCATTAATTTTTCTACTAATCTAGTTATACTATAGATGACTCAAGCTCCCAGAAGATAATAACTACATGTGATGCTCATAGTTGATATTTATTCTAGTGCTATTTTTTTGTTCAAGACACTATTCTAAGTATTTATATCTATTAAATAATTTAACCCCTATATTAGTCCTGTGAAATAAGTCCTACTATTTTCATTTCACAGATGAAAACACTGAGGTTAAGAGAGGTTAAGTAACCTGCCCTAAGTCCCATAGCTAGGAAATGAAGGTCTGTACTTAAAAGCCTATGCTCTTAACCTCTACATATGAATGTTTATACATGACAATGACTGATTTGGGTTAAGTGATATTCATGAGTCCAATTCTATACTATCAACATTATTTGGAAATTTCTCTAAATTTTAGAAACATTTTCAAATAATTACCTATTAAATTACAAATTAGATAATTTCCTCTTAGGTCTTGCTCTTTAGATTCTCACTAGTGCTTAAGTTAGAAATGGTTGAAGAACAGGATTGTTTCATTATTTATACATTTAAAGTATTGAAAAATTATTGAATAAGATGCATTCTGATTCTTTTTGGTCTCTGCTGGTTTCTCCTTTTACCAATGTCAGTTGCCCCAGAACTTCATGCTAAGCCACTCTTCTCCTTCACATATCTCACTAGGTGTTTCTATTCAGTCACTGAGCTTTAAATCCATGTATATGCACACATGGCAACTAAATTTCTGTCTGTAGCATGGCCACTGAGTTTCAAATTTAAATATTTGTTGATTTGCCTTTTGACATCTCCACTTGGATTAATAAATATCTCACATTTAATATAACCTAAATAGAACTCTGTAATCCCTTCTGCCTTCAAATACAGATCAGAAAACAAAAGCAAAAAACCCTCTACTCTTAGTTCAATATTTTCCATATCAGTTATTACCACTCCTATCAATCTAGTTGTTCATCCCTCAATTAGAAGTCATTCATAACCATTTACCCCCTTATCCTCAACATTTAGTCCTTTAGTACATCATCTCAATTCTTCTTTCAAAACATATTTCATGTCCATCTCCTTTATTTCTTCTTTACTGATATTATTCTAAGCAAAATAACTCACATCTCTCACCCTTATTATTTGGGAATCTGATATTTGATGCTCATGTTTCTACTCTTTTCCCTTTATAATCAATTCTCCATATATCAGCTAGAGGTACATCTTTAAAATGTAAATTACAGTATGTTGTTCATATTACTTCTCTGCTAAAAGACCTCTACTAGCTAACCATTACACTTAGAATAAAACTCAGCTCTTCATTATAACCTCTGAGATGCCTATGTGATCTCAGTCTGGTTAACCTGTCTGATTTCATTGTCTGTCATCTCCTTTTTACTAATTACATTTCAACCACAAGATTTTGCTTTCAGTTCCTTGAACAAGCCAAGTATGCTTTACCTTTGTGCTTTGCCCCAAGTATATATTACTAAAGAGTGGAAATTTGAAAATAAAAAATAAAAAAAGAGAGAGAGAGTCACCGATGTACTGTGCATTTCTCTAACTGCATCTTGAGAAGCAGGTTCCTTCCCCAGCCTCCAAACCAAATAGTTCAGAGACCTACTCAACATGGGATGGGGGAGGATGGAGAATACAGGAATTGTGCCTGACTTTCATCTAAAGATATATGATGGTTAATGACCTGATGTGGAGGAGTAGAGAATATTACAGAAGAAGGAAGCTAAGTTTCCACTGATAGAAGGATAGTGTGAATTTTTCCTAGGGGGGCTGGCTAAGTTAGTCCTTGAGAAGAGGAAGGAATTTAAATTAATCCCTGTTTGGAGGGACAAGTTCTCCTCAACAGACAGTTCATGTAGAATGGACTGCTGGAAGCCAGAGGCTGAAGGGCTGTCATGAAAACTAGAAAGGGCATTTCTGTACCAGGAAACAGTGAATAGATAACAGCAAGAATGATACCATGGACTAAATTATGCCCCACTTCTCCCAATTTATCTATTGAAGTTTTAAACCCAATGTGATGGTATTTGGAGATGAGATCTTTGGGAGATAATTGATTTCATATGAGGTCATGAAGGCTGGGCCCTCATAATGGGATTTGTTTCTTATAAGAAGAGACACCAGAAAGTGTCTCGATCCCCAATATAAGAACACAGCAAGAGAGCGACCATCTACAAATCAGAAAGTGAGCTCTCACCAGAAATTAACCAAGCCAGCACCTTGATCTTGGACTTCCAGCCTCCAGAACTGTGAGGAAATAAATTTCTGTTGTTTGCCAGATAGTCTATGGTATTTTGGTATAATGGCAGCCAGAGTTAACCAAAACAAATGGTTTCCAATTTACTGACAAAATGTTTCCACAAGAGAAAGAACTTATTACTTGTCCTTTGCCATACTGAAAGGGGTAATGCCAGATTAAAACCGGAGAGACAACTAAGATTTTAATCTTTTTTTAATCCAAACTCTCTTGCTTGATCTGGCTGGGCTTGAAACAGCTACTGATTTGGGGAGGAGATGGTGCATGAAAGAGGAAGAATTTGACCAAAAATTGCCCTTTGTCCTCAGTTTTCTGAAGCAGAGTCAGATGTAAACTAGAGGAGAAGAGGTTTTAAGTTAGATAACATGTGAAAGGTTTTTGCTTTTTAAATATTAAACAGTATGTAGTTTTCCACACATAAAGAAGATGAGAAAAATAATGAGATCCACCCAAGATTTAATCCAGAGTCAAAGAAGAACAATTTGACAAAGTCAATTGAAGGGGTAGTGATAAAATAAAGTTGCTTTCTGTTCTTCTTTTCTCTACAAAATACAGATTGATTAATTAACCAGAAACACAATTAAAATAATGCAATATTTACCATAGAAAGTCTTGAAAATTAAGAAATACATGGGGTGGTGGGAAGGGGGACTGTGAGGCAATTCATTTTTTCCTGTTGGTTTGGTAAGGTTACAAATAGAAAAGGGGCTTTGCTGGGCCTTTAAAAATGAATAGAACATTCTAAGGTATAAAAGGATGATGGAAGGAAGAGAAAGATATTCCAAGAGGACATAACAGGTAAAGGAAGAAAAACTTGAAAGCTGTTGAAAGCTCAGGGAATCATGCTTAGTTAAGCAAGGCTAGAGAATAAGGTGTTTGTGGCAGAGAAAAATGAAAATAATTCTACAAAGGCAGGCTGGTACCATATTTGTCTTGTCAAGTAATCTAAATTTGATCATAGAAGTAATGGTTTTTTTAGACAAAGAAATAACTTTGAATACTATGTGCATGTAGTTAGAAATTACTAATGGGACACATATAGAGAGATTAAAATTGAAAGATTTAGAATGGAACCTGGGGAAAACATTCACATGTTAGCATGAGCAGAGGAAGAGGTTCCAGTGAAAAGCCATGAAGTAAAAGCAGTCATATAGGGAGAGAAAACTCAGAAATGTAGTGTCACAGAAGCCCAATGAGACGAGTGTGTTAAGAATGGAGTAGACAATTGTCAAATTCTGCAAAGAGGTGGATGGGTATGAGGAATGAAAAGAGACCACGGGTTCCTAAAGTCATGTTTTAATTTCCACCTTCAGAAAACAAAGGAGGTATTTCAGATAGTTAAGATGTTGAAAGACAAATATAATGAAACCACACAGTACTAAACACCAAGTATTTCTTCTAGTAAATCCAGACTTTCGAGAAGTGAATAATAAATACTTAAATTATTCTTTGCACACTTAGAGAATCATATCAGGATAGTGTGTGTTGACACTCAGACGGTATTTTTTTAACGTTGTTTTAGGTTTTCTCCAGTTTTAAAGAGTTGTCCCAGGTTTTGGCAACTGAATATTTATTAAATTTTTTATATGTCATGTAAAACTGTCCATTTTCACCAAAAGTTATATCAAAATAGTAGAAATAAAGTCCTTGCTTTATTTTAAAGCGAGGGGGAACTTGTGTGCCATCTAGTACATTCTACCACCTCCATTTTACACGTGAGGAAACTGAAATTTAGAGAGGTCAAGCGACTCCAGTGTCACTTGGATAGTTATTAGCAGACATAAGAATAGAAATCAAATCTCATGATACATTTTTAAGGGCATATTTTTACAATGTTACACTGGTGCTTCTTAAAAATTAGTGACTGGAAAGTAGAAAATGATCATTAGCAACAAGATGAAGCCGAAGCAGATGCTCTTGTGAAGTGAAGCTTATGGCATGGTGCAGAGACACAATTAACAAATACTATTGGATTTGCCACAAAGAAAGTGAGTTTTATGACTCATAACAAAACCCCACAAAGAAGGATTTGGTCACTTTCAGGTCAACTTTCATCAGCTCTTGCTTGAGACTTAGCTTGCTTAATGGGCTGAGCTACCCTGGGTCCTCCCGGGGCTCATTAGATAAATGACTACGGTCTTTAGACCTTGAGATTTGGAGCTGAAGCTGCTTGTGCTGCAAAGGCAGACTAGCAATGACTGTTAATATTAAAGAGCAATAGATCATTGGGATTTAAATTAGCGGAAGCAATTCCAGTTCTCTTTTGAGGACATAAAGATATCATGCAAGACATGGGATGAAAGTATGTTATCAACTATATTTTAATCTGAGACTTTGAATAAGCAAAGTCATGTATGAGCTATATCTTCTCATGGTTTTCCCCTTAATTCTGGGTTGTACCAATATAAGTATTATTTTTTATCTATTGACTAAAAGATAAATGTTGTACCAACATAAAACATACAGAAAATGGGAGAATTATTTGTTCTCTGAGTAGTACAAATAATGGTGAAATTGCCAAAAGAAATATAACTCACCAATCTCCAGGGCAGTTAACTTAGGCAGCCCTTCTAATGATTGCTACCAATTTAACATCCAAAGCACAGTGCCTTAAATTTGTGGTTTTCTTCTCGAGACCCCTAGGACTTCTGGAAAATTAAATAATAGCATTTTTTAAAAAGTCTTCTTTAAAACATATGAATATGTAAAGACATCTTTCACCAGCCTCATGGCCTCATAGCCTCTTAAATTGTGGCAACAAGATGTTCCAGTCCTGTGAACAGGGAAGAATAATTTTAAGCTTGCTATCTGTGTGGATGACTTTTGAGAGTTTAACCAGTTAAAATAAATTTTGCTGAACTTATTTCACTTTCAATGATACTTTTGAAATTAGATGTGTACAATTGCTTTTTTTTTTTTTTTTTTTACCCCTGGAAGGTTTCTCTTCAAAGGGGGCTGCATTAGCCTGTTAGAAAACATTGCAAAATGATGCTAATTCAAGTAAGGGTTTGTTTTTTGCAAAAAGCTTCAGGTGAAATTAGATTGTTTAATTCTTAATTTTAAAGTGAAGATGATAATTAGTGAAAATGAGAAGATGGGTCTCAGCCTTGCTGGCTTTGTGATGAGGAGGACGGGGAAGTGTGCACTACATCCATGGACAGCTGATGCACTTCAGTTATGTAAATCTATCAATGAACAGCAAATCACAACTTTGTTGCCTATATTAAATTCTAACTTTTTATTTCTGTTGGGGAATTTTCACATTGGATGGGGATCAATATTTTGCTCTGCTAAGAATAATCACTAAAGAAAGTGCTGCATCCAGACTCTGTAATTCATTTAAAAATATTAATCTTACACTCTCTTTCCAATCAAAATTGTTTTTGAAAATTCCCAGAATATTATTTTCTCTTGAGTGATAGATTATTATTTTCTCTTGAGTGATAGATCCTGTATTAGCTGTCTTAAAGGGGGAAGAAAAGGTACTATTATGAGAGAAGCTTTAAAAATGTAAAGCTTGACAAAATTCTTAAAAGTATAAATTTACTGTTATTCTTATTTTCCTAATTGTGAGCTTTCTAGCTCTGCCTGTAATTCTTGCTCTTTTGTTAAACAGGAAGGAGGAAGCCATTTAGAATAGTGATTAGCAACATGATAGAAGCCATAGTTCTTCATAAGTTATCGAATATATACCTGTTTTTTCTATAATTGCTTTTCTGCACCTTTATCATTTCTGAATCTGGAAGTTAGATGACAGAGGAGAGATCAGATAAACTTGGTGGCTGAAGTAAAAATACAAGACAGCAATGAGCATGCATTTGCCATAGATGGCCCAGCAGAGAGCTCTGGAACAATGGCTCTGTTCCATTCTCTGTCACTGTCCAGTGGGATGACCTCACCCTCTATTTCTCATTCACATCTTGGTTGCCTATAAAAATAATGACAAATTATTGACTTGTGTTGATTGCTCTTCATTTGCTATAAGACACATTTTGTTAAGTATTATTTTTCTAACTTGTAAATTATCTTCTATAAGAGGTAACCCCAGAAAGTTACCCTATTAGGAATACGTCGGATATAGTGGGAAAAAAGGGAAGAAAGAGAGAAAAAGTGGGTAGTGCATACACTCTATAGTTCTTTGTGAAATTAAATTGCTGCCAACATGTGTCACTCAGGCAAATTCCTAAGCAGATTTTAGGGCATCTTAGAGTTAAGAGGCTGCATTAGCCGGCAGTTATGAAGATCACCAGTAAGCAGCTGAATGATTCTCTGCTTAAATTAGGCAAAAGCCCAGTTAATAGAAAGATGAGAAGCATAAAAAATGAGCATTTCCACCTCTTACTTCTATGACTCTTCAGAAAATATTGAGGTACCCTGTAAAGATAGAGAAAGTGTGTGGGGCTTATTACTCACATCATTAGTATCTATAAATGATGAACAGCCCAAAATAACAATCTCTTTCAGAATGAAAAAAAGCAAATTTAGAAAGTGTCTTTTCAGCCCAATGAAGCAATGTCATTGCCCAGCATTTAAAAAAGAAACAACTGCAAGTAATAAATATTGGTTATTCCAAATAAGCAGAAGGCAGAGGCTGCATATTACTGCCTAAAAAGCAGAAAAGTTTTCTTCTTTTCTGAAATCAGTGACCCCCAAACTCTGTCATTAGTAACAATAATTAAAAGGTGCTCTAAGAGGGAATGGATGGATGATTGCCACTAAGAGGCACATTCTCATTAATTTATTACCGATTTTTAACTTTGCTTCATTAGGACATGTCTGTTGAAGGCCATTTAGGACTCAGGGGATTTGCCTGCACTTCACATTGTCTCCATATTGGTTCTAAGAAAGGAGGATCATTTTAGTTTGTTGTCCTCCATGGACCTATACGTACGGGGAGGTGGAGGGAAATCTACTGCCTTGTAAATCTTCCAATCAGGGAAGTGGTCAACTTCTTTAAGATGTTCCTGGGACTGACTGAGGGAGCTTTTAGGAGTCGGTTCTGGGAAACAGTCATCAGCTAAGAAAATTATGAAGCAGTCTGCATGTCATTCATGCTACTGCCTCGGTGAGAAGTTTGAGTAAAATTTGACCCTGTCCCAGATAAATTAAGAACCTGGGCTCAGACTTCAGTCCCTAAATATCTTTTGCTCTCTCTGTGTTTCCAGTTGTCACAGACTTTATGAAGACTGCCTCATGGGAGAGCGGGAGCTCTCTTGAATGTCTGAGCTTAGAGCCATACACGACAGTAGAGGGGTAATTCAGAAATGTTCTTTAAATGAGTTCACTGAGCAGAGGACTGTTGTTTTTTAAAAATACTACTGGCCAAATAAATTATTCCTATCATCTCTCTGCTCTATGGCTAAACATCCAGATCTATGTCTCTTAGTTTCCCCATGAATATCCTTTGGGATGAAGCTAAAAAGACATAAATTGATCTATCCCAGAGTTGGGCTACCAACAAGGAGACTGGAATGAGGCATTTGTTGGCTGTCATAATTTACTAGAGCTCTTCTTCATCTCGATAGAACAGCGAATACCATATCTAATGACCTTGAATTTTATTTGAAAGGATCAACTATTTAGAAATCTCTGGGGTGAAATTTTCTCCATCGTTACCATTGCTTTTGTCTCCACAAAGTCAAACACAAAACCTGGTATAAAGTAGAACCTCAATCTATTTTATCGAATCTGAATAATTGAGTAAAGTGTTAGCTCATGTCTTGAATGCAATGACTTTTCCTATTCTTTTTCCCATGATGATAGGTATAGAGAATGTGATACAAGATCATCTGAAGTAAATTCTTAAATTAAAAACTTAACTTTATACATGCTTTAGTCATATAAATAAAGTGTTGTTTTCTTTAATTTGGTGGAGGGCTTATAAATCATTATGCTTTTAAGTATTTTTAAACAATTAAAGATAAGAGAACACCCAAATTGCCATGGTAAAAATAAATGCACAAATGAACCCATTACCCAATACTAACAGAGCTCTGTTTACCAATAATTAACAAATCCAACTGATATTAAGAACTTAGCCCCTCTAATGGAGCAGACCACAGGGAAATACCAAGGAAGTGCTAACATCTGGCTTGTTAATGTTCTCAGTCTTTTTTTTTTTTCCTTTTACAAGAGAAAACAAATGAGAAAGCACAGAACAATTATATACTAGCCCTGTTTAAGATAAACCATAAGAAGTAAAAGTACTGACTGGATTGATAGCATAACCATATCCCAGACCATATATTCTAAAATTGGTTAACAGGAATATAAATATTATCAGCTTAAGAAGCAGTAATATATCAGCAACTGATTTTATTCTTTTTAAATACTTTATTAAGTATTTAAAATCTTAATGGGGAAGAACATTTATCTTATTCAATCACTGCTACATGCCATCTGTTTCCAAGTCAAATCCATATTAAAGAGCACTTCAAATAACAAAAAAACCATAAAGAATGCCAAATTTCACCTTGCTTTCATATTTTATTTTTTATATCTTAGTTTATTATTAACCATTGTGAATGTAGTTATTTGAACAGGTGAAAATGAAAACTAAGTATACAACTAATCCTTTCTAGAAGAAGAGGCTATCCTATCTTTCAGATTCCTCTATCTTTCCTCACAGCCTCCTGGCCACACAAATCAGGTCTCATCTCAAAGGTCACTGGGTCAAAAGCCTTCCCTGACCTCTAAGACATGAAAACCTTCCAGGCCATGTAAAGTGTATGTTGTCTAGATCATAATACTCATCATATGTAAGTTTCCAGGATGGCAAAACTACATTTATCTTTGGCACAGTTCTTCTATTCTTTTCAGTACTCAGTGGAGTGCCTGGTACATTGTAGATATTCAATCAATATTTGTTAAATGAATAAACAAGTAAATGAATTAAAAGCTCAAATAGTAAAGATGTAATTGTATCAAATCACCCTAAAGTATAGAGGGGTTTTTTTTAGATAATATTTTATGAATATCAACTGGAAATATGCATTTAGAAATACTATCAGCAGAACTATATACTTATTAAATCTAGTATGCATATCCTGTGTTAGGTAATGGGTCTCAAAGACATATCTATCTCAATAGCACACAACTCATTTAATCTGAATGTGTGTGTGTGTGTGTGTGTGTGTGTGTGTGTGTTCCAGTGGAGAGGGAAGTTAGATTCCCCTACAACTCCTTGTGGTAGATATTTATTAAGATATTTAAGTTTCTAAAGGGCCATTTGTGAAAGATACCTTTCTCTGAGTCCTTGTAACTTCTTGTTCTGAAAGACTACTTGGATCTCATGAAATTTTAGACTCAGGTTTTAAATCAGTAGAGACTCCAACTAATTATCATTAATATAGAATTCATCCTTTGGGCCTTCTCATCCCAACAGCTTGAAGTAATCATTTTCCTAATTGTTAGACTATCTCCTTTCACACAACAACTTTCATTGGGATTCAGGACTCTTGCTGAAAGAATATAACTATACAGTATATGGAAATATTTGAGGACATTATAGTCCAGCAAATAAAAATTTAAGGCAAAAGATTGGTAAAATTCAATTCTACTAAATGGAGAATCATTATGATTTATTACCTTATACTTTGTGTAGTAATCAAACTATTTCAGTTTAAGTATGTCTGAAACAAGTATATAAAACCCAAAATTAATGTTCATACACCTTCATGAATACTAAATACTAAATGGCTTAGACAGTGAGATAAGACAAAGAAAGAAAATAATAGGTTTAAAATACCATTAACCTTTATACTTCAATTTCAATATTTGGAGTGAGGGACTCAATGTAGTTTCCAGCTTTTAGCTATTCTGGTTTTGAACTGTGATAGCATAATGAATGAAGAAGCTGCTGTAAAATATCTATTAACCATATTTTGAAATAAGCATTATATTTAATTCTACAATGTTGAACTTGAAAATATTTTAGGGTTTTAAATTGCTCCACAAGTTATTTATATTTAATTCCAAGAAAAAAAAGAAACTTTGCAAATAGTTCATTTTTGTTTTTATGTATATTTGTGTATGACGATTGCTCTTTGTTTCATCTTCCTTTATGTGTTTATGTGTAAGTATACATATGTCTGTGCATGTGATAAATCCTATTTTGTTTCACTTTATTTCTGCTTCTTTTGTTCTTTTAGATTTCAAAATAAGTAATCAAAGATTATTGGAAATAAGGATTAAACTTTTACTTTTTAAGAAAAATAACCATGCATTTCCTTGTATCTATTTTCAATATATCATATTAACATGGATTCAGCATTTAAAAAATGTGCTTCCAATTTATCCTGCAGCATGAGAAATTACTAAATACATTGACTCAAGCTTCTATTCTACTCAAGCTAATATTCTTCATATTAAATGCCTAATGACTCTTAAAGGAAACTTGTAATGTATCACAGCATCTTTGCACTTAAAACACTATCCACTGGGAATATGTTATAGTAATAGATCATGTAGTTAATTTCAGTATGTTTTAAATTTGTTCTTATCGTTAAAGAAAGTTTTGCTAGCCCGATATCCCAATATCATGGTAATCTAATCAAATTCAGGAAAGGTGAAGAAGGGAAGTGTTTGCATCAACAAGGGTTGAAGGATTTTAGTGAGTATAGTAGAATAAAAAGGGGATGAGGCTAGTGAGAATGTTTATAAATGTTTATACAAGGATGAAATGGGTGGCTGATGAGAAAAGGAAGTAAATTCAAGAAGAGTCAATGCATTAAGAGGGTGTCTTTATTAAGGCCCAATGTAATAGAAGTGACAGAGTAAACACTAGATAAGGGTATTTTCAAAGTGGGCTAGTTAAGTAAGCTTTCAGGGGGTGGAAAAGTTCCCAGAAATGATTATCTCAGGAAGAAATCAAGAGAATGTGCTGTGGAAATGGAGAAGAGATAACAGAACCTCAAGACTATTTAATTGAGAAAGTAGTGACCAAAATGGTGACTGCATTTGGGGATGGTAGAAACCTGTGACCCAGATGCCAGTTATCAGTGAATTGGCCAAGAGTCCCATAAATGTAGACAAAGTTGCAGGGGGCCAGAAGGCAATAGCCAGGTAGCCAGAGGTTAAAAAAAAGAAAGAAAGAAAAAGAAAGAAAAGAAAAAAGGAAGACTTAAGCTCTATTGAATCAGAACAATGGATTTGTGATCTGGAAGCCATTGCGAAGAACTATAGAAAGCCAGTTTTGTCAAAGCAAGAGGAAAAAGCAGGCTCCATTGTGAGAACTGCAAAGAACTGTGCGTTTAGGGATGGGCCAAGTTTCCAGAATGCACAGAAAGGGGAAAGAGATTTGTGTGGAGAAAATGAGAGAATTTAGGCTGCTAGCAGACACTGTTGGTGATTTATTCGGATCCTATTCAATCCCTTTTGCTGGTTCTGCAAGTCCATCCCTCCCCAGCCCCATCCTTATTATGTCTCATCTTTACAACCCTTATGGATTTGACATTCCAGCAACCTGTCCTTTGTAGCATTTCAAGATTTACTGATAAAAATACAAGATGGCCAATGAAATTTGAACTTCAGATTAACAACAAATTTTTTTAGTATAAATTTATTCCATGCTATATTTGAGACACACTTATACTAGAAAAAAAATATATTGTTTATCTAAAATTCAAATTTAATCGGTGTCTTGTATTTTATCGGTGTCCTACAAACTTGTAGATGTAATTAAAGCTCTAGAATTCCTCTGCAGGATCAAGTGAGGCCAAATCTTCGCCTGAAAGGGGATCTTTACTTGACTTCTTCATTCTCCCTGCCCTGCTTCACCCATTTTCTTACTAATCTCTGTTGGTACCATGGTGAGTTAGTTATGCACAATTTCTTGTCTCAGGGTTCATGGAGTTTATTTAAAGAGAAATTGAATATAAAATTGAAAGAGTTTGCATGGAGATCAGCAAGGGAATAGTGAGTCAGGAAGGAGGCCAAAACTGGGAAAATCACCCTAGTTTTATAGATGAAGGAATTGTCACTTGGGACAGTTTCTTAACTTGCCGGGCTAATACAACTAGAAAATGTCAGTGATGAGGTTCAAATTTAAATGTGTCCAGTGCCAAAGACTTTGCACGTCTCCACACAATGCTTCCTCTCTAAAGCAGAGTAACAAGCTTGTATGTAAGATGCTCATTGAGTTCAGGTCCTTGATGATATACCACTAAGTGCCATCTACACAGTGAACAATATGTTGATGTTGAAGGATGGAGCCTAGTTTATATTTTGTGTGGTACGTCTGAGAAACAGAGATCAGAGCAATGGATGGAATTCACTGACTTCAAGGTCTCAAGCCAGAAAGGAACACTTTGGTAAAATTATTAAAGTCTAGAGCTGGGATGCTTCCAGGTGCTTCTTGGTGCAGAGGCCATTAGTAAGCTCCCTGTGGCACTGGGAAGGTCAGAATTGGAGTGGAAAACAGCTCTCCAGATGCCCTTAATAGGAGAAGATACACATAACCTCAGAAGACTTTTTAAAATGAATCACTTGTATGCTATAGGCACATTTTTTTCCCTTAGTATTTAAATTTTCATTATGAAATATGTCCTGGAGCATAAAAATCACATTTTAAGTGAAAACATGAGGACTTTATTTTTAAAAATAGTTACTTAAAGGTGCTTTAGTGATTTATGTAATTCTCTTTCTGTGATATCTTTACTGTGACCTATTTTTTCTTTTATTCTCATTAATACTCATTCCTTAAATATGAAATATTAATGATATTTAATAAATAGCAATAGTATTTTTCAATTGGAGGAGATTAAAAGTTTAGAGAATGTGTGGCTGGGAGATTTGGAATATATCTTTTGCATTTAGACAGCTGTGGCTCCAAAATTTGGAGTTAAGAGGCAAGCAAAGAATGTTTTATTGCTAGTATCTAAAGCAAATTTTATTGGAAACTTTTATGTTTGTAGGTATGAGTAGTTTTTATAGTGAAGAGTTCTGAAAACTGCCATAAAATTTTGCCTTGGGGGTTATGATTACATTTGTATCTTTCCCAAACTTATATAAATAAAAAAGACAGTTTTTACTGTGAAAGCTTAAAAGGTTAGAGAGATATTTGGTCTGTGATGAACCTTTTATAGGTTTGATGTTATAGGAATTTATTTTAAAAATAGCAATAAAAATACAACTTTAGAGGCCTTGATAAAGAAATTGCAGGAAACTTGAAGTTTCCATTCAAATAGACTCACTAAAAATAATTTAATTAATTTATTGTACTATCAAAACTATCTTTAATATTAGCTGATGCTACAATTTTAGATGGTATTGATATATCATTTATGATGTGATTTTTGATGGCTAAACAGTAATAGGAGGTAGAATTTTCCTTGCTAAGCTGCTTACACTTAGACTGGACACTCACATGGCTGAGAAAATACAGTAGTGTCCCCTTGTCCCAGGGGATATGTTCCCAGATCCCCAGTGGATGCCTGAATAGATAGTCCCGAACCCTATATATATTATGTTTTTTTTATACATATATACCTTTTCACTTAAAGGAAACACTTATGGCTTCTCTTTGGCATAACCGAAATGCCAGCATCACTTTCTTGTGCTTTGGGGCCATTATTAAGTTACATAAGGGTTACTTGAACACAAATACTGTGATAATATGACAGTCAATCTGATAACTGAGATGGCTCCTAAATGACTAATGAGCAGGATGCATATAAAGTGTGGATATGGTGGACAAAGAGTGATTCATATCCTGGGTAGAATGGAGAGGGATGGCACAAAATTTCATCAAGCTACTCAGAATGACACACAATTGACAACTTGTAAATTGTTTATTTCTGGAATTTTCTATTTAATATTTTTAGACTGCAGTTGACCATGGGTAACAAACCTCAGAAAACGAAACTGTAGATAAGGGGAGATGACTATATAGAGGAAATTGACACATCTTAGAGGAGACCAGATGGATCCTAAAATCCCTTTCCAAATCAGACACTGTGAATTTCAAGCTGTAAGGGGGATAGTTTTAAAATAATATGTGGAAATGTCTCTCTTTTTATCTCTTACTTAAAATTGAAAGCTTTATCTTACAAAAACAGGTTCTATACCAAAGAAGAGGAATAGGAGATGGAAGGAAAAAAGGAGGGAGAAAATATTTGCAGTGTAAATCATGACATAAAATAACTACATTAAGTAAGAAGTATTTTCTCATTTTCTAAATGAAGTAACTGAGTCAAGGTAGAGCCAGAATTCAAATCTGAGTCTTTCTGATACACAGACCTGTACTTTTCCCCATTATATCAATTTTTGAATTTTACTACTGAGAGTGAAAAGTGAGGAAGTGATTGCCAATTTATTACATCTAATAATACATAATAGATGTTATGAATTTGGACTTTAAAGGCAATTGTCTGGGTCGGTCAGTCAGATAATCAACAAATACCTTTTGGGCACCTGTTAGGTGTTAGACATTGTTCTATGCACTGTAGATTACATAGTAAACAAAGTGAGTAGAGTTATTGCCTTTAGAAAACTTACTTTCTAGTGGAGGAGGAGACCAACAATAACATATAAATAAGACAATTCTGGGCCTTGATAAGTCTTTGAAACAAATTAAGCAAAAAGAAAGTAAATTTGGCTTGGTTAAGAGTAAAAGTAGCTGAGTATGGTGAGAAATGTTGAATATAGTTTGTTGAGAGCATTGAAAGCCACACTAACATATTTGGGTTTGATCTTGCAGATCCCATAATAATTATTTTCAAGAAAATTACATGACTAAATTTGTGCTTTAGACAGTTGCCTCTACTGATAGTGTAAAGACTGGAATGGAAAGGGAAGACACAAAAAGCAGAGAGAAAAACTAGGCTCTTATGGTAATTCAGGAGATAATGATGAAATTACCAAGGCCATGAGGATAAATTCATGAACTATTAGTGAAATATAAAGGCAGGTATCAGTGAATGGATATAGAGGATGAGGAAGATAATGAGCCGTACAAGGGTTGAATTTGCTAGTCTTGGGTAAAAAGATAGCTTTTCTAGTCTTAAAGAGATAAAAGATGTTGGAGGAGGCAGAAAGAGGAATAAGATGTTTTCTTGTAGGTTATAAATTTGGTTTTGGACAGGTTGAATTTAAGGTACTTGGTGGCATCATCCAAGTTGATTTATTTCAGTAGGCATCAGATTCTCTTGAGAGTAGTTGGATCTGGAGATAAAAATTAGGGAGCAATCAACTCAGATGTGCTAACTGAAGCCATGGGAATGGATTAAAGATGATATTACAAATTTTAGGGGAAACAGATGTTGGTTGGGTAAACAATAAGAATTAACTGTGATTATCACGCTTTTCCTTGAGTAATATATTTAGAAACTAGTATAAAAAGCACCAAAGTTACTTGAAAAATACAGACAATAAAGAAAATTTCCCTGGAGTGTGTGCCTGCATCTTTTGCTGCCCTATTACCACTTTCACTCTCCTCTCTTTTAGGCTCTTATTTCACCATGAAAACTCTTCATTCAAATTAGTTCTATCTCTCCTCTTTTCAATCTATTTTTTTCCCTCATCCGCATGCACATCACTTCTTACTTGGTTCTAACAGCATTTTATACAATTTCCAGCCTTTTCATTTCATGGTAAAAATGACGCTAATCAAAGAAAATTAAGGCCCTGGAAAGAAGAATGCCTTTGTATCCACCTTGTACAGATGAATAGGTATACTGGAAAGATCAGGGAATATGTTGTCAAAAAACCTGGGTTTCCAGTTTAGCATTTCTACTTACTAACAGTATGAGTGAGGCCACTTACATTAACCGCTTTGAATTTCTGTATTCCTCATAAGAATATATACTTCACAGGACTGTAACAAGTGTTAAATAAAATGATATATGTAGATGTGTTATAGATAGGGCTGTACAGATATTAGGTTTTCATATACTGTTTGGCTTACTCAATAAATATTTGTTGAATGAATGATGACCTCTATTAAAGATTCTTAAATCTACCCCTATAGATCTTCCAGTCATTAAATTAAGCGTTTATAGCTGCCAGGATTTCTGGCCTTAAATATGTTTATAATACCCTCCTGTATTTTTGGTTGCACTGGCTTTATATTAAATCACAAATGTATTAAATTACATAAAATGTATATCATATTATTTTTAAATAATGCTAAAAATAATATTAAGTTTTTCCTTTTCGATTATGCCTTTTCAATAATTTTTATTTCTTTTTCTGTAAATCTTTTTTATTCAGTTATCAACTACACATAAAGAACATAAAAATATTTAAAATACTCTATAAAATCAAACATAAAAGTATAGCAACCAGAGAAGGCTATCATTTGCTTAAGTTCTCATTCGGCCATGATTTTTATATTGCCTACTACATTGTACTTACTTTCTAACACTTTTCCTTACTGTAAAATATTCAAAACTGACTTGGAGGCTTATCTTAAAAACTTGAAACTTGAAAACCATGATTATTTCTTAGAACGTCTTATGGACTTCTCGCTCTAATTATATGATCTTGGTCATGGCACTTCAGTCTACAGTTTTCTTTCTTTTTTATCAGATAGAGTAAATGAAATTCCACGCCATGCCTATAGATGCAGTCCAAATCTAGTAAAAATACACTGTAGAGGTTAATGATGATGCAAACACAATACTAGATGATGGGCTTTATGAAAACAAAGGCAAAGTCAGATATTTTAAACATATTTTCATGATCTAGCACAACTATACATAAAAGTTTCTGCTGAACTAATGAATGTTGTATGTAGCAAGTTTTAAATTATTTCATAAATACTATTTCACGCAATTAAGAGTTTCTTTCTAAATGAGAAAGAATGGACTTGTCCATTGACTGCTTGTTCCTACTTGAGACTTTACCCTAAATATTCTCTCCGAATGAAATGTTCTTCCCCATAGACCTTTGTATAGTTTGTTCCCTCACTTTGTTCAGATCTCTCCTCACATGTCTTCCAGAAGGTCATTCCTTGACCACCTCGTTTAAACATTCTTTTCCTAATTACCAGTTTCTGTCTCTTTTGCCTAATATATCTTTACTTATAGCATTTATCACTACCAGAAATTAAACATTTACTTGTACACTTGTATATTGTCTGTCTCCCCACACCCCCAACTAGACTATAAGGTTCGTGCAGACAGGGATCTTGTCTGTACGGATCACTGCTATATCACCACAGCTTAGAAGAATGCTTGTGAAGTATTAGGTGCTCAATAAAAATTTGTTGAATTGATAAGTGAATTCCTGATATTTATATTTGACTTATCTCCCAGGAATCCTAGAAAATCTTTGAGAGCAGAATTTAAAATTAAATCCTATATCTCACCAGGCCAAAGTTGGGTCAAAGTCACTGAGGAAATATTTAAATTTATCACTTATTTGGGACTTATTACAAGCCAGGTGCTTGCATTTTCTCATGTATTCAACAAAACAACTTTCTGAGGTGGTTATTATCATCCCATTTTAATGATAAGGAAACTGAGATACAGAAAAGTTAGGTAATTTTTAAAAAATCATTTTGGTAGTAAGTGACAAAACTGGCAGTCAAACCCCATTTAGTTCGACTCAAAACCATATGTTCTCTATCAACTAAGTTATGCACTATTTTACACGGAAGCCTTTAAAACCCTCCTGAATGGAAACATAATGTATTTGTTTCTATTTTACAATCCAATAGCAAAAATTTCCAAAGTCCACCTAAAACTAAACCTGCAATTCAGTGCTACACTCAATAAGTCAGCCTGATATGAATGTTCTCATACTGGGAACATGTTTTACAGCACTCAGAACTCTGGGGCTCCAAATAGAGCTTCTCTGGACCTAAGGGCTCCCAAATTTTCTTCCATTATATTCTTTCATCCAGAATATTTTACCACGACATCTTAGTATATGAGTTAATCTTATCTGTTCCATATCTTCTTATTTGGGATACATACAACTTAATTTTATTAGAACCTGTGTTACTAATATGTTAGGTATAAAATGATTTGATGAACAGCAGAAGTTGCTAATTAATTACTGACAAAAATAAACAACTAGATCCCAGGATATGAAAGCAAAGAGAGAACTGACAAAGAAAACTTGCACCAAACAAGTTAAACAGGCAAAGAAGGCTTTATTCAAGACTATTGCATTAGGAAAGAGAGATTGATTTCAACTCCTCTGAAACAAAAGGTGGGAGAGTTTTAAATACTGGGGTGAACTAGTGGAAAAGTCCAGAAGGATGTTAGAGGGGAGGATGGTCAGTGAGATTATGTGATCTGTGTTTGTTAATGAAAGTTAGGCTCCTACCCTCCCATAGAGACTGGAAGATAGCAGCAGTATCTTTCTTGATTATTAAAATTCAAAGAGATGGCTCTCAGGTCTTTGAGGAAGTCATTCCTGGGTTTTAAAACTGTCAAGAGATTGGGAGAAGGTTTACATCTCAAGGAGCAGAAAAAAACTACAATTATCAATTTTCAAATGTAAATCCTTTAAGAAAAGGGAGGTCAGGGGCCTATAGTCAAGAAAAAACTATCTAAACTTCAGTCAAGCTGTAGGGAATGTTCAAATCACCTTGGTCTGTATAAACAGGTGGTCATCAATGTATGCCAAATATTTCTATTCATAGAGTCGAATAATAATTGTGTCTCTAGTTAATATCACAAATACTTTTCAATTTTTTTTTTTTTGAGTCTGCCTTGTGGTAAGATCATGACTGTAGTATATCAGATGAATTAACTGTCATAATGCACTCTAAAAGGCCCTTTTGTCTATTCCAGAGATTAGTGTCTAGTGAAGGCTCTTTGGGAGATCTCCTCACCTTGTTCACTAACCCAAAGGGCTGAGTCACAGTGGGAACTCTAGACAATCTTTATATAGCTCCTGTAGGTGGAAAGAATTATTTCAGAGAGTTAAAATTTACATGCTTCAGAAAACAGCATTTGTTATGGTATGAGTTAATGTAATTATTTACATAGAATTTGTTATGCTTTGTTAGGGCTGAGTTGTGGAAAACCCAGCATATTAACCAAACTCATAACTTGGCAGGGTTCAAACTTCAAACTTTGTGTTCCTTGAAGATCTTGTCAGGATTAGGATTTGTTATGGTGGGTCTAAAGTAGTTCTTGTTCTGGAAGACTATGGCTCTTACTCCTAAATCTTGGCTTTTCTGGAATCTTAGCTGGATACTTTGGAGTTTTAATAAAGTCTCTCCACTTTGGCTAGAATGTGACTCTAAAATCCTGCAGCATTGCTTTATTTCAGTATCCTTATTTTATCTCCAACCCCATAGTGGCTGCTTCTTGGTAAACTTAGCGCAGTCTTGCCCTGTGCATGTGAAGTCTAACTCTTGGCCAAGGGCTGTGAAAAGTCCCATCCAGACTTTGGGGTTTCCCACCCCCATCCTGTGAAGCTACCTTTCTACCAGGTGCCCTGCTGAGTCTAATCATGTCTTCAGCCCCAAAATGTGATTTTTGCCTTCTTACCTTGTTAGGCCATTGGCTCTGCAGTCCTATGCTATGGTAGGAAAATTACCTACATACAGATGTCAGAGTGAATATGGGACTCACCTTATGAGTGTCCCTTCTCTCAGGGATCATAGTCTTGTACAGTCAGGTATTGTTGAATACCTGAAAACAATTACCTCATGTATAGTATAGTTTTGTAGTTGTTTAGGAAAGGCTAGACGAGTACTGCCATCAAACAAAATAAAGGCTTCTGAGAATATTAATTTTAACCTTGTTTTGGGCACTTTGATAATATGCTGAAAGCTATAGACTGTTTCCTCAGCACTAATAGTTATTTACATAGTCTATAGCCTATATTTTGATCTCATGGGGAAGGGGAAGAAAAGAATTGGAAAGAGTATTTTACTTATATCTTACACAATTTAAATAATAAGCAATTTGTTGTATAGTTTCCTTATATTTTTGTTATGCATCATGTTCCTAATTACTGAAAAATAACTCCATCATATTTACATGAAGTTATCTTTGTCAGTTATTTATATGCAACCTTTGTTTTCTTTTTCTGGCATTTTCTTTTATACTATTAATTATTTCATACCATGAATTATTCTGAGTCAACTTCATTTAGGTAAGTCTGTAGTATTTAGTTACAATGGGATTTTATTGTCTATTATTTTAACCCATAAATCCAGGAGTTCCTTCCATTTAATTTATGAATTTATTACATGTAGATGAATCATTTTAATGGTAGTTCCAGTTTACATCTGTTGTTATATTTAATTTGTGTGTGTATGTTTGTTTCTCTAATTTATTATCTTTGCTTAGTTATTTTGGGTAATTAGGAAGAGATATAGTTCTGTTTTTAATTCTTCTAGATGTTACTTTATAAACTTAAAAAATAATAATAAAACTTATATTTCTAAATCTCTCATCTTCAGAAGTGAGGCAGTATCTAATGAATACCCACTGTGAAATAAGAGTAAATTTGCAAGTTACAGACATTTTTACTCCCTCCATCTTTCTTCTGTTTCCCAACTTTTGTTAATTAATTTGCTCTGAGAACTTGTACTTCCAATCATTTTTAGCAAACATGTTATTATAATTTGTTACATGATCGCCTCAATGATAGCTTTAGGTCCAATTTTCTTTTTTGAGGAAAAACTAAACCTTATTTATTTTTTTAAATCAAACCACTAGGAAAATATATCACAGCCCCCAAACAGCAAACAGCAAAAATATATCACAGTCCCCAAACAGGCTATATTACCATTTCAAATAATAACGTGGTAAAAAGACAACAAGGTTCTTATCAAAATGGTAAGGTGCTAGAGCTGAGGCAGGAATACTGCATGTTGCAAAGGCCCCAGACAAAAGTGGCATTTGGTAATGGGGGGCTGCCCCTCTTTTGCTCCGAAGAAACTATAGCTCAACCCTGAGTTGCTTACTTTTTCTCCCTTGACCTTCCTGTTCTCAAGGTATTGTCTCAGTAGGGCTCTGTTATTTTAGGGGGTTAAGTAAGCAACACTGGTTTAGGTTTCCATTCCTGAGAACCATGTTTTCCGTAAATCTGGTACTTTATAACTCTCTTAATTAAGCAACCAACAGTTCCTCTTTCACTATTCATTCTTGACACCGCTATATACAAAACCAGTGTATATACTAGTATATACACTGATATACAATCAAAAGCCTCTTTCACTTCAAGGGGGAGTGTCACTGCAAGATTGTCTTGTCACTCTGCTGCAGAGAGCCTCAGGGCCCATAATGACAGCCAGTGAGAAGGAAGCTCTGCTTCCCATACCCAGTATGACATCACCTTGTGCTTTGGGAGGATCTTCAGGCTGCAAGATGTAATGTGTGAGAATTTTAAGACATGCACATCTACATCATGATGGCCAGAAAACAGATATCCAAAGGAACCATTCAAAGTTCTCATCCAAACTCTTTCTCCCAACTCCACATCTTAAATCAACTTCATACCCTTGCATATAAAACAAAACCAAGCAAAACAAAAGACCCAGAACCACCTGCCCCCCTTCTGAATTAGTGACCTCATGGACTTTGTTTCATTCCTTATAAAAAATGATGTGCTCATGTTTCTGGCGAATAGGGGGTTTTTAATGAACAAAAACACCCTCCTCATACTCCATCGGATTACTGGCAGGTTAGAGGAACCTATCAGCCTGCTGGGAACTGTGTCCTACGAAGAATCTGGTACTTCAGAGGGCTCTGGCTTGGTGTGATGCAGATGCCTACTGCCAGGGTAAGCACTTGCCCCAAGAAATTTAGGCTCTCAAAAACTCTGACTCAAATTTCAGAGACATTTTCTAGAATTAAAACATAAAGGAACCAGTGTCCAGAGGCAAGTGACATATGCCTTAAACTTGCTATCATCCTTTATTCATAAACTTCACTTAAAAGACCTAAATTCTCATTCTTTTAAAAAATAGATTCCTGCCCTCAGCCCCGATGACCAATGGCAAAGACTTCTATTTTGAATTGATGAGAGACACTCCTCCAACTTCTTGATCATGGTTGGAATGAGGTTCATGGAGTCATCCACACACGGTCACACAATTTCCCAGCTGCTGCTTCAACCGAAGCTCTTCACTCTTGGCATCAAAGCTTTGGGTTTGTCGTTGCAACGCGTGATGCTCTGGGCCAGGCGGTTCTGGGACTTCACCTCGCTGGTCACGAGGGCCTGAGCTTGACTCAGTGGTTCAGTGCACTGGTGTACCCGCTGCATGGAAGCCTGACTGCCCGCACGACAGCTGGGGCTGCACCGGAACATCAGTCATCTTCCAGACTCTACTGTAGAGTCCACCATACCCGGAACTGCAGTAGCTCCGCCTTGGCGACATGGCACTGCACCCGGCCGTGCTAGTGCCCACTTCAAGGTCCATGTTTAAAGAAATCAATGGCTCATGCCACTCCTTTCATACTACACCTCAGGATTAGTTAGTTTACACCCCAGATAAATTGAAAACTTGGTTTATTTTGGGCAATGTGCTAGGAACTAGGGATTCAGCAATGGGTAAGGTGGCCACCAACTCTCCTACGCGATAGCAGCTTCCAGCATAGTAAGGGGAATTTTGAAATAAGAAAAAAGTTTCTTCACTTTTCTTGTAATTTCAATAATGTTCATTTAAAAAAAAATATTTTGTTTCATTCTTTTACCTTTCATTAAGATCTCATTCAGTAGTAGGAACCTCTGTGGGCATTCCAGTCTCATTGTTTTATTTGTGTTTCTAGGTATGCATGCTTCACTCTTTAAATCTCAATTCTATGTAATTTATGTAATTCTCATGGCTTCACAATCAGCTCTGTGGTTTACTTCTGAGTAAAGAATTTCCCCTGTCTTGTCTGCTTCATTCAACATCACATATTTGTTTGGAACATTCTGATTTGTGTTTGTTCGATGGTGTGTGCTATAAAATGCTGGGAGAAATAATTGGACAATGCAACCTACTAAAAGTATAAGGGCTTAATTATGTTCACAGTGTTCTCTCAGTTATCAGAAGCCCACTGAGTTGAATTCCAGACAGGCATCAGAAAGTTCCTGTTTCTTAAAAAGTGTCTTGGGAATGAATTTTTAAATCATTGTCTCAGTGCATCTTCTTACAGATCCCTTTCCATTCAAAAATCATCACACACTGCCTTTCCAAGTTTCTTCTGAGAAAGGAATCTCTGACGGATATATTAAAAAAAAAAAAAAGCACATAAACTGTCAAATGGAGTAGCAGAGAGGTTCTAAAACATTGGAAACTGTTTTAATTCTAGATCAGATCAGGAGTCCTGTACCTTTCAGAGGTGGTCTATGAAATTATTTTACTAATTTATTTCTTTGTGAAATCAAGTGGAGAGAGGGCAAAGGTTATAGTAATTGCCCTTAAATCACCATCCTGAAAATTCAAGAGGGTGTTATGATCTGAGTAAGTCCACTTGCAAAGACATCTGGGAAGAAGTGCCACCTAACTTGCCTTCAACGGGATATATTTTTCTAAATAAATAAATAAATAAGATGTAGGCTTCTTCAGAAAAACTTTATTTTATATATCTGAAAGCTTCACAATGTGTATTCATTTATAAAATATTCAATTATGTCTTGTGAAATATAATAAAGATTATTTATTTATTTATTTTATTGAGCTTATTATTTTACAAATATAATTCACTTCTTTTCTCCTCAAAACACCTTTTAACAATTTCCACTGTCATTGTTCTAAGAAACAGTTTGAGGAACCTCGCCTTAGGGAAATGCTTCTCATGAAGCCTATGACTTTGAGAGTTAAGTTAATAGTTTAAAAAGAGATAAGGTAGCAGAGACTCATTTTATATTTTCCACTTGACTCTTGACCAACTGGAACACACAAACACACTACATTCATACAGAAAAAATACTGTGTTGAATATCCTGTCTCTATACTTTAGCCGAAACTCCAGGAATAAGATAAATATATGGCTCCTTGTTTCCAAAATAAAACCAACTCTCATCATTCCCAAATATTAACACCTATATCAAAAATATCCTGTTTAAACTAATGTTATTGGGTGTAAGTTCACTCTGAAGTATTAATTAACTATTAAGAAATTTCTTAATTCCAAAAAGGTTCCTTAAATTGAGAGGCAGAATGGAACACAGAGTTAGTAAAATCATAAGAGAAGTGAACAGCTTCACTGGACTTGAAAGACAGATGTTGAGGGACTGCTACAAAGATAAAATTTCTTGAAAATTTGGTCTACTACCTACTCTAGCTGGGCTATACAAAATTATTCCCAGTGCACATTTTGAAAATGATTTTCAAATAGGATAACCAATTATTAGTCAATGGTATTGTGTGATAGCTGTGTCTTATCGCACCCTTGCCAGTTTAAATATTATGTATATTTTTATCTTTGCCAGTTTTATGTAGAAAATCTCTCATTTTTAATAGAAGTTTATTAATGAGAATAAATATTTTTAATTTTTCTATGAATCATATTTCTATCTTCTCATGTAACATATATTATGTAGAGGCTAATAATTTAATCTGTAATAATTCTGTCCCCTTATTTCACTTCCGTTCTATCAATTGTTCTGCTTTATGAACATATTCTGTCAGTATAAGGTATAAATAAAACCAATTTGTTGTCCTATCTCAATAACCCTAGAATGTGACTTGATGATGAAGTTGCTTAAAATTGTGATGAGAATACAGTGAAAAATTGTTTATACATTCTATTTACTATGCTATTATTAATTCGGCTAAATATCTTGAATGTAAGAAAGAAAACAAAGATCCTTGCTATCACTTTTATTAGTTGACACTGTTTCAAAGAGGTAGTTATTGTTTTATACCAAGAAAACAAGATTATTTAAAGTTATTAGAAACAGGAAATAAACAAGATCACTTTTGAATATAAAGACATATATTTAAATTATGAAAATCAGTGGATTATCCCAAATTTAATATCTTGGGTTGAATATATCTCCTGTGTATGGAATAAAAAGCCTATCTTCTCCATCAATACAAGTAGGTAAGATTTATCCTACTTATACTGAAATCTAGATGAAACCCAGGCAAATTATTTCACATAGAAAACTAATTTCAATGTCTTGGTATTCAGGGCATAGGGAATATGTGTTCAATCTTATTCAAGGAAAGCCTCACCAACACAATTTTCAGGTAACAAGTTTTTCAAGTAACCTAAATGTTTAATAATGTGAACAACAACAAAACAGAACGAAAGATGGATACTTAGCTACGTTTGATATACCTCTTTCTTACATTAATGATCTAAGAATATGTCTACTTTTGGGACTTGTCTGAATAGAGAAAATATTCTATCCTAATAATTTGGAAAGACATAAGGGGTAAGAAGGGAGAAATTGAAAGGACTATTGCAGTTGATGAAGGGATTTGTGAGGTATGGAAATGAGAAAGCTAGAGATATTTAATAATATTGATGGTTAAAATGTAATACATATTATTTACCAGGCATTGTAGTTAAGTGCTTCACAAAGAATGTAGGTTGCAGACTTCAGAACAAGTTTGTGAGACTGCTGACATTTTTATCTTCAATCATGTGACTAAGAACTGAGGCTTAGAGAGGTGAACTATTTTTTCCAAGATCAAAGAGCTTACTAGCAGAGATAGAGTTAGAACACAAACCTATATGATTTAGAAACCTGAAAATTAATAATTAGTCCTAATAGTCAAATTAATTAATTTAGTTATTTTACTTACTCCTTTAAAGTAATATATGTACCTTATTAAAAACTTCAAATAGATTAACAAGAAATAAAATTATAAACAGCAATCATTTAACATTAAATCTGAAGTTTCACACACCGCATGTAACCCTTTCAATTCTTTTATCTGTGATTTTTAGTCATTTACCTCAATACTTCTAAATAACAAAGATGATACCACTATTTTTCATAAATCGAATTTACTGAGCTTTAAATTATCACATCACAAGATATACTGTTCAATGAGCTTCAGTAAATATGCACAACCATGTAATCACCACCCTAACCAAGAGATTGACATTACTATCACCCCAGAAAGTTCTCTTTTGCTCTTTTCTTTCTACTCTCTCTGACCCAAGGCACTGATGTAATTTTTATTAACATAAATTTACATAAATTAGTGTTACCTGTTTAGAAGTTCATGTATAGTACATTCTTCTTTGTGTGTGGCTTCTTTAGTTCAGCAGAATAATCTTGATATTCATCCACATTGTATGTATCAGCACTTAATAGCATTCCATTGTATAGATATGCCACAATTTTTTAAATCTATTTTCCTTTGATGGATATTTGAGTTTTTTTCCCAGTTTTGGCTTTTAGGACTAAATCTACTATGAGAATTTGTGCACGAGTGTTTGTTTGAACATGTTTTCCTTTATCTTTGTAGTGAAATGAGTTAAGTGTATGTTTAATTTGATAAGAAACTGCCAAACATTTTTCAGTATTGTACCATTCATGCTCTCATAATAGTATATGAGAGTTCTAGTTCTACATTCTCACTGACACTTATTTTTGTCAGTATTTTTAATTTTAGCCATTAACTTCAATGTTTAGTCATATCTCATTATAGTTTTAATTTACATTTTCCTGAAGAGCAATGATTTTGAGCATCTATTCATGTATTTATTGGTCATTCACATATTTTCTGTTGTGAAATATCTGTTGAAGTCCTTTGCCCATATTTTATTGGGTTTTTCCTTCTTATTTTTGAATTATAAGAGTTATGTATATAGTTTTAATATATATTTTGTTAGACATATTTATTGCAAATATTTTTCCCAAGGTGTGGTTTGCCTTGTTATTTCCTAAATTATGTCTTTTGAAGAGAGGACATTAATTTTGATGAAGTCCAATTTATCAATTGTAATTATATTATTAGTTCTTATTGTTTCTCATAGCAGCTGCACCATTTTACAACCTCACCAACAGTGTGCAAGGGTTGCAATTTCTACACATCCTCACCCACATTCGTGTTTTGTTTTGTTTTAATTTATTTATTTTAATTAGTTTCAAGCATACAGTACATTGGTTATACACCTATATAGTTCATAAAATGATCCCCTCAATTGCTCCCTCCCTCCCCTGACCCTCTACCTAGCCAACATATTAATGCTAACTGCATTCCCTATGCTGTGCTCGTGACCATCCATCAGCTACTAATTTGTACTTCTTTAACCCTTCACCCCATTCTCCCAGCCCTCTAACCCCCCTCTCCTCATCTATCACCAAGTTGTCCACTATATTTGTGATTCTGTTTTAGATTAGTTTGTTCTTTTTATTCCTTAGATTCCACATATAAGTTAAATCATATAGTATTTATCTTTCTCTGTCTGACTTAAATACCTTCTACGTCCATCAAAGCAATATCTTTTTTCATACCCTTTCTTTTAGTCTAAGTGTGTCTTTTAATCTGAAGCGAGTCTCTTCTAGGCAGTATTTTTAAAGAAGTCCCTCCAACATTTCCTGTAATACTGGTTCGGTGGTGATAAATTCCTTTAGCTTATTTTTGTCTGAGAAGCTCTTTATCTGTCCTTCAACTCTAAATGATAGCTCTGCTGCATAAAGTATCCTTGGTTATAGACCCTGGGTCTTCATCCTATTGAATATTTTGTGCCAAGCCCTTCTGTCCTGCATAGTTGCTTTTAAGAAATTAGCTGCCAGTCTTATGGGTGTTCCCTTATAAGTAACTACCTGTTTTTCTCTTGCTGCTTTTAATATTCTTTCTTTGTATTTAACCTTGGGCATTTTAATTATGATGTGTCTTGGTGTGGGCCTCTTTGGATCCCTGAGTTTTGGAATTCTCTGAGCTTCCTGGGGTTGTATGTTCATTTCCTTCATCAGGTTAGGGAAGTTTTCCATCATTATTTCTTCAAACAGCTGTTCAACATCTTGATTTTTTTTCAGTTATGCTGATCAGATGGATATTTGGATCCTTATAGTATCTTATATGCTCCTTAAATTATTTTTATAGTCTTGGCATCTCATCTCTTGCCATTCTGATTGTATGTCCTTGGCTTTCCCATCCTCTAGATAAGGCATTTGATCCTCTTCTTTATTCACTTTGTTTATTCCATGTAATATACTTCTCATCTCAGATAATGTGTTCTTCGTTTCAGACTGGTTCCCTTTTATAATTTCCATTTCCATTGTTTTATCTCTTTGTTGAACTTCTCTACACTTACCAAAAGTTCATTGAGCATCTTTATAACCAGTGTTTTGAACTCTGCATCTGTTAGATTACTTGACTCCATTATATCTGGATCTCTGTTCTCTTCTCTCATATGGTTTCTGCTTCTTTGTCTTCCCATTTTGGCTGCCTTTCCGTGTCTGTTTCTATGTACAAAGCAAAGCTCCTAAGTCTCCCGGTCTGATTAGTGTGGATTTGTGAAGTGCATGTTCAGTGGCACAGTCTTGAGAGGGGTTCAGCTGCAGGCCAAATTTAGCTCAAGCCTCTACCCGTCTAGGGCCACTGTTAAGATTCAGCAAGCAATCCACAGATGCTATGCTTATAGTTGCCCCAAAAGGCCACACCAGAAACTAAGGCTCCCTCCAGTGTAAGTCTTGACGCTGCTCAGCAAGGAGCACCTGATTCGCTAAAGATACCCCTGGATGTGGCTTGGGTGGTGCCATGAGTTGGGGGAGGTGGAGCTTCAGTGAATCCTCTGGACAGAGCAACCTTGGTTATCCAGTTTGGTGATGTTCAGACTATGGCAGCGCTGTGTTTGTGCACTGGGAGGAAGGAGGGCTCAACAGGGAACAATGGATACTGCCAGCAATTCTGTACAGAGCAAGTCTCACCTTGGCCCTCACTCTGACAATGTCTTCCTATAAGTCCCTGCTGTTCCCTGTGCGCAGCCAAATTGGCACTGATACTCAGAGAGAGCAGACCCATCACTGTGAAAATCCACTCGCAGACATGGCCCCTTTAAGAGGCATCTGCCTTTGCCGCAGCCTCCAACTCACTCAGCTGCTCTGACCGGGCAGCCTTGTGTCCTCACCCCATCCTACCTTCTGCCATTGCAGGGTGATTTCTTGTATTTCTCTCTGGTTGTATGGCTTGTTCATCTAGATCCCAGGAGATTTTTCCTTACTCTTAGCTCCTTGTTTCCACCACAACTTTGATTTGGTCATCAGAGGAATGAACAGAGCCTCTGTTATCTATGCCATTTTTTTTCCTCGAGGTGGTTTTTTTTTTTTTTTTGATAGTGCACACTCTAACAGGTGTGAGGTGATATCTCATTGTGGTTTTGATTTACATTTCTCTGTTGATTAATGATGTTGAGCACCTTTTCATATGCTTGTTGGTCATTTGTATATCTTTTTAGAATAAATGTCTATTCAAGTCCTTTGCCCATTTTAAAATTATTTGTTATTTGTTGTTGTTGCTGTTGAATTGTAGGAGGTCTTTATATATTCTGGATATTAATTCCTTATCATAAATATGGCTTGAAAATATTTTATCTCACTCCATAGGTTGCCTTTTCATTCTGTTCATTGTTCTCTTTGCTGTGCAGAGGTATTTAAGTTTATTGTAGTCTCATTGATCTATTTTACTTTTGTTGACTGTGTTTTAGGTATAACATTGAAGAAATCATAACCAAATTCAATGTCATGAAGATTCAGCTACATATTTTCTTCTAGGAGTTTTATAGTTTGAGATGTTACATTTAGGTCTTTAATTTGTTTTTAGTTAGTTTTTCTATATGGTGTTAGGTAAGGATCTATCTTCATTCTTTTGCACATGGGTATCCAGTTTTGCCAGTACTATTTGGTAAAAAGACTATACTTTACGCATTGTGCAGCTTTGACACCCTTGTCCAAGGTCATTTGGCCATATACACAGAGTTTATTTCAGGGCTCTCTATTCTGTTTCATTGATCTATATGTCAGTACTATACAGTTTTGATTACTGTAGCTTTATAATATGTTTTGAAAATAGGATGTGTGAGGCCTCTAGATTTTTTTTCCTCAAGATTGTTTTGGCAGTTTGGGATTTATTGAGAAGTTGGGCTGTAGGGGTAGGGCAAGTCTCAGTTTTTATATGTAGACTTTCACAGAAGTCTATGTTTTCACTATAGCCTCTCTACCCTAAGCTGAGCTTGGTGGTTCCATGTCTAGGGTCCTTTGGTTCAGCACAGATTAAATCTTTTGTGTTCTGCTGTGATGAATATAATAAGGGTAGGGATGGATGATAGTTGTTTTGCTGTGAAGTATATGGACAAGTTCTGGAATTTCCAATGATATTCTTTACTACCTTGAAGTAAAGACTCAGTAAATGCTCATTGGTTGATTGATCTTCTCTTTCAACATTAGTGGACTGATTGCTGGACTGAGGAGACAATCTAGACAAAAGGAGTACAGAAAAAGTTCAACCGAGAAAAAATTGATATTGTTGAAAATAAAAGTGGTTAAATTTGTTAGATTCCATATATGTGATTTTCTCACAAAGTCTTTTTCTAAAGAAACATTATGGAATTTATATCTATTAAATTTAAAACTCTGTTCTTATAAGCATTAATATTAGAATCTTAAATAGATAATCACTGAAGTTAACCTGCTTAGTTTTTGCATATATAGAATTCTAAATATTTCTGCCAGTAAGATTAGAAAGTTAAGAAATCCTTTAGGAGAACACTTTTATTTCCCTGAATAACTCATTGTTTTTCTTCTGGAGTTTTTCATGCAGGCTATTTAGGTGAATATTAAAAGTGTGAATGGAAATATTTTGTACCCATGATGCTACAGATTGGCATCTTCAAAAGACGAGAGATATTGCCAAGTCTATCACTAATCAAGTTTTATAATTTACAACCTGTGCAAACTGCGGGCTGAGAACACAGCAGTTGTGCTGAGCATTTCTGGGAAGTTACCATCATCCCAGCACCAATTATTAAAACCTCTTACACACATTAAAGCTATAAAGATTAAAAATATAGCGCACTTGTCATTAAATATGGATAACATCATGCAATATGCATTATATACAAAAACAATGTCCTACCACTTGAGCTTTATCACCACCCTTCGGAAAATCCACAAACCCAGAGTCTCACATCAAAACTCATTTTGGCAAAGCCAAGGAACAACTTTGTCATGCAAAATAAACACAGATGTTCCGCACTCACAAGAGGAGATGGTGCATAGGGGATGCACAGCTCTGTAAAAGATAATGCCTCCTTACACATCTTACAGCAGTATCTTTTGTGGAGGCTGCAAACGTTGTTTAAAAGAACTGATTCTTCTGTTTTAATAAAGTGTCTTTCTGACTATAGCTGTGAACACATTGAACGAGTTCTCTCTGCATGTATGTAGAAGTATAGGCACACAGTCTGAAAATGTTAGTTTGAGTGTTTTTGAGCTAAAGAAAATAACTAAATTTCACATACATCTTAAGCAGTGCCTTTCTTGTCGGTGATTTATTGATTTCTGTCTGTAAGGTATAATATGAATGACCATATTAATTATAAGAAGGGCTGAGGAAGGAAAAGTTTCTGGCCTCCTCCATTAACTGACAGCTAATGTTGGGTGTTTCCAAATGACCAGATAGCTATAATTGACTTCTCTTTGTTCCTTTCCTTTTCAGTTAATTGCAATAGAATATCTGCTAAACAAACATTCCTGAGACTCAAATTTCCCTTAGAAACAAAAATAGAGTTGCAAAAGATGAAGAACACATGTTTTGGGTTTCTGATATGTGCCTTAGAATTGCACTGATATTTAGTTATGGCCTATTTAAAATACCTACTCGAAATAAAATTCCCCCCTTCCTCCAGTCTGTCATATGATTGGGAAGAATAGCATAGGGTAAGATTGGAAAGAGACAGATAAGATTTGGGGTTATTGTGATTTTGGAACTATACAATTTTTGTAAACACCTCTTTCCTGAAACAATTTTAATTTAAAATATACCTAAATCCCATGTAGGAGGGTAGTGTTAGAAGGCTAACGAAATCTCCCTATGTTCTGCTGGCAATATGGTTTTGGTTATAATGAGTAATCATTCCTCCTAGTCATATTCTAATTGGTAGGAAAAATATGTAAAAAGCATTTTAGGAGATAAGTATTCTTTCGAGTATACCACGAGTTTTGCCCACCATCTTTCACCATCTTATATGAAAAATACAATACCTTTGGTTTGACAGGCAGAAAATTTCAGACTGTCACATTTGCCTTTCATGCCGGCTGTATCTGTGTTCTTTCCTGCTCTCTTTAATGCAATGTCTTACACTTTTCTAACAATATACCCTTATCAATATTTTGAAAACAGACCCCAAATATTTATTTATGTATTGCTTTATGACTAATCAGAATAATGTATATGTTGAAAAGCATACTCAAAAATGAAAATTAAAAACAGATGAGGCAAGGATAAAATTTTAAAGACAATTTAAATTTTATTTCTTATTATTGGTTTAAAAGCCCTCTTTTTTTTTAATTAAAATTTCCTTATTTTTTAATTTACTTTTATTAAATTTATTGGGGTGACAAAGGAACCTAAAAAAGGAGCCAAAAAAGCCCTCTTGTATTATAATTTTATTTTAAACTGTGGTGACTATAGGACTGAGAGCCACATGATCAATGTGACTAAATATGCTTTACAAATCTGGCTTAACCCTTATAATACAGCAATTTTAGGATCTTATTCTAAGTGTGGTTTACTTCCATACTTGGTAATAACTGCCATAGTTGAAAAGATACTTTATGGAAATACAGAGAGTCAAATGGAAGGATATTTTTGGCTATGATTAATAAATCATAATACTCATTTTAAAAATCTCAATCATCTCAATTAAGTAAAATTATTTTTCTTAAAATTTAACTAATATATTTCCATCTTCCTCGATGTTAATCAGTTTTCCTCACAAACTAATAAGAAGTTACATTAATTTTAACAAATTGCTTCAATCCACTGAAAATTTTATTGTTGAGTTTTTAGCATGCACAGGTTTGAAAATCTTATATAGGTTTATTTATTTTGAGCTAAAACTATCACTTAATAAAATGGGAACATTTCCAAACATCAGTTTTCAAGATGCCCTCTCTATAGGTCAAGTTACTTTCTCACTTATAGTAGTAAAGTGTTACCTTTACCTTAAAAGGACATACTCTAATCCTCCCTTAACCCCAGGGGATATGTTCCAAGACCCCCAGTGAATGCCTGAAACTATGGATAGTATCGAACCCTATATATACTATTTTTTTTTTTTTTTTTTTTTTTTTTTACTATACATACATACCTTTTCATTTAAAGTAATCACTTCATGGCTTCTCTTTGGCATATCTGAATGATAGCATTACTACTATTGTACTTAGGGGCCATTATTAAATAAAATAGGGTTACTTGAACACACCACTGTGATACTGTGAAGGTGGATCTGATAACTGAGATGGCTGCTAAGTGACTAACAGATGGAGAGCATATACAGAATGGATATGCTGGCCAAGGGGACGATCACATCCTATGTGACATGGAGCAGGACTGTGCGAGACTTTCTCATGCTACTTAGGACAGTACACAATTTAAAACTTATGAATTGTTTATTTCTGGAATTTCTCATTTAATATTTTCAGATCTTGATTGACCTCACATAACTAAAACCTCAGAAAGAGAAACCTCAAATAAGGGGAGACTATTATATTAATATTTTTTCTCAAATATGTTTGGTAGCATACTCTTGACAGCCACTTGTCATAACATAAAAGGTCACATAAATATGGAATACTTAACTTTTCATAAAAGAAAAATGAGTAACTCATTTTAATTCCAACAACTGTTTATACTTTATCATGAGATAATCAATAAATCTCAGCTACAAACTTCATGATTTCTTCCTGTTTTATTATACAATAACTATATTATGAAATTCCCTAGTGGTTTTTTTATTTCCGACTTCAATTTCTTTTCTGCAATAGTTTTCTAAAAAATGATACAATAAATAAATTTTATAAATGGTGCTATTGATTAGTATAAGTCCAGAATTCTTTTTTAAATTACATTTGAAACAACTGCTCAGAGTTTGGACTTCCAAAGTTGGGCCTATATTACATATGCCTTTGGAAATATATTTTTGTTTAAAAAGTCATTACTGTCAAAGTACTTCTCTTCTGACATAGTTTTTATTAAGCGACTCATAAAAATAGTTATTTGTATATTTCAGTAGTGAAGTAGAATCAGGTAAATATCATAAGCTGAGACAAACCTATGGGCAGGTGATTGTTGGAAAAGGTAATCTGAATGAAATTTCCTCTCCCTGTGTTCTGATTTCCAGCTCTTTTGTCTCTCTGGTCTTAAAGCTCTGTCAAAGTCCTGTCAAAAAACAAAATTGGGGATGATCTCCCACTCCTCTTTTTTGCAATGCCCCAACCATGGACCCCTTCCCAGGGCTTTTGAAGGGGCTGACAGCCCCCCAGCTACTACAACACAAGTTCATAGAATTAGAGACCTACTGTGATATTCACACCCTTTAAAATACTTCAGAAAATAGAATTAAGCCCCATTAATCTAATAAAGGAAAATAACAAAACTCCTAAGTGGTTCAGCACTCAGAGAGAGGAAGAATAGCCCAAATAATTAGTGTCAGAGCCAATGAAACAGAACAGCTTAGGGACAAAAAGAAATACATAAAATTTTTTAAATGAAAAATACTGCAAGAGAAGTTAAGGGAATTTGAGTGCAGCATGTGCAAGCACACATGCACACCCACTCGCTCCCAAATTTTAAAGCTTTAAGAAAAAAAAGAGTCAAACTAAAAATTCAGTGGATAAAATGAAGGAGAAAATGATTACCATTGATATTTGTGTTAATCATGTTATCTACAAAGAAGATATCAATATATTTTTAAAAGTAGAAATTATACAGGCCACTTTCTAATCACAATTCAACAAAATTAGAAATTAAAAATGAAATAGTAAAAAAAGTCTTACATAGAAAATAAGAAATATACTTAAATCAAGAGCAAATAAAAAGAAACTTTAAATATAAGGAAAATATGAATATTAAAAATTAATATTAACATTATTGGGATGCATACGAAATATCATGGCCAGCCAAAAGAACTCTTGAAGTTGCTAAATAATATAAGAATTGTGAAAGGAGTCTATTCTCTCATAGATATGTGCTTGTGAACTCAGTTATTTTCATTAAGTGCTGTAGAAGACTTGATTGAAAGGAATTACCAAATGTATGCAAAGTGTATAATCCAGATCTTGTAATAGATCGTTGAATAACAAACGACTACAATGCATTTTAAAGATTAATTCATTTCTATTTTGAATGCCTGCTGTCTGCCAAGTCTAATTTTTAGATTTCAGAGTTATAATAATGAACAAGAGTGATATAGTCTCTGTACTTAAAGCCCTTACCATAAATTGGGAGACACAGACAAATAGACAAAAACCACATTGGGCCAGGGGAGAGGGGTATGTGCTAGGATGAAGGAAATAAAAGATATTATGGGAGTGCCAGACAGCATACCTGTTGGGAGCTAGAGACTGAGGAAGGCTTCCTGTAAGAAATGACATTTAGATTACAATAAAACTATTTACTTTGTTATTTCATTGCTCCATATTTGTATTAGTTTCATGAATAATAGCATTTAATAGGATAACAATGCATATATAATTGCTATTTAGATAGTTTATTATTAGGTACAGGTATATTTATTATTAGAGTAATGCTGGGGAAATTTTTTCCTAATTATGCTAATATTGAATGCTTCTTAATTTAAAAAGTGCTTGGGGAGAGGTAGACAGGGTAAAAGGTGTCAAATATGTGGTGACAAAAAGAAATCTAACTATGGGAGGCGAACACAGTGTAAATATATATATGCCTTACTGTTAAAGTATACAGCTGAAACATATTGGATTCCGTTAACCAATGTCACCATAAAAAACAATAAAACATAAAAAATATAATTAAAAAAAGAAAAAAATATGTCCAAATTGTATTTTTTATTATTTAATTCCAATAAATGACAGTGGAACTTAAAAAAATAATAATAAAAATAAAAATAAAAAATATTTGGAACCATCTTATTTAATTCTCAAACCAATCTCATTGAATGATAATTATTATTCCCTTTTAAAAATGAGAAAACTGAACTTTATATAGTCTTTCAGCAAATCCATTGTTCTTTGAT